>NW_015505241.1:2140703-2141329 GCF_001515645.1 Sinocyclocheilus grahami
GCTTGTTGTTTGTCATTTCTCCAATCACAAAGGCAGACATGGTTTTATGTTAATCTTTGATTAAAAAACTGTATAAGTCATTATAATGCATAATTATGTCCCCACTGGATGCAACAAATGCCTCGTTTATAATGGGTTTTAATGTTTTTGTCTCGTCGCTCTGGCCGGACAGGCGATTACAGTATGGTAGGAGCGTAACATTTCCGTCACACGCTTGAGGTATTTGGCCAATCACAACACACTGGATAGCTGGCCAATCAGAGCACACCTCACTTTCAGACTGATGAGCTTTGTAAAAATCAACTTGTTTCAGAAAGGCAGGGCATAGAGGAGAAACAATAATGTACAGTATGTGGAAAATAATGTGTTTTTTGAACCTTAAACCGCATAAACACATTTCATTACACCAAATACACAAAATAATGTTCTTTTTAGCAACATCATATGACCCCTTTAAAGCAGTGATATTCTGATTTACAAAGAAAATTCATTAAATGTAATTAAATACTCTTTAATCTGTGTAATCTGGTAGCAGAGTCTTATACAATTTATTATTTTGCATTTATGATGTGTTTTTTTGTTGTATATTGTGCATGTAAACACTCGTGATTTGTGTGTGTGTGTGT
>NW_015505241.1:2141558-2190241 GCF_001515645.1 Sinocyclocheilus grahami
AGGTTGGGTGTGTGGGGGGGGGGGGGGGGGGGGGGGGGGTTCTATTGTACTGTTTCTATTGTATTTAAAAAAAATCTAAAATACAATATAAACAGTAATATTATGAAATATTGTTACAATTAATAATATAAGTAAATAAATAAGTAACTGTATAAAAATTTTTTTTTATTTTTTTTTACTCAAACCTAATTTTGAATGGTTGTGTATGTATACAAATGGCTGGGAAATCTGGATTGTAAGTGTTTTGTGAAAGCAAATTTTATTTATGTTTATGTTGTGATTGTGTTGTTTGTCTTTGTCTGTAGAGTTTCCAGTCTTTCTCTGTTCCTCCCGAATCTACAGATGTACCCATCACTCCCTCTTCTCCACTTTCCTTTGATTATGTAGCAAAATCTGTCTCCCTGCTTAAAGAAACTTGAGGATTTCTGCAAACAGGAGGTAGCGAGGATATCTGCTAGAGGTGAAGTGCTTGCAGTTACAGTAATTTATGTTCAAATATTAGACTGCATCATGTAACATGTAGATGTAATTGCAGAAAATCATCAAACTTTAAATCTCTGGTGGTTTTCATAGTGTCAAACATCCAGATCATTCCCACCCCAGACCCCAAGACAAGGGATGAGTTCTTACAATCTAAGTACACATGATCCTCTCAGTAATCTGAAGCTGTCCGATTCTGTTGTCTGTTAGGAATGGCTGCTTGATCATACTCTTCAGGTGTTGTGTAGAGAGAGAGTGTGTGTGGACACTGCTACTGAGTGGTCATGGTGTCACTATATCAGTATTATATAAGAGCATTGGAAGAAAGGAAAAAGCGTGTGTTTGGATACAATCGTCAGTCATGGAGTTTGTTCTGTAGTCTGTCCAGTTGCTCATTTAAAAAAAACAAACTCCCTATACCACCCAGCTGCTCTAGAATAGGACTGCATGTGGATTACAGTGCAGGAATTCTGTCCTTCTACAGCGTCTCTGACACAATGACTCTAAGCCACAGAGTTCAGGCTACATTCAGCTCCTCTATCTTGGGTTTTTACTTTCTTTTGGATCAACTGTAAAACTGCTCTTGTGAAAAGTGTACTTTTAAACAGAGTACTGTGCATAATATACAAAATAATGTTTATTCAAAGTTGATATATCATAGTTTATAGTACATACTTTGTTTAACAATGCAATTCTAAAACCTAATCAACTATACTTAAAATGTATTTCTATTAATCTTGAATATGTTGCATATATTCTTCAGTTATACTTATTGGCAATTCTATATCAATACACAAGTATTAGCTGAAAAAGTATTGTATAAAAATGGTTAAGTGGTTTGGTAAATCAAGTCTGATCCTTTGAAAATAAATTAAAAGTGTGTGTGCCTGTGCGTCTTTAATATGGATCATTATATTGGAATAATATGCTGTGCATATATTGCTTGATTGTTTACTTTGTCAGAAGATCTGAAAAAATTGATTTGGCAAAAGGGTATTAAACATAGTTGAGAGTATCTGTTATTAACAGTACACTGTTATTGCTGGTTTGAAAAATATATTAAATTAGGCAACATATGCAATTAATGAATGGGCAGAGGACAAACGTTTTATTTTTATAATACTTTTTGAATGTGTAGTGCTATACTTTAGTGATTCTTCTTTTTAAATGCTAAATGTAATTTAATTTTGAATGACTCTTTCATGCATATTCAATTATATATATATATATATATATATATATATATATATATATATATATAATGTTTATTTTGACATTGTAAGTATTAATTTTAAAACTCTCATTTTGATCTGCCTCCATCCAATCAACAACCAATGGGTAAAACCAAGTCCCCGTCCTGCTTTTTTCTTTTTCTTTTTCCCAATAATCTGCTTTACTTGGATGTACGTCACAATATGGAAGAAAAGATCTGTCACTACGTCCATTGCATCACAATTTAAAGACATCATCCATTTCAAACATATGGGTGTTTAAAACTCCTGGCAATCATAGTTTATTTGTCTTTGTTTTTGAAAATATATGACAAGAGGTAGGATTATGGAGAGGCTATGAAAAATAATAGTAATAAAAAAATATTACATGTACAAACTTGAAAAACATAACTCCGTTTACCTAGTGTTAATGAATCAAATCAAATTCCAAATTAAAATGATACATAATTCATTTATTATGAATATACTTAATTTCATTTCATCCTAATTTTCAAATGAATGAATCATATATGAGTTTTTCATATAAATCAATGTCTTACACTAAAAAAAATCGTATATGATTTAAATAAACAAAAAACGTAACATTAAAGTAAAATATCAATTGAAACAAGGAAAAATCTGTAAAATAAATATGTATTACTACATTTTTCTGTAAAACCTTTAATGAAAATTTCTGTAAAATTACTGTTTTTGCACTTTATTTTAATTAAGATATTTTACTTTAATTTTACGTTTTTTGTTTGGCAGCCGTAGCTGCCAGTCATTTACGATTTTTTTTTTGCAGTGTAACCGGTTGGCTAGAACATTTAAATAAATGTTATAAAAACATAAAATTGATCATATAATCCATATAAACTGTAAATGTGTTTTAACTCTGCCCCCTAGACACAGTATATTGTCCATTCATAGTTTTTCACCAAAGGCACTTTTGCAGTAACTGGCCTCAGCACTGTAACAGTACTCTGCTCTACAACTCTCACAACCACAGTAAGTTCATTAGAATGAAAACACGGTTCATTCTTTTGAAAATTCACAGCTTTTCTTTTGGTCTTTGATGTCAGTAAAATTCAATCAGGTATTCCGGATAGATCTGGTTGCTGTCGAATATAACAAAGATCTTCGGGCTCATCATGTCATCCACACAGCTGTCGAAAAAGTTGCCAATGCTCATGTCTTTGGAAGGCGGTCTGCAGTACTGGGGGTGACCCAGTGTATATTCCCCAACTAGAACCCGTGCCAGGAACATGCACATGTACGGTGGGTCACTCTGGAAAACAGGGGGCACTAGACCATGTCTCTGTAGGATAAAGTTGTGCTTGCTAGTTGAATGACAAAACTTGCTTGAATACCTCGCATCACGTGCAAAATAGCTTCCTGTAAATACATAAATTGTATTTATATAATATAAAATGATTCTATAATTACTAATCAAAATTTAATCAAATCAGTATTGATATGCTTACAATAACCCTAATGGCAAAAAAGGCAACTGCAAAGTTTTATTTCAATAAGAAAGACAAATTCCATTACATTAGAAAAACAAAATCATTCTTTGGTATATTATGTATAATTTTGATATATATTATTACATTTAAAAAAAAAATAAAAAAAATAAATGAAAGTCAATGATGAGCTAAAAAGTAAAAAATAATAGAGATAAGACAATTATGACTTTCTATATTTGACTTTCTATACTATCATATTTGGAATTATAATATAACCAATTATGACAAAGTTATCTCAATCAAATTTTATCTAATAATTAGAGATAAAAAGTTGGAATTATGAGAAACTAAGTCATAAGGAAGTTTGACGTAAAAGATCAAAATTTTAAAATAAAGATATATTTATTTTTAACAAAAAAATTTTAATTATGAGATTAAAAAAAAAGCACATTTATGACACTAAGTTTGACTTTTGTCATAATTACAACTTTTTCTCTTATAATTTCGACATGGCATTTCATAATGTCTTTTATGTCATAATTTCTAGTTAGTATCCCAAAATGCATGATATTTTTGTCATAATTATGATTTGCCAAAGCATGATTTTATTAATTTTTTTCTTGTATGGCAGAAATGGGCTTCTATAAGCATGTCTCCTTTTGTGTTCAATGGAATACAGAAGTCATACAGGCTTGGACTGATAGGAAGATGCGTAAATTATGAGACCCTTTTCATTTTTAGATAAATTATCATTTTTAATGCAGAAATAATTATGAACTATACCTTTGCCATAGACGTCGCCATGGCTTCCTGTGAGACGCCAATCAAAGTTGTATGTGCATATGGCCTGTATGTTGCTGTGACCAGTTCCATGAAACAGCATCTTTTCTTCAACGTCTAAAACACGTTTTATCTTTCTCAACTGGGCCTTTTTCCTGTAACACATTAACATGTATTCATATATTTTTATTTAAAATTGTATGACTGAATTCTGTCATAACTGAAATGTTAAAAAAAAAAAATTACATAAAAATTAAACAATTATAATAATATATTTGCTAAGAAGCCTTGTATAAGCGTGATAATATACAGCCAGACAGACATTATTGCACAAAAAAAAAAAATATATATATATATATGATTTTAAATATTGCAAAAATGAACCAACCTGCAGAAAAATTCCCACAGGTCCAGGTTCTGTACTCTTTGAATGGATCTGATGGGCTGGCTCATGGTTCTCTCATATAACCGGGCCACTTCTTTGTACTCAAACGTATCGCTGCATATAGCAATTAGCTGGACAGAAACAGTCAGAGTCCCACAGTCAAAAGTCATTCTGTGTCATTAAAAGTAATCATTAATTTAACTTTCTCTTTGTATACCTGATAGTAGGGCTGTGTATCGGCAATAATCTAGCGATACAATACGTATCACGATACAGGGGTTGCAATACGATATGTTGCGATACTGTAAGCAAGGCGATATATTGGGATATTTCTTATATTACGAATAGGATCATTTTAGGAAAGCTGTCATTAAGAACACTTCAACATATGCAAACCTTAAAAAAAAAGTTATTTAACCAGAACACAGTGGGATCTGGATTTGCATTAATTAGTCCCGGTAACATTCAATGTCACTGAACACTTTTTGTGCAGTAATTAGTAAAGGGGGGAAATAAAGTGCTTGCAGGACTCTTTAGTTAAATTAAATGTATAAAATGTAAGCTGTTATAAACCATATATAATTTTTAGACCCTGCTTTAAAGGTTCACTGTTTAAGTTAAACATTGTAAAATACAATGCCATAACATATTTAATTTTCATACCTAATATACATGTTTTACAGTCACTGTTCAGCATATTTATCATAAACACAGCTAAAAAGCTTCCTACCAGTGGCCATCCTTCACAAAACTTAACATCTAGAACAAGTTTTATCATAGGTAGAATGCAAAATGTTTCAAATTTTAGGAAAGCTGTCATTAAGAACACTTCAACATATGCAAACCTTAAAAAAAAAAGTTATTTAACCAGAACACAGTGGGATCTGGATTTGCATTAATTAGTCCCGGTAACATTCAATGTCACTGAACACTTTTTGTGCAGTATGAGTAAAGGGGGGAAATAAAGTGCTTGCAGGACTCTTTAGTTAAATTAAATGTATAAAATGTAAGCTGTTATAAACCATATATAATTTTTAGACCCTGCTTTAAAGGTTAACTGTTTAAGTTAAACATTGTAAAATACAATGCCATAACATATTTAATTTTCATACCTAATATACATGTTTTACAGTCACTGTTCAGCATATTTATCATAAACACAGCTAAAAAGCTTCCTACCAGTGGCCATCCTTCACAAAACTTAACATCTAGAACAAGTTTTATCATAGGTAGAATGCAAAATGTTTCAATACAAGCATTTCAGTCAAATGTTATTTATGCAACATTTCAAACCTTTAGCACACGGGGGAAAATCAAGCCATGGCAACAGTTTAAAAGTAGCCCAATTCCATCGAGAGAAAAAAAAAGAGAAAAAAAAAACGCGACTTGACAACTCTGCATCCAACACGAGCTGCAGGAGTCAGATTTGACTGATCACGGGTTGAGAGGAGAGATGGCTGACAAGATCATGCTGGAGGATTTGCTGCTCAACAGATCCTGAGCTCATTGACAGATATCTGATCTTCCTTTAGGGGGAAGTCGTGGCCTAATGGTTAGAGAGTCGGACTCGTAACCCAAAGGTTGTGGGTTCGAGTCTTGTACCGGCAGTGATTGTAGGTGAGGGGAGTGAATGTACAGCGCTCTCTCCCACCTTCAATACCATGACTGAGGTGCCCTTGAGCAAGACACCAAACCCCCAACTGCTTCCCGGGCGCCACAGCATAAATGGCTGCCCACTGCTCCGGGTGTGTGTTCACTGCTGTGTGTGTGTGCACTTAGGATGGGTTAAATGCAGAGCACAAATTACAAGTATGGGCGGGACTGGACACAGTCTTCTTCAGAGCTCTAATACAAAAATGCACACAATGATTGACGGCTGTAGAAAACAAAAGCTGAATCCCCGACATTTTGGGCGATTTAGACGCATTTTTCAAGGTCCAAAAAGAGGACATGTCCAGGAAAAAGAGGACGTATAGTCACCCTACTTTAGCGAAGCCGTAATGCACTGCAAATGTGTGTGTTCTTTGAATATTTGACTCTGGCATTGTACATTTTACACACCGCATGACTTTTGTCGGGATATAAACTCAAAACGAAACAACTGCCATGAATTTTTTAAAATATAAATATCGATATTGTATTTTTGAGAATCGATACAGTATCGCCAAACAAAATATAGCGATCCTCAAGTGTATCAATATTTTCTTACGCCTACCTGATAGGGTTCCTCCGTATTAACTCTTTCCCAGTTACTGGGTACAGGAAGGGCTGGGTTATCACAGATAAATCTATGAAACACAAAATTTAAAAAGACATTTTTAGATAATGATTTAATTTAAAATAACAAATAATACAAAAGTACAATACCAATTTAACAAATAAAAATAAATATAAAAGCTGGATAAATGAGCTCACCTAAAGTCAGTAGCTGAATGCAACGCCCTTTTAATTGGCCTTTCTTTTCCAGTAGTCACATTGACTTGTTTCATATCTAGTCATATGATATAGTTGAAAAGATGAAAAGAGAAATGACAGATGCATATCACACCCCCTCCAAGCCATTTATGACCACAAATCTAAATAAATAACACAAATGTGTGCTTTGTTTGGTAACCGACCAGAAAAGTCTAATTTATAGGTATATTTAGCAGTATAGAAGTCCATTGAAGCATGCTGATTCTTGATGTAGTTTTGTTCAATTTGCTCATTGGTAACAGAACAACCTGTGCTGGGAACTTCCTGTAGTGAAAAGGAAAACAGCATGATGTGATCAGCAAAAAGCCAATTATGAATTGCCATTCATATTAGTCTAATCTATTGGTGCCCAAACTCGGTCCCGGAGGGCCGGTGTCCTGCAGAGTTTAGCTCCAACCTCAATTAAACACTCCTGAACCAGCTAATCAAGCTCTTAATAGGCATACTAGAAACTTGAAGGCAGGTGTGCTGTGGCAAGTTGGAGCTAAACTCTGCAGGACACCGGCCCTCCAGGACCGAGTTTGGGCACCCCTGATAAAAGGCAGTACATACTTCAAACATATGCCAGACGCCACACTCGGCAAGGTAGAACCAGCGCCACTTTGCCTCTGATATGTCCATTTCCTCCTCGCATGACCCTTCATCAGTGGGCTTCTGGAGGTCTTCTGAGCTCTCCAAATGCTTGCTTGTGGTCTTACAGTCCATCCTCAAAGCAAATACACACATATGACCATCTAGCCACCTTTTAAGTGCATGAAGTACATGCTTTCATCAATAACTAGCCTCCGTCAATCATTGTTATGATTTGATTCCACAATTCGCGATCTCATTCAAGATTCTCTTTACTAAACCATGCTGAAATGATCATAGTCTTTTTTTATTTATGTTGATTTGGACGTAAACGTCACACAATCTATCGTTTTAAACTATTTTAAACGTTCATACTTTCTCAAGCCAGCATCAGATTGTTTACAAACTTTACTCATCTAACGTTAGTTCATTTACTTTGCTTTGATCGGTCGTCGCGATCTCATTCATGAAAGACATTTGTTCAACAAACATGTGGAATTATCAAATGCACTGTTTAATTTAGATTATGGTTTAGCATTTCGCCGTATTAATGTATTGTGAATACCTTTCGAAAAAGCTTTTTTTCCTCTTTATGTTATAAATGACGTTGAATTCATCTACATTGGAGGAAGCATAGGTGCTGTCTGCATACTGTTTGTTTCGTTTTTCTCAATATCTCTCTGCTTGAGGTTGTTGTTCGCTCTACTTCCGCATTCGCCAACAATGACGTCATGCGTCGGTCAACTAAGAACTTGTACTTATTTATTTTTATTTAGTCATTTAGCAGACGCTTTTATCCAAAGCGACTTACAAATGAGGTCAATAAAAGCAGTCAAAACTAACAAAAGAGCAACAATATATAAGTGCAAATGACAAGTCTCGGTTAGCCTAAAGCAGTACACGTAGCAAGGTGTGTATATATATATATATATATATATATATATATATATATATAAATAAATTCAAAAATAATACCTAACCAAAAACAGAAGGAGATACACCTTTGCATCTGGAAGAGATATTCTGAAGTGGAGATAAAGTATTTTAGCACTGAGGTAGATGTTCAGCCAAACAAATAAATGTTACACTATTATCTAACTCTTTATTATCAGATTCATCATTAGACAAGCAAATAAATAAATAAACACATAAATTGAACGCTTTATTATTTTAGAACTATTAATACTTAATTAATAGTATACTTAATTTACTTCAGCCATTTAAGATATTTAGGTAGCCACTAGGCTAGAGTTAGTTTACATAACGTGAAATCAAGAGCGACCATGGGATCCCACTTAATTACAACGTAGAA
The DNA here is from genome assembly GCF_001515645.1 of Sinocyclocheilus grahami. NCBI lineage: Eukaryota > Metazoa > Chordata > Actinopteri > Cypriniformes > Cyprinidae > Sinocyclocheilus > Sinocyclocheilus grahami. Next base: position 2,150,238 of record NW_015505241.1, read on the forward strand.
AATAGTTTTGTCGCAGACTATAATAACGTTAATTTTAGTATTGCGACTTTGATTAAGAGGTCATTTGAATTTTCTCATGCATGATGCTTTGCATGTTTGAGTATCTTTCCAGTTTTTGAATGCGCTATTCCTCAATCCAACGGTAGATGTCAGACGTAAACATCACATAATTCAGCGTTCGTCCATATCTATCCATCCATCCATGGCTTTACAATAAAAAATAAATAAGGAAACAAAATTTAAATTGATTACAATTGAAAATATAATGCACAAACTATTTTGTCCAATCCAATGAACACTGTAAGTCTATTAATTACTGTATATTATTAAAATAATAGTAATAACATTTTATAGTATGTACAGTGAACACAAACGCTTGTATAAAACGAGAAAAATAAGCAGTTCAGTCTTTGCACATGGCGTGTAGTCCAGATTGTAGCGCTACATGACACCCCATACATCACGCCCTCTCCCACTCACCGCGATCTGCTCACTCGAGAACACTGCACTCTGCTCTGACACTCTACGCATGCATGTGAGGGAGCTGTCCACAAACTTTGGTAAGCCCGGTTTTGTTTTGTTTTTCGTCCAGATTTTAACTTATTATCCATTTTCAAACTATTTCTGGTATGTATAATTTCTCTTTGGATTATGCAGATTAAATTATTAAATCATTAACTGTTATTTCTTGACGAACAGCTTGTCTGGAGGAGACTTATACACATTTTACACTAAATGTTTAAGTTTCAAGTGTTAATTCTTTTACTGAATTCAAGCACATCTGATGCATTTATTCAACTGAAAAATATATATACTGTATATATTTGCAAAAATTTATCCACAAACGCAGACTTACTGTTCTACATGCGTATTGACTTTTAATTGGCTAATTTGTAATAAACTGACTGCTCATAGATATATAAATATAGAAAGGGACCATGGAGGGGACTAGAGGTGGAGGCATTGCTGATGGGGAAGCTATGGAGCCAGAAGGCCAGAAAGGAAGCGTGGAAAAGAGACCCGAGGCCAGAGAAAAATGGGCCAACAAGACTGAGTTCCTGCTGTCCATGGCTGGAGAGATTATCGGCCTGGGGAACGTGTGGCGCTTCCCTTACCTCTGCTACAAAAATGGAGGTGGTAAGAGAAAGTTTGTGATAGAGAGAGGGTTGAAGAAGAAGTGTAACAGAAAAAAAGAAAGGCGTTTTAAACCTCTGTGAAGAGAGATGGATTTGACCTTTAAGATTCAGCACATCAAAACTGAAGCCCATGGCTTTTAACTCAGTCAATAGTCCACTGTGTTCTTCTGCAATGCTCAGAAGCCATTTTTGTTACAAATCATGGCTCTCTTTCCCCAAGTACATGCTGACATGACCTTTTTTTTTTGCTCATACTTGGGTTTAGGGGTTTATTCAAATCACCATGCCAATAAATTAAACTTTGGCAGAGAACTCATCTCACCCATGTGTGCTTTAACTATTATTATTATATTTGTCGTTTTTTATTTCTTTTTTAGCCACTATTATCTAAGCGTCTCTCAGCTAAATCATAAAAATAATATTATAATTTTTTTTAAAATAAGCACAAGTTATATTTGTTTAAAAAATGACTCATTTAGATCAAAAAGGTTTTTAAGTCATGGTGTTTACTACCGTTTACCCTCAAGCTCCTTATTCAAATGTGATCAAGAGAAGCTATGGTATAACAGTGCTTATTTAATGATATGTTATTGCTATGTTCTGTTACAGCCCTTAAAGGTAATGGAAACAAGATTTTCACCCTAGATTATGACTAATAACTAAAAAATGTCTGTAATGGTCTCCCTAGGTGTTTTCTTCATCCCTTATTTCATCTTCCTTTTCTTTTGTGGAATCCCAATATTCTTCCTTGAGACGGCGTTAGGTCAATACACTAGTGAAGGGGGCATCACTGCTTGGAGAAAAATCTGCCCCATGTTTGAAGGTGACTTATGCTTTCATAAATGGATCTACAATGAAAATGAAGTCCATGTATTGAATTGCTGGAATTAAATGTACTGTAATATCATAGCCGATTGTTGAAGACAGTGTGTATTTAAAAAAAAAAAATATTTTACACATTTGGCATTTCTCTCACTGTTTAGTTTTTGTTCACAGGTGTAGGTGTTGCCTCCCAAGTTATAGTGATTTATCTGAATATATATTACATTGTGGTCCTGGCCTGGGCTCTGTTTTATCTATTCAACTCTTTCTGGAGTACTCTGCCTTGGACTTCCTGTGACAATTATTGGAACACAGGTGTGGTTTATTGTACCATGTAATGTATTTATAAACACTATTCATAAAGGCTTAAGACACTGAATAACTGTCGGGCAATTTCAGACTTGCCCAGTGGCACAAACATTGCAGCTTTGAATTTTAACAATACCAATAATGGTTTCTTGCTTAGACAAGCAGCACTAATGCTATTGTACACACTTAGAGATTTTTCAAACTTTTGGTTTGTAGCTCATCTTCATTGTGTGGTTTGTTGAGGAGAATTAGTACTTTTCTAAATGATCACTTTTATATGAAAGACTGTTTCTGCATTAGCATAAAAATAAAATAGTTCATCTTGAGATAAAGTTCAAATTAAGAAATGCATTCAGATTGGGAGATACTGTCTAATGTAAGACTTAAAATGATTTGATAGTTGCAATTATGAGATATGAAGTCACATTGTAAGATATAAAGTCACATTTCAAAAAATAAAGTTGGAATTGTGAGATACATTGTGATTTGTGAGATATGGAAATTGTGAGATAAAGTCACAATTACAAGAAATAACGTTTCAGGTACAATAAGCAAAGTAAATTATGAGAAAATGTCAGAATTATAAAAGTTGCAATTACAAAAAATAGTCGCAATCATGAGAAATAAAGTTGCAATTGTGAGATAAAAGTTGCAGTTACAAGAAATAAAGTTGCAAAGAGAAATAAAGCCACAATTACAAGAAATTAAGTCAGTTTATGAGAAATACTTGCGGTTGTAAGATATACCCACAATTACAATAAATACAATTGCAACTTGAATTAAAAGTGCCATTGCAAAAAAAAAAAAAATTGCAATTGTAACAAAGTCATGACTACAAGAAATTAAGGCAAAATTACAATAAATACATTTGCAACTGTGAGATATGAAGTCACAATTACAAGAAATAAAGTCACAATTTCAAGAACTAAAGTCGCAGTTATGAGAAATAAAGTTGTAATTGTGAGATATAAAGTTACAATTACAAGGAATAAAGTAGTAATTACAACAACCATAGTAGCAATTATGAGAAGTAAAGTTGTAAATGTAAGATACAAAGTTGCAATTAGAAATGACCGAGTTTGGACACCCCTGTTCTAAACAATGGCAATGAGTTCTGTCATTATTCTCTAAAATAAAGAATTATTAATATATAACATACATATTAAAAATAATAATATTGTATATATAAACTCATCATTACTGAATTTCATCCAAGATAAATTTAGAGTTCACTTTGATCTCTCATTTTATCAACAGTTAACTGCCACAATATAAGTGTTACCTACACAGGTTTACACAGACCTGACACTGACTGGTCTTTCCTCTACAATGAAACGGATAAACATGACAACTACAGCATGAGGTAACCTCACTTAACAAAAGTACAAAATCAAAACACTTGTACCATCTGTTGTTCTCCCGGATGTTTACAGGGTCATGGAAGATGTTCTTTGGATTCAGGCTTTAGATGATATCAGACATATTTGTTGGAAAAGTTGCCTAAACAAAGACCCTTTTGTAATGCATTTAAAAATAATTATTTATACTCATCTAACAGGAAAACGAAAAGAACACAGACAGATGCAGGTGTATTTAAAAAAGGCCTAATAAAAAGTTTTTTTTTTTTTTTTTTTACATTTCACTGAAATCCTTTAATATATATGTTCTAAACTTATTACACAGCTCTTCATAGTATAAGCTTTGTGTTTTTCTGTCTGCTGCAGGAAGAAAACAGCTTAAAACATTATTTGCAAATCAACTAGACCATCCTAAACCAGCTAAGACAAGCAAACCATTAAGGCTGGATTAGGCTTTTTTTTTTCTTCAGCAGAGTGTTTCAAAATAGAAATAGGAAGACCAAGCTTAGTGTGTAGAACTTATCACAACACAGAAACAGCTGTTTTGTTTGAAAATAATTTCCTTGAAAAGCTCTCTATGTCTTTCTTTCATCAGTTTTCAAAATGAATCCGAATGGCCGCCTTTTAAAGTGATCTCCCCAGAACAAGACTACTGGTTGTAAGTTACATCATTTGCTACTTAAACATTTCAAATACTGTATATGCATTAGTGCCACACATTTATTTTGAGTCTCAGCAACCTATACTCAAAACTCTGTTACAATTTAAAATTGTGATTGTTACAATGCAGTTTCAAACTTTTATGTTATATGTGAGATGTAACAGCCAGTGGAAAAACAAAGCTGGCTTCAGCAACTTCATAACAACACTCTAGATACCACCCAGAATAACCAATTAATTAATTTGTTTGTTTACAAATTAGCCTATGATGATTACATTAAGTTACAGGTTGTTGTCATTTTTAAGTGTCAGGCAGCAATAGCTATGGAAGCCTGTTTCCGCCACTAAAAAAAAAAAGTCACTGATTTTGTATCTCACAATTCTGAGGGTTTTCCCCCCACAATTGTGAGTTTACATGTAATAAACTCACAATTCTGAGTTATAAAGTCAGAAATGCGAGAAATAAACCCGAAATTCAAACTTTTTTCTTTTTTGCAATTGTGTGTTGTTAAGTCAGAATTGTGCCTTCCAAAAAGTTCAACTTTTGTCTCGTCAGTCCACAGAGTATTTTCCCAAAAGTCTTGGGGATCATCAAGATGTTTTCTGGTCTTTTGTGACCTCTTGGATGAGTCGTCGCTGTGCTCTTGGGGTAATTTTGGTCAGCCGGCCACTCCAGGGAAGGTTCCCCACTGTTTTTGCCATTTGTGAACAATGGCTCTCACTGTGGTTCGCTGGAGTCCCAAAGCTTTAGAAATGGCTTTATAACCTTTTCCAGACTGATAGATCTCAATTACTTTCTTTCTCATTTGTTTCTGAATTTCTTTGGATCTCGGCATGATGTCTAGCTTTTGAGGATCTTTTGGTCTACTTCACTTTGTCAGGCAGGTCCTATTTAAGAGATTTCTTGATTGCGAACAGGTGTGGCAGTAATCAGGCCTGGGTGTGGCTAGAGAAATTGAACTCAGGTGTGATAAACCACAGTTTTAACAGGGGGGCAAACACTTCTTCACACAGGGCCATGTAGTTTTGGAAACTGCATGTTGTGTTTACTGGTGTTATCTTTGACTAATATTTACATTTGTTTGATGATCTGAAACATTAAAGTGTGACAAACATGCAAAAAAAAATAATCAGGAAGGGGGCCAACACTTTTTCACAGCACTGGTAACTCGCAATTGAGTTATAAATGTTATAAATTCACAAATATAAACTCACAATTCTTACTTTTTTCTTTTTAAAAAGAAAGTTTATATCTCACAATTCTGACTTACAAACTTGTAATTCTGAGAAAATTGTCTTTCCCCCCCCCCCTCAGAATCAGTTCAGTTTGCTATTCTGACTTTATTTCTCAGAATTGCAAGTTTATATCTTGCAATTGTGAATTTATAACATGCAATTTATAACTCATAATTGCAACTTTATTTCTTGAAATTATGAGTTTACAGCATGCAAATGTGACTTTATATCACACAATTCTGACTTTATAGCCCTTTAATGGACTTTATAACTATAATTCTGAGAAATAAAGTCAGAATTGCGAGATATAAATTTGCAATTGTCTTTTTTTCCTCGGAATTGCAGGTTTATATCTTACAATTCTGAGAGAAAAAGACAGAATTGTGAGTTTTTATCTCAAAATTCTGACTTCATAACATGCAATTTCGACTATTTCATGCAGTTCTTACTTTATAACTCGCATCCTTATAAAAATAACTGCACATTTTCCATTTTAACAATGTGGAACTTGCTTTAGTGTCAGTCAGCTACTTTAGAAACTATTTTAATGTCAGAAAACTCACTTAATTTAGGGTTAGTTGTCTTCCAAGTCCTGGACTAGGAGTTAGATAACCCCTACCCTTAACAGGGTGGGAAAAAATGAAAAACATCCAACATCTGTGAGACATAGACTTTTAATTTTTCATCAGGAAGACATGGGATATTGAGAAATCTGGGCTGAACCACAGAGCCAGTGAATTAAATGAAAACAACATGTTTATAGTTTGTGCGGTTTCCTAAACTAAAACCCACCAAACTAAATCACGGCAAAGATACATCTATCATGGGGATTTTTGTGATTGTGGGCCTAGGTTTATCCTAAAACTAGAAATCTAAAACTTTGAGTCTTGACATGCATGGAACTAAAATGAAAATGTGAGGTTTATAATATATGTGTGTTTTTGTGTGTACCCTCAGCCATCGTATGTTGCGGGTGGCAAACAGTGGTAGTCTGGGGACTGTAAATGCTGATCTTGCCATGTGTCTTCTTTTGGCTTGGGTTATCTGTTATTTCTGCATTTTTAAAGGAGTCAAGACCACAGGCAAGGTCAGCTGATACTCATCTGTCTGTCAATGAAATAATCAAGAGTAAACAATGTCATAATTTTAATTACCGGAATCAAACGCTGTAAAACCCCATAGACGTACAGTGAATGACCCAAGCCATATCTAGGGACCAGAATCTATGTATTCTTTTGAGCAACCACCCATAACATTCTAGCAACCTTGCAATTCCCAATAAACCACCCAGAACACACTTACAATCAAATAGTAGCATTCTAAGTCATTCAAACCATTTTAGCAACAGCTAGCAGCCACACACACACCATCCAATGTAGTATCACACTAAAACACCTCTACAGCCGCATATAAACACTCTAGAAACCACCTAGAACAACCTACATTAGCAACTGCATATCAGCAATTAATGTCTTGCCAAGCAAATACTGTAGCAACATTTCAGTTAGCACACATACTGTATATTTCCACGATGTCTGTTAAAGAACACTTCTGGAAAGCATCGGTTGTGGACAAATACCTGCTAAACATCAAATACATAGTCTAAATCACTATGAAGAATTTTGCAAAGCTCCAAAAATGTACCTACTGCATACTGTTACAGGGCGAACGAGACGCGAGATGTGCAGATCCATCTGCAAAGCATTTATTTAAAGGCGTGGTCATAAAAAAAGGCAAGGTTCGGACAATGGCAAACAGGTATATTGAGGGCAAGACAAAAGAGTAATCCAAACTGGGCGTGAGTCAGTCGACAGCGAACGTTATCCAGAGGGCTTGACAAGAGGGGAAATCCAATAACACGAGCAGTAGTCCAGGCAAGGTGTAAACACAGTCCGAAACAGCAGGCAAAGGGTTAATCCAAGATAAACAGGCAAAAATCAGGTAACACGGGAAAGCAGGCAAAACAAAACTATGAACTAAGGACTAGAAACTAGGGCAGGAAACTGACTCCGTAATGTGCTACCACTAGGAGAGCAATAAACACAAACAGTACTCGGCGTTGAGTGGTGGTGTGAGACTGATTTATATAGTGTGTGTTACTGGTAGCAGCTGTGTGTGATTGGTTTCAGGTGAGCTTGTGATTAGTGCAATGGAGTATGGGAAATGTAGTCCAGGGTGATGTGTAACAGTCTGTGTGGTGTGAGAGTCAATATCATGGGAGGGCGACCTCTGGTGGCAAGTGGATGGAAGTTCATGGACCGGATTCGTGACACATACATACCATTCATGCAGTTTCCAGCTGAAAACATTTCCTCTTTTTTATCACGTGCAGTAAAACACCAACAACTTTAACTCCTTTGTATTTGTTTATTTTTTTAACACCGATAATGATTACAAGGCTAATTATTAATTAATGCAGACTTATTTTCACACAGTTCCTTGCACAATACTATGTTTTGATCTCAAAACACTTTTACCATAGTGCATGATTTGTAAACTAGAACATTTTGATGTGTACATCACATAACCAGTATCCAGTATGGCTTTTCTAAAGTAGTAAACTTGCTCTGTAGGTCACCTAGTATAGTTGGATGTAATCCAGAGCGCTAAGGTACAATTCCCATGAAACATGAATTATAATAAAGGAGCATAAAAGCTTGTAGAAGCTAAAATGACAAGGTTGCTTCATAAATTGCTTTTTTATCTCACGTTTGTTTTTGTTAACATTATCAGTTAGGTTGGTACCACTTTACAATAAGGTTTATTCGTTAATATTAGTTAACTAATTTAGTTAAACTAAGAATGAACAATACTTCTACAGCATTTATTAATCTTAGTTCATGTTAATTTCAGCACTTACTAATGCATTATTAAAATCAAAAGTTGTGCTGATTAACATTAGTTAATGCGCTGTGAATTAACATGAACTAACAATGAATTACTTTATTTTCATTAACTAACATTAACAAAGATGAATAAATACTGTAATAAATGTTTTGTTCATTGTTGATTCATGTTAGTTAATACATTAACTAACAATAAGTAACTGAACCTTATTGTAAAGTGTTACCGTTAGGTTTAGGGCAGTATGTTATTTTCAAGCACTATTAACCTTTTGACACCACTCATCGGACATTTAATTTCCAAACTGACATGATACATATAACAACCAACGTAATAAAATGTTGCCAGTTTCATGTTCATCTGTTTCAGATAAACTGAACATGCTTTTAGCACCATTTACTTGACATTTCAACATGCAAGTAGCAACATAATAATTTTAAAGAAATGTCACCACAGGTATGTTTTTTTCCCCAAAGAGCCTGGGTTGTTTTTTTAAATGTATATTTAACTTCAGACAGAAAACATTTTAAAGACATATTGCAGATGCAAATGCTCTGAAAAATAGATTTTTCCACACGAAAATACTGTCATCAAATAGACATCTCTGCATATGTGTGCTATCAGGCATGCATTCAGCATACCTTAGCAACTGTATAGCAACATACAGTACTAGCAACCACCCACAACACCTTATCATAATAGCAGTTAGCTTTGTACGTTCAAGCCCCACACACTTATTTTCCTCAGAAAATCTAGTTTAAACAAAATGCTAAATATCAACCTGCAATCTCTACATAAAAAGTAAACAAAAGAGAACATGTTAAGTAACAATATTTTTCAGAAGAATTGTGCATTGAGCTTGTTTGTGAAAAATGTGCCGATGCAATGTTGGAGCTTCCCAGTATTAGCTAATCCATTTAATGTTCAGAGTGGTTTCTGTGGCATTCTGAATGTTTGCTAAGGTGTTTTGAGTGGTTGCTTAGAACATGGCTAAGCGGTTAATAGCTAATGCGCTAATGGCTAAATGTCTATTTCCTGCATGTGGCTGCTAGTCTATGGGAATCTCGTTTATATATGTAACACTGCCGAAAGATCGGGATGGGACTGGGATATTTTAGAAAAGTCAACTAACATAGGGTGACCATACGTCCTCTTTTTTCCCGGACACGCTCTGGACATTTCTATATTGCCTAAACTATCCAGGTTTTGTTTCCTGTTTTCATACTTGCTGAAGGTGCTGATCGAAAAGTAGTTTGACCAATGTACATAATCGGCCAATCATGGCATGTGAGAAGATTGGATCTACAGAGAACAGTCAAAGTGATGCAAACACGCGTATATAGTTGTGTTCGACTTGAAGTAGCCATGCACAGACCAATCAGTGTATGATATCAAAGTACCACGAGAACTATAGAGAGCAGACAGCTCCTTTATGCTTGCAAATCACTCTCACAGTACTTTGATGTCATTCACCGATCAGTCTGCACAGGGCAGCTTCAAATCGAACACACCTAATATGTACGCATAATTGAATCACTTTGACCATTCTCTGTAGATCCCACCTTCTCACACGACACGATTGGTCAATTATGTACAATGCCTACTTTTCGATCATTACCTACAGCAAGTATGAAAACAGGAAAACAAAGTCAAAACCTGGATATTTTAGGCAATATAGAAATCCTGGCCAGGACCTGTCCAGGAAAAAGAGGACGTACGGCCACCCTAACTAACATGATATGTATGTATCATCATTGTTTTGCAGGTTGTGTACTTCACTGCTACGTTCCCCTACTTAATGCTGTTCATCCTTTTCATCAGAGGAGTGACACTGCCAGGAGCTGCAACTGGAATTACTTATTATCTGTATCCTGATATCAGTAAACTCTCTAATCCTGATGTAAGTGCACACAATCACTACTTCCCATTTTGCATGCTATCTGCCCTTAAAGGAACACTCCACTATTTTTGAAAATATTCTAATTTTCCAACTCCCTTAGAATTAAACAGTTGAGTTCCCATTCAGTCAGTCACGTTCAACGTTACGTCAGTGACTGACGAATTGGGATCTCGCCCGAGAGCCCAATCACCTTCGAGTGTTAACTAAACAAGCCAATGACAGTTGGCGTGCGTGTTTCGCCACGCGCACCCCGCCCCGCAGCGCGGATATAAAAGGAGAGCGCGTGCAAACGCACATCAGCTTTTCGCTTCGGAGCCGAGCCTTCTACAGGACGAAATATTTTTCCTATTTAAAACTTGACTCTTCTGTAGTTACATCGTGTACTAAGACCGACGGAAAATGAAAAGTTGTGATTTTCTAGGCCGATATGGCTAGGAACTATACTCTCATTCCGGTGTAATAATCAAGGAACTTTGCTGCCGTGCCATGGGTGCAGCAGGCGCAATGATATTACGCAGGGTCTAAACATATAAAAAATAAAATTATTATTACGCCGGAATGAGAGTAGAGTTCCTAGCCATATCGGCCTGGAAAATTGCAACTTTTCATTTTCCGTCGGTACACGACTTAGTACATGATGTATCTACAGAAGATTCAAGTTTTAAATAGGAAAAATATAGAAACTCTTTGGTCATTTTTGAGCGAGACGCTAATGGTCTAATCAGATTCAATGATCTATGCTAAGCTGCAGCTGAAAGTGTTACGGCAGACCCAGAGATCGGCTGAATGGATTCGAAAACGGTAAAACTCAACTGTTTAACTCTAGGGGAGTTGGAAAATGAGCCTATTTTAAAAAATAGTGGAGTGTTCCTTTAATAATATCTGATGTTAGAATTAGTCCCAAATATATTAAGCTGAAATGACCATCCCAAAGATACCTGGATGAACTACTATTTCTTGTCGATCCGGTGTAGATCCATGGGTACTCCTTACGAATTACAGTGTGACAAAGTGGCTCATGGTTTCAAGACATTTTTTTGCCGTGGAAATGTATACCAAAACTTGCCCGATTGCCTGATCTCTAAAAAGCAGGTGGTTGGATAGGAATTGGGATTCAAAAATAAATTGGAAAAAAATGAAAGATGCGGAAATATGTTTCAGATGCGGATCACATTTTGAAGTTTGAAATACATTTGAATTACAATTTGAAGTAAAATTGCCACAAAAAAAAATAAAAAAATAAAAAATAATAATAAAGTAAAATTGTAAAGTTGGATTTGTCATGTGCTTTTCATGTTATGTCTAATTCATGGAATAGTACATTACTGTGATGACTCTTAAGACAGTAAATATTCTGTTTTATTCATGTAGCATGTGTAGAAAAGTCCAAATGTGTAAATCTGGGTCATGCGGGTGGTCTGGCTGGATTGGAATTCATAAAGGAGCATTCTCTTTTCATGAAAATGACCTATAATGGTCTTAAGAACTCATTGACTATGATGACTTTGTAATGGTTCCAGACAGGGAGGTCTGTTTCTCTGAGCCTCAGGCATAGCTGCTATTACTGGGTCTGTACATAGAAATAGTGGGGAAAACAGATTCAGATGGACACCAAAATATGTAACTTTTATTTTCTGAAAGAGTTTCTATAGAATTTCTTTGTTTTTTGTGAGAGGAGTTTCACAATGCAAGTGAGAAAATTATTTTCTTAGAGAGGGTTTTTCTTTGCTTTCTTTGCAAAACAAAATAAAGACTGGAGAGAAAATGAGGCAAAAAGTCAATGTATTGCGTGGGAGGTGCTTTTGGTTTTTGGAGGGGAGCCGCATTTGTCTTGTGGGGTTTGTTCTGGATATACAGTGGGGAGGTGTAAAAAAATAAGTTTGTTGGAATTATACTTGGCAGCTGGAAAAGTGAGGCAGGGAGGCAGCATAGAAGAGATCTTGGAATAGTGTGTTAAATAAGAATCACAGGGTTGTTTTAGGGTGTCCTCCATTCAGTACCCCCCTCCTGCAATTAACATCGGTTTTGCATGGTAGACTTCGGAAATGAAGAAGCAGAGCCCCTACAAGGCACGGCTTATCTGTAAGGGCAGGTGGGGCAGAGCCCCACCAAAATATTCACCCAAAACACAGACCTCTATATAAACTGAATAAATAATAAACTGTAAATGTGTTCAGCATTCGGCAACAAATATTTCTTGGATTTTCTTGACAATTTTAAATGCGCAGGATATATCAAAATTAATTGCAAGCTTTGGCAGGTACGTAAAATTATACTAAGTGTGGCAGTTGTGCCGGTGTCCTCCCTAACTCAATAGCGCCCCACAAATTTTACAATGTAAATCTGTGGTGAAAAGTGGAACTGCAACACACTAATTGAGAGCCATTTGGGCAGTTTCGAGACTGCCCCACTTATTTTATGTTACACTTCATTTCCAGCGATATCGTTGACATGATTGCAAAGATATTAGTTAAACTGAGCTGGATGTTGACATCACTGAATTCAATGATGAACTGTCTTTAACTGAAAAATTTGTGTTTTCTATTGTCATTTTGCATTATTGACACACTATTTTCCTAATTAACGCTGTTCAGTTGCTTTGACACAATCTGTATTGTTAAAAGCGCTATATAAATAAAGGTGACTTGACTTGACTTGACTTATCTCGCTCCAGACCAAGACGATATCAGTCAGCTTCAGCTATATGTGTCTGCATCAGGTCAGTAAGTAGCTGGCATGTCTGTATTTCCTATATGGAGTAGTGTTTTAAGTTAATGAAAGTCTTAATCCTTTAGTTTAAATGTGCTCGCATAAAAAGCTGTTGTGTTTGCTTTATGTTCGTTTTAAGATGAGACATGATATTCGTTTCCTCACTTTCTAAATCAACATTCAGAGACAATATTAAGGCAATAATTCTATAGCATTCTGTGTGTACTTCAAGCCTGTCAATCAACAATAGCGTGCCGCCCACAGGCTGAATAACGCAAGGACATTAGATCTCTGCCAAAAGTGTGAGTACATGTGAGTTTGGCGAATGGAGAATGGATGGATGGAATAGAAATGTATATTATGCATAATTTCATATTTACGTAATTCATTAATTTCTCAACTAACCCTAACCCTGTAGTAAGTACATATTGTAAATTACTATTAATTGTATAATTGTATTAATTAAATAATTGTATATTTACACTGTCAAGCTCCTGTCCCTTTAATAGCCCACGTACATCGAATTCTACTGAGGGGAGAGCCCTATGATTGGTCGTTCTAGTTTCCTTTGTTCTCATTTTCTCGCCACTGGTTAGTTTCCTAGGTTACTCATTGGTTAATTGATTATGCTCACCTGCCTTTGGTTGTTTGTTCCTTTGTATATATATTCTAGTTTATGTTTGACATTACACACATTTTATATCTGTTTACCAACAGTACTCATTCAGAAAGTTCAAGTGGTTTTTATAGAAAGGGGGGCCACACCCCTCTTCAAGGCATTTTTTTTTTTGGAAGAAGATTGGTATACACCAGAATCATGGCCAGATTTAACTTTATTCTACCTCCAAAGTGAATAAACACTAGCATTGCGATGCTGAATTGGAGGATGTCAGCCCTCTAACCCTGCTTATAGTAACCAGATGTGCAGACTAGAGGCCCATTCGAGGAGTGCATTGCTCAATCTGGTACAAACAAAACTGGATGTCTACAGTAAATTTGTGAATCTCATAAAGAAATGTCCAGGTCAAATTCACCCAAAATTAAAAATAAATTGCATTTTGCATCTTTATCTCATTTTCTGCAGGTGTGGCGTGATGCAGGCACTCAGGTGTTTTTTTCTTACGCAGTGTGTCAAGGAGTCCTAACAGCCCTGAGCAGTTATAACAAATACAACAATGACTGCTACAAGTCAGTAACCTCCTGCATTAATGTTCTGCACCCCACCCATTGAAACATATCACAGTCATCAGCATTTCATCATTTATTGTTATCTCTATATTCTGTGTTCCATAGGGACTGTATAGCACTCTGTATTCTGAACAGCTCCACCAGCATCTTTGCTGGATTTGTGGTCTTTTCTATTCTGGGATTCATGGCCCATCAGTTAGGTTTACCCATGGAAGACTTAGCATCATCAGGTAAATATTGTTATGATGAGATTATATAAGCTGTCTAGATATAATATAGTACACTACATTATTTATGGTAATGGAGCCCCTAAGAGGACGTGGTGATGGAACAATAATATATGAGATGGGAGGAAAAAATATATTTCAGAGCTTTTGTGTTTGCTTGCAAAAAGTATTACGTTCCCTCAACAAAACTTTGTGTCCACTCAAAAAACATCTGCTTTTTTCCTCCCATCTCATTTTCTACCATTATCATTTTCCTTTAAGGGGCTTCGTATATGGGTCTACATTATACATGCCAAAAAATATGTGTGGACACTGCCTTCTAATGAATGTGTTACAGATGGTGTTTTTAATCTCTTTACACAAACATTTACAGTGCAATGAGGCGTATCAAAGAACCCAGTGACTTTTATGCCTCTATGCACACACACACACACACACACACACACACACACGATTCTAGTGGGAAAGATCTGCACAAAGCACAGATCTGAACCTCACTGAACACTTTCAGGATGAATTGGCAATCCAACTGCAAGCAAGGCCTCTTTTGACCATGTACTATCATAATCTCTTGCTGTTTTGCTATCCACCACAAGAGAGCATCTCAGGCCAACACTTGTGGCCTGTGTACAGTATGTCTGAATGTTACTTTGGACACAAAATCATTTATAAATAAAAAATGTAACATGTAATGTTGGCACAGAATATTTTATATAATTAAATAAATAAATAAAATAAATACATTTAATGAAAAATATATTCTTCTATTATTAAGACGCATGCATTAATAATCAAGGTTATGCAACAATGATGATTTATTTATTTTATTTTATTTTATTTTATTGCAGGTCCTGGATTAGCTTTCATAGCATACCCTAGAGCCCTCTCTCTGTTACCTGGACCCCAGTTCTGGTCTGTTCTTTTCTTTTTTATGGTACTCCTTCTGGGCCTTGACAGCCAGGTATGGTTGTTCAACCTCACATGATATGTTATGATATTTTTTGAGTCTTTAGGTTTCATTACATGTATGAGGGTTTATATCTATGTCTTTTGAAGTTTGTGTGTGTGGAGAGTTTAGCCACAGCTCTCACTGACCTATTTCCTGGAGTTCTAAGGAAGCGGAGAGAGCTTTTGGTGTTGCTAATCGCCGTCATCTGCTTCTTACTGGGTCTGCCATTCATCACAAAGGTATAGAGAAAAAAGAAAATAGATAGATATTAGAGATTAGATATTTTCTAACTTTTACTGCATGCCATATTTTAGGGAGGATTCCATCTGTTTACTGTGATGGACACCTACGGCCCAAGTGGAACTAACTTGCTCTTTATCGCCTGCTTTGAGACAATTGTTGTCGCATGGGTGTATGGTAAGAGACACTAACCTGTTCCTGTGAAATTCCCAGTATTTGACATACAATACACTGTAAAGCATGCAAACCTTATTTTTTATTGAATATCTTGTTTCTCTTTGACACATTATGGAAGTAAAATGGATTGTGAATACTGCTTTAGAGTGACTCATTTCACTCCATCCTACCCATCAAATAAAAGTAGTTAATTTATCTGACAAAACATTCTTTACACTGTATAATTTTTTTTTAAATAAAACAACTTTTCTAAACTTACATCAAATAATTACTATGTAATTACCTTGTATTATATAATTATTGCTATGCAATTACATTATAATATGACTGCTCATAAAATGTGACTCAATTATTATTATTGAACATAGACATATGAGTGAGTTCAACTTTTAGCCCTACTTTGTCTAATAAAACTCCCCATGGAGTTTAAGGTTTGCTACTCAAAAAACTAATAGCCTACTGTGTATAAAAACTGCAATAAGACATACATTTTCAAAATGGGAGAAAGGTAAACAAGAAAAAAATGTCACGCAAATGGCTGGTTTGCAGGTGCAAACCGTTTCTATGACAACATTGAGGATATGATAGGATACGCACCATTCCCTGTGCTGAAGTACTGCTGGCTCTTCATTACCCCTCTCATCTGTGCAGTGAGTTCACATTTTGTCTCTAGCACTTTCTCACTGTTTTCTAACTGTTTTTGCTTATCGTTGGAAAATCTGCAATGTTTTCTCATTAGTTCACCAATTAATATTTAATGTTTCATTGGCCATCCAGCTATGCATCCATTCTTTCAAACCATTCATTAATCTGGGTAGGGTGTCTCTTTTCTTTATATATATATATATATATATATATATATATATATATTACACACTTAAAAACAACACACGGCAAACTGTAGCTACTTAAAATAGATATTAATTTAGAATTACTCATTTAGCAGACAATTTTATCCATATGTAATTTACAATGATTAGAATACAAGAGTCAGTGATCACTTTGAGGCCAGTGTTGCACAGCTCAGGCTCTTCAAGGTCTTTAAAGTACATCAACATGGTGGATGTAGTATGTTCATGATGTTGTATGCATTTTTGTGAAAGTTTATGCATCTTCATTTTGAACATATTTCATCAACAATTGTGAATTAAGTTTTTCATCAAATTCAGTATACATTTTGGAAGTACAGGAATATGCTCTCTTATTTCCCCCTCAGGCTACTCTGCTCTATAACCTGCTGGGTAGTAAATCAGTGTCTTCAGCTGATCGATTTGTGCCGGACTGGAGTTACAATTTGGCACCTCTGCTCACAGTCATTCCTATGGTCTGCATCCCAATCTTCTTATTCATCTCTCTAGGAAGGGTGAGTGAAACCCATCAATCATCCAACCCATCCGTTCATCATTTAGTCATGCATTCATCCCATCTCAGTTAATTCCATCTGTCACAGCATCTGTCCTCCATTGTTAAATACTGATACTGATTTTTTTTACACTTAAACACATAATTCTGTGTGTAAACATTGTAAAATTAAAGAAAATCCATAATTTGTCTAGTAGGATTTTATAATACTCAACAGTGATCACATACTTTTTCAGCAGTCTTGGTTCTGGAAGTATTTCCCCCCATTTATTTCTCAATAGTGATTTCTAAAAATATTTTCAATAAAAAGTTCGAAATAACGAACCAAACCGACCAACTTAATCACAATATTTCAAACAATGATTTAAAAAAATAAAAAAATACATAAAATAAATATATATATATATTTATCCATATGTAATTTACAATGATTAGAATACAAGAGTCAGTGATCACTTTGAGGCCAGTGTTCATATTTGAATGAACTAGAAACAAACAAAAAAAATAATAAAATAAAATAATATGAAATTGTTTTTTATAGATCTACAGTCATTACATATACAGTATATTATATGTACAAATATATAAGTACTTTTTAGTAGGGAGAACAACTCAATCACATTATTTTAATGTTTTGCTAGAGTTTACATTTCCATGGTAACAGAGTCTTCTCTGATTGGTGGTTCTTTCTTTGGGATTGTGGGTATTGTAGTTCTTAATTATGAATTGGGCTAATGGACAAGATTTTATTAAAATGCACTGAAATCATGTTGAATTCTACAGAAGCAAAAATTAACAACCTAAGAGCCTATGGTAGGTGTATCTTAAAATATTTATAAACAATTGTTAAAAATCAGTTAATTGTTCACAATACGTAATTATTCAAAATCAGTTTACTTCTGGAACCTTACTGCAATCTATAACAACCCATAATTTTTCAAACACACGTCATGTAGTTTCAGGAAATGTATTGTACAATTAATGAAACAATCTCCTTTCCATCTCCTCAGGGTCGTGACATTATCACCCCCTCTAGTGACCTGAAGCAGCTCCGACCAAACAGTCCACGCCTCACACTGTTTAATCGCGTAATCATTAAACCACAGAGATCTCGACACATTCAGGAAGATGGAGAAGAGAAAGCAAACAATGAACACACCAGTGGAGTTTGAGAAGGCAAAACGATTATTTTACTTTAGGTTATTATATATAGGACCTTATATTAAATAATATCTTTGACTTGAATAAAAACAATTAATCTAAATATAAAGTATATATTAGATTACTTGACCATGCATTTCATTATATACGATTGCTCACGTGAAATACATATCACTCAGGATGTCAAATGAACAAATTTAGGTTCAGCTGGAAATTTGACTGTGTTAATATGCATAACTAAAGGGATAGGTCACCCCCCCAAAAAAAAATTGCTTTTAATTTACTCACCCTCAAGCCATCCGAAATGTAGGTGACTTCTTTTTTCTTCTTCAGTAGAACAGTAAAGAAGTTTTTAGCTGAAACTGTGGTCCTTGGTGATTCATAAAATGCAAATCAATGGCTACCCATTTTTGAGAATAAAAGAACCATATCAAAGAAAATTAATATCCATGGCTCCTGACAATAACAGCAAAATGTTCATGTTTTGGGAGAACTATACCTTTAAGGGTGTTTTTATGAGTCTTCATTCTGATGTTCTCAGAAGAAATTAAACTGTTTGTATGAGTTCAAATTAAGGGTTAGTGCAGCTGAGAAAAAAATTGGTTTATAGCAACTATATATATATATGACAACTCTATGAAAACTTTTAGTGTCAATGTGATAATTTGTCTCATTTACATTTGTCATCTCTCTCTCTTTCTCTCTCTCTCTGGTATATACATACAGATCTTGTAATTTTTCAAAAATGTGTCATATTGGTGAATGAAGCATTCTTCAGAACCACTGAATCTTTATTCTTTATATCTTTAACTATACTCTTTTATACCACGTTTCTATCCCAATTTTGTGATATAATTTAGTTTTTGATATATTTTTATCACATTAAAACATACTGTTCTTTCTTCTATTTCTCCAAATATATTTTTCAAAACTTGGTTCAAATTGTCCATTCTTTGTTGCTATATGACAGCTTACTATTATATTATGTTTCAAGTAAGCAGACTTCTAATTAGCAACTCTAAAAAAGATATGATCAACTAAGAACAATTTTAAATGCAGGTGCACAATCAAGATATTGTTTGAATATTAGTAAAAATTGCAATTCCTGTTCTGGGAGTTTTATCTCTCTTTCTCTTCCAGTCAATCTTTATAATGTTCTCATCTGAGCCTCTGCATTCATGCAGTCTGAGTGGACATTCAGTTAATAGATACTGTCATGTGATGGCTTTAGGTCTGCCACTGCCTGTCATAGCACAAGGGGGTGGGCTTAATGGAGGAGTATACTCTGGGGAACCAATTAGGGAGCAGCTCTCAAAGGAAGGAGTGTCTAGGATGTTTCAAGGGAACTAGTTTCTGGATATTGTGAAGAGTTTAGGGTTAATTATCAGCTTTATAGGTCAATATTTTGACACTATTGTGATTTTATAGAATAGGAATTCCAGCATTTATTGATAGTCCAAAAATAATTCAATCCAGTTTACTTGCATAAGTCGTCACCTTAATTTATATAGTGCTTCATACAATACAGATAATTTCAAAGCAGCTTTACAGGGATATACAGGAAAATAATGATTTAATGATGCAAACACAGATCAATTCTGCTGTAAAGCAGCTCTAAAAAAAACAACTGTGTCATTGTTCAGTTCAGGTCAGTTCAGTGTTGATTCAATTCTAAATATAAAACAGCATACATAATTAAATTTCTAGAACACATGGAATCCAATGAACTTGCAATAGATTATCCAGTCGACACAACTGATTAATGAAATGCCAATGAATAAGTTAATGAATTGGAAATATTTACCTGACATGAATTTACATTGTACTTACAGTGCATGCACTACATTGTACTTAAACAAGAAAGTATTGAGTAATATAAGGCCGTTAATATAACTAGTTAATAAAATATAACAAGGTAGTTAATAAAAGGTAACTACTTAGGATTGTGTTGGCGATCCGGCGAAAGCGAAATCA
Organism: Sinocyclocheilus grahami; assembly: GCF_001515645.1. Classification (NCBI taxonomy): domain Eukaryota; kingdom Metazoa; phylum Chordata; class Actinopteri; order Cypriniformes; family Cyprinidae; genus Sinocyclocheilus; species Sinocyclocheilus grahami. The sequence continues at coordinate 2,170,490 of NW_015505241.1, forward strand.
CAGGTGAAAGCTGATCCAGCGATCCACAGCGCGAAGTTGATGTATTTCCTCAGCGACCAGCACGGATCAGCTAGGATCAGCATAGGCATGACGAAGCGGATATCGTCCTCTTTTGGAAGGCCAAACAAAGTAGTTTCGCTTTCACAACGAATCACACAGTGGCTTCACGACATGGCGGTGGCGGCAGCAACAATACTACAGTGAGAATAAAAGTTACGCCTTCTTTCTTTGCATGAACATTTGAGCGGCGTTATGCAAATCTTCCCACATCGTGACATAGACATGTGGGGGCATGTTAGAACGAGCCATTTTAGGTAGACGTGGTTGACTTAACTTTTATAAAGAATATCTCTTTGGATTTGAGACTTTAGTCTTTGCAACTTTACAGATCTTCATTATGCACCAAGAGCTTGTAACACTCCAAAGAGAAAGGAAAAATTCAAATCGCATCATATGACCCCTTTAAAACTGCATTTGGATCCTCAATCTTCGTGTCCGATCGTGACACAGCTCTGCAATTTTTTTTTTCAAATTTTTTCACAGTAGTTAAAGACACCTAATATAAAGGGGGAACAATAAGATTATAAAATGCATTGATCGCTCTGGATCTTTGTCTGAATCCTCTGTAATCTTTGGGTTTTGTATGTTTAATGCAATTTCTATGACTTATCTCTGCAGTGAGCCATTCGTTTTATTTAAACTACACTTGGGGGCATAATTCTCCTTCCATAGCTGGGACATTTTCTACAAGATACTTGATCTCAAATTGCAGCAAGAAATTGGAATTCCACTCAATGGGGCTGTTAGGATGAACAGTTTTCTGAAGGTACAAAATTGCTGCAAGGTCTGAGGCAAATCACACAACACTGTCATCTGAGCATCTTTCATCCCCTCCCTCTTGTCTCTCAAATACACACACTCTCTTTCTCTCCACAGCTCTTGTGATGTAGATTTATGTCCCCTGTCACAGTATTAAAAGATGAAATTCCTCAATGTTACTCTGCTATCTATGCATGCCAGGGACCCATGCAGGTCAATAACCTCTGCATTTATTTAACGCATTGGCAGGTGTGACTTGCATTGCCACACATGCACAAGAAGCTCTACACAACCTTTACTGCAAAAAATGGTGTTCTTCAGACTTTTTGTCCAATTATCAATGTAAAATATCAAAAAATTCTTGTAATGATGAATTAACTAAAAAAAGTAGCACCATATTATAAGCAACATAGCATCATATGAAAAATATGCCTATACGTACAATTCATTGCAGTTTCCAGCTGAAATGAGCACTAGTGGCAACAACTTTTATTATTTTTTTCACAAATTATGATTACACTGGAAGACTGTCAATTAATTAAGATTTATTTTGCGTGGTTCCTTGCACAATATATCTTTTGACATCATACATTTACCATGTGCATGATAGTGCATGATGCATGAACTAATTTGACATTTCCATCTCAAAATCAGCTCCATATGTAATGGTTTTCTGGCATAGTAAACTTGCTCAGTTGCTCACCTGGTAAAGCACTTGCATTTTGGAGCAATCGGGTGAGAGTCCATTAAAACACAAGTCATGATAAAAGAGCTCAAAGACTCATAGAAGTGGCATGGTCGCTTCAGCAAATATACTTTTATCCAATATGTTAACACTGTCCAGTCAGGTTTAGGGTAAGACTTACGGCACTTTTCCACTGCATGGTACAGCATGGTACAGTTCACTTCTGGGGGGTTTTCCACTGGGTACAGTACCTGGTACCTGGTACTTTTTTTAGTACCACTTCGGTTGGGGTTCCAAGTGAACCGTACCGTTACCAAAACGTGACGTGTAAACTCTGCTGATCACGGCTTGGCCGCTGAGAATCGTCACTACCTGCGTCACTGAACTTGCGACACAAACACAAAAGAACCGCTAGATTTAAATCAGCACAGCCAGCGAAGGACCGAACGCAACTGTTTTGAACAAGCGCACCTTTTTTTTAACAACCAAAAAGTTTTGTTGTCTGTTGCGGAAGAACAGACGTTCCTCTCCTTGATAGCAGAGGAGCGGATCCAGCGAGAGCTTGATGGGGCGACGTGGAATGAAAACGTTTTTTTAGTCGTGGTAGTAGAGGCAGCGCAACTATAACAACATGTGAATAATCCCGCCCACTCTAAAGCGGTACTGAACTGCAGTGGAAATGCAAACCGTGCCGAGCCGAACCGTGCCGTGCCGTACTGAGCCGTGCCGAGCCGAGTTGTACCACGCAGTGGAAAAGCGCCATTAGTGTAGGTGGTACGTTATTTTCAAAAGTGATAGAGCATTACATTTTTAGTGCCAATTACCAGACATTTAATTTCTGAGCTGCATTGATATGTACAAAACCAACATAATAAAACTTTGCTATATTCATGTTTATCTGTTTATTTTGTTTATTTATCTGTTTATATCTGTTTATTTTGGATAAAACTGTTGACAATTTGAGCAACATTCATTAGAAACCTTCAAAAAGAAACTTAACATCCATTTTGAAGAAATGTTGCCACATGCACATTTTCAAGTCATTTTCAAGGCATTTTAAATGAAACGTGAACTTAATTCAAAATGTATTCTCTGAAAACAATTCTAAATCTCTCATACAGCTTTACTTCTCAAGTAAATTAATCTTGTTTTAAGAATGTTTAGACATTTTTACAACCATATCCAGCAAGAATGTTGAGCAAAATGTTTTTTTCAGTGTGATTAATGTATGAACAAGTACACATACGTTTTGAGGAAAAATGGCCCTATGTGATCCTCAAACCTTAAGTAAGTACTTGAGCCAAGAGGTCAAGCGGTGACATTCAGACGTGAACAGAACACAAAGTGTTTAAAGTGTGACTGCATTTTAAATACCACAAAACATTCTCAATGGCTGTTCATGCATGACAAGTCATAAACATGCAAACTGAACAGGTAGTGCGCCATGTTTGATTGTGTTAACAAAGTTTCCTCCCATGTAAAGCAGTGTATTAACTCTGTAATCTCACTGTGTCGCCACCATAAGCCACACAGGTTCATTGTGGGGTGTAATTAGCCTCTATTGATTTGAGGGCAGCATACAACGAGTGATGAAAACCAACTCTGACAACTCCAATTCCGTGCCTGTCGCTTAACGATTGCAGGCAATGACAAACCTAATGCGAGTAACCTCTGATTTGCTGTTGACATTGTGGCTGTGTTAAAGCTGTGATTTGGATTTGAGTCTTTTCATTCCCATGTCAAGTACGCATTAAGTTTGCACGTCATCCAAAACATCCACTGCCACTCGCATTTGGTTTGTCAAGTTTTCTACTTGCTATGTTTCCTAAGTCATGCCTCTCTTGGCACAGTGTTGATAAAGTTAAAGAAACTACTAAAGTACACCTTTGAAGTAACTCAGCTTTTTAGCTAGCTCCATGCATATGAATATTCAGTTAGAAACACATTGATGTAACACTCTTGATAGCTTTTTCCTGTCTTCACACAATCCATCATGCTTCCACTTTTAACAGCAGCAGCCTCTTTAACCCATAAAGATTTTATGTTCATATGCAGTCAGTTTGATTTAAAATGACAGTGGTTGGCAAGAGACATTCAATTATTAGGACAAGTGCTTCAATAAAGGCAATTAAGAGTAGGCGATATGCGGTTTAATATTATAATACACAAAAATTTAGAATTTTTCATAACAGATATGTGCATTTATAATTACATATACATGATAAGTCTGAATAATATATTATATTGAATATTGTACAGCCGTAAAACACACTCTTGCTTGTGTGATATTGCTTTAATATGCAGTACACACAATATTATGATGTGACTGCACATCTATTAATATAGCAAGTTGTGTCATTGCTTGTTATATCTTATATAATTCAAACTAATATATAATATAATAATGAGCTAATAGAAAAAAAATACTCTGTGTTAAAATCTCACACCAGAATATTTCAATTTGACTCATACGGTTCTTTTACAGTTAAAAATACACTTTATCTTCTCAATTTAATGGTTCATTTATTGAAAAGCAGTTGTCCTTTAATTCATCTACTAAATGTTTTTACTGTCATTGCTTAAAAACTAAACATATTTTTTTACAAGTGCCATGATCTAAACCCATATGCCATTTGCCCAATGAGCGACTGCAGAGGACTGTGCTTCACACAAAGACATTGACACAGCTGAAGTGGATGGGGTTCATAACAGTGCTCTTGGTCAGTTTCCCAATTATTACTCATAGCAGAGGTGCTCTTTTGAAGCTAACTGCTCGTATGAGAACTGTCCAATTCTGTCAACAGGACACATGGAGTTTCCGAGGTTACTCACTCTAGCTTTGCCAAAGTATTTTTTTTTTTTAATTGTGCAGAGAAATTTATTAGGTAATTGTGTTTCTATTTTAGTTTATGCACATTTCTTCTTATTGGATAAAGCAAAAATATATCCACCACAATTGAGCACATATCCCAGAAATCCCAGAATTTGCATATCAATGGCTTATTTTTAGCTGTTTGTAGGATGTAGGGTTACGATTATTATGACATAAATTTTAACATTAAGGCAAATTACACTCATCAGACTTTCATCACTCTTCAAAATTGTGGTATTCACTAAAATAAGGATATATCCCCAAGACATACAGCTATCATCACCATACAGTACCACAGTGTAGCGATGCTCCCACAGGGAGGTGCTTTGTAAGGGTTGGACCAGATTTATTACCTAGCAATTCTGGTTTTATCAGACAACAGAATCTTGAACAATCCAATAGAAAAGTATGTTTTCTAACATGGCTTAAGACAAACTCCAACTGGGATGTGGAATGTTTTTTCTTTCCACCCACCCAGATGTATGAGGTGTAGCAGTTGTTATCTTATAAACATTGTCATATTGCAAAACTTGACAGAAAGAAAACTCTGCTATAGTGTGTTATGACCTCTCCTATTAGAAATGGACCAGCTTTGGACTGACAGTTCTGGACAGATTCACACTTGTCCCAGATTTTCCCATATTTTTTATGAGTAAGGCTATTGCTCAACAAACCTCTAACTCTTTCAACTTCAGCCCATAACTCATCCCATCCCATTTGTGTCATTGTGTCTGTGGGATTTTTCTGCCCATCACCCAACATCAGTGCATGACCTCACTGATGCTCTTTTGTTTCTGAATGGGATCAAATCCCTGCAGCCATGTTCCAACATTTAGTGGAAAATCTTCCCGGATGCTCGGAAGGTAGAGGCTGTTGTGGCAGCAATGGGAGGACAAACCCTAAAATTAAATGTGTGACAAACAAAGGGTGTGGTGTTCAGGTATCCGCATACTTTTGGCCACAATTTCTGTCACTCCTGCATTGTAGCACATTGTTATTTTCTGCAGTAGATGCTCTAAACTTAGTTTAGCTCCTGCCCTAAGTAAATGCATCTAAACCAGCTTGTCAACCTCCTGATTCCAATTACTCTGGAATCTTTTGACATTACAAGAAACTTCCTGGGAGATGTTTTAAAGCAGGATGGAGCTGCATTCTGCATCAAGGTGGCCCTTCAGGAGCAGGATTGGACACCTATTATTCTCTAATCCAATGAAAAGTAACAATGGCACAGTTATTTGCTTCATGTTGGAACTAAATGGCATTTCATTTTAGGACTATTATTTATAGGACTTGTAGTGACTTTCAGGATGCTTACACAGTAAAGTTTATGCAGCAAATATTCTGCAAATTTGTTAATTGTGATTGTGCATCACAGGGATGTAGAGGAAAACTCAACCCAGGCTCATTCGAAATATGTGCCTCTTAATACATTTCTGCAACACCGTTATTACTTACCTTACGGCACGTTTCACGACAGTTTCAAAGTGAAATGTCCAGTGAGTGGCATTAAAACACGGGTTCAATACGTGACCCTAGCACGTTTTATTTTTAATGTTGATATAGGTACGTATTGCTGTGTTTTTATTGCAAAGCTTCGTATTGCGGCGGTTCGTAAATCAAATACTCGGGGAGTGTCGCTAAAAGTTAATGATCTATCGTGTTGGAAATATCCCCTATACCAAACCCAACCCTAAACCTACCCGATAGTGTTAACAAATGCAAAACTGATATAAAATGCATTTGTTGATGCAACCGTGCCACTTGAATTTCCTTATATGCAGGTTTGAGCTGTTTAGTGTACAGCTTAGTTTCAATTGATTCGTACAAGAGCTCTTCACCACTAAAGTGCAACTCAATACTGCGTGAGCTACCGAACAAACCTACCGAACATTAAAACCCGTACATATGAAGCTTGATATGTGATGCCAGCGTTCAAAAGTATCAGTTTTGAAATGTCGCAGCATGTTAAAATTGTTTTGAATATATAACATAATATTCCTCAAGTAATTGTGCGAAAATTAGGCTTTATTAATCTAAACTGTGGACCTGTAAATCATACTTTTTGTGTGAAAAGGAATAAAAGTAGTCTAGTGTTAATTTCAACTGGAAACTGCAGCGATTCGTATGTAGGTAAGTTTTTTCAGTTTTGCAGAAATATATTTTGAGGCACGTGTTTCGAATGAATGGGAAAACTGGTAGCACTTTAAATTACAGTCCTGTTCCACATGTACATATATAACTGTTATAGTACAATAACTGGGTAATAACTAGGTACTAACCCTGAACCTACCCCTAAACCTAATCCATGTTACCTTATTTTATCTAGTATTTTCTTAGGTAAGTACACTCTAAGTGCACATACTGTAAAATTATGTGCATCCAGAAAACCTCATGGTTTGCCAAAGTGCATCTGTTGACCAATGAGAATTTCAGACATAATGGCCAGTTTTCGTTTCAGATATCCAATTTCTCCTTGATTTTAATCTGACCTGGCTTTTTCTACACCCTTAAAATGCATCGTATGTAAAGGGGTCATATGATGCTTTTTTAAAGATCATTATTTTGTGTATTTGGTGTAACAGAATATGTTGACATGCTTTAATGTTCAAAAAACACATTATTTTTCAAATACTGTACATTATTGTAGGACCTCTATGCCCCGCCTCTCTCAAACGCTTCGTTTTCTACAAAGTCCCTCCTTCCGACAAGCGCTCTGCTCTGATTGGCCAGCTGACCCAGTGCATTGTGATTGGCCGAACACAGCAAGCACTTGTCGGGAATGTAATGCCCCTTACCATAATCGCGAGCTTCATCTTTCAAAATAAATGTAAAGACAGAGCCCGAAAGGGGAACAGAGTCGCGTGACAGACACAGTGATGAAGCTGGTATGTGTTTGCAGTACACAAGCCACGGTTAAGACAGCTGACTCCACTTTGATGTGACACGCTCTCTCTCTCTCTCACACGCACGCGCGCACACACACACACACACACACGATGCGCAAAACTCCGCATTTGAACAGTCAATAGCAAAAACTTAAACTAATAACAAAACAGTAGCTGATTCAGAAGTGCCAGATTGTCATAGCAAAGTCAGAATTACCTCCTCTCCTAGGTTCACGAAACGGTCGTCCATAAAATGCATTGCTGTTCTGTTGTAAGTAATCTTAAAGATTCCTAAATGCATCTACTTTTGGAAGGCCAAATAAAGTGCTTTTGCTTTCGCCTAGAAACACACTGCGTCTCCCTGACATGGCTGCTTCAACACTAACTGAGGTTACTGAAACTACGCCTTCTTTCTTTGCGTGCACATTTGGGCCGCATTATGCAAATATTTCCACATAGTGAGGTAGACATGTGGGGGCGTGTTAGAACGAGCCATTTTAGGGGGGCGTGGCAGAGTCTTAACTTTGATAAATAATATCTCTTTGGTTTTGAGACTTTAGTCTTTGCAACTTCAGGGATCTTATCTATGCACAATCAGCTTGTAACACTCCAAAGAGAAAGGAAAACTTGAAATCGCATCATATGACCCCTTTAAAATGCTCCATCAGAGCCTTCCCTATAGAGCATACCATTTGGGAAAGATGTGTTGTTACAGCAAAGTATGCATTCACACCTTGCTTGATCTTCTTTTCAAATAAAAGAGTTCATTATCAATTACTATATAATACTGTGAGATTTAGTAGATGTAGATGCAGCTTATTACTTAGTGTATTGCTATGTAATTACTATGCTATTACTACAACAGTATGGAAGGTCTTGGCAACAGAGCAAACATATCAACATCTTTGTAAACCACACATGATCAACTCTGAGATAAACTCTGCTGTATTAAAGTATCAAACATTTATTGATTTCAAATCTACTTTATTCACCTTACCATATTTTACAAACCAATTATAAATGTACAGTATCAGTCATAAATTACGGGTCTTAACTGATAAAGTCATGCTTTTGGGGTCATTTTTGGGAGACATCATGCCGTCTGTATTTTAGGCACTGCGCCTGCTTCATTTTAAAATCCTAACAAGCTCTTTCAATGCTAGAACGGAGCACTCTTCTAAGGGGATATCCCATGGCAACCAAACTGGCACAAGGATCAGTGCACACATATTCACACACTGACACACAACTAATACACACACACACAATGCGAGGACACTGCAATCGACTGTTGTTTAGTAGCCCCAGGGTCTCAGTGTGGTAAAGCGATAATCCTATCAAACAACAGGTCGAAGTTTATTATCTGCAGCTCAATATCAGCCACAGGAACACCAGGGCATAGAGGGCCCCTCCAGATACATAGAACGAGAGAGAGAAAACGGGAAACTTTTTGCCCTAGCTGGGACATTGGGTCAGTTTCATTTGGTTCTGTTGTTAATGAAGAATTTGAGTTCACCTTTAGTTGGTGGCATCTCGACTCACCTGACTACAGAATAAAGACGTCTCAGAGGTATGTATTTTACCCCCCTTCTCTAAATGTGTGGTATAGTTACCATAAAAAATAATGAGTTGGGAACTCTATTGTCTATTAATGCAAACCTTGTGCAATAAGTCTGTATTCAATTTCCTCTTAATCTAAAGGATGCAGAGGAAAAGTTGGAGATATTTTAAATACTCAGTGAGCCTGAAGCAAACTTGACTCACATTTAATTGCTTACTGTGATTTAATGAGACTGTTTCTAAATGTATAATGGCTGTTCGTTAAATGAAAACAATGAGGTATCTGATGGTGGTTTTGTTATGCATTGGCATGCAGGTTGTAGACTTTCAAAACCGTTAGTCACAAATAAAGTTGATTGATTCATCACATTAGTAGGACATGGATAAGAATTAGTGTCTCCATTAAGGCAATCTGATTATCGGCACATCTGTCTGGAAAGTTAATGATTCTCATGAACTGCACTTTGTCTGTAGAAAGCAGGTGGTTTAATTGGTTTTAAAGAGAAATTACCTGGGAGAGTAGAACAAGGGCACTTTACACAGATGCCATATAGGTAAAACACAAAAATACAAAAACAGTAGGTAGTTTTAGTGTATGGAGTACAAAGCATAGGTTGCCAGTATATGAAAACTATTAACCAATTACAATTATCTCATATTTTCACTCGTTAACTATAATAGTATGACAACTAATATGCTATAGCTGTTTTATAACTATGTTATAACACCTCATTTGTTATAACATACAAACTATAACATTACCACATATAGTTCTGATCGATCGTGTTTCGGTAGAAAAAACACAAATATTTAGCTTCTTTCAAAGCCCATCTGAAGTGTTGTGTTCATTTAAAAAACATTCAAAGTCATTAGCCCTGCATTCAACAGACGGATAATACAGTACTGGACAGAGGTGGATTATTGTCTGACTGTGGTGTGACGTTGTTCCTGTGATGGGGAAGACTGGCCAGAGCACGGTGGACCTCAACTCACCCTCAGATGTGAAGCAGGCGGTCCCATTTGAGGACCTGGATCACAACAGTGTTCCTGCAGAAGAGGAGAAGGAGAATACAGTACCAGATAGAGGATCTTGGAAGGGAAAATTTGACTTTCTACTGTCCTGTGTTGGATACGCCATTGGGCTGGGAAATGTGTGGAGGTTCCCATATCTGTGCGGAAAGAATGGTGGAGGTGAGAGAAGACAGAAACGCTGTTACTTATAGGCTGTTGAGAAGATGCCTGGTTGGATCAATATTCTTACCATGTTTTTGCCATGAAGGACATGCTCCTGACAACATTCCTGTCAATCAATCAGATTTTAGGAGTAGGTTTAACGCTGTGGTTGGGGTTTGAACAACATTTTTGTCACTTAATCAGTCATTTGCCTTTAATTATAAGTACAGTTAATGGTAAGTTTAGATGTTGGATAGGATTAGGACTAAGTTTGACAAGAATATTGTTCCAGGTCCAAGAAAAGATGTTGACAGAGGAACATGCCCTCCTTGGTAAAATAAAGCTTGCGAGTGGCAAGAGCTCAATAGAATTTACATTGTAGAATATCCACCAAGTCTTCCCTGCTGACAGACCAGGGGTGAATTTCCCAAAAGTATCATGAACAAACTATGGTTCTGCCATACTTCTGAAAATTTTTTGGACAAAGTTCTGTCATTAGCAATTAGCTCAATGAATGAGTGTTTTCCCAAAATCATAGTTTCAGCTAATATTGCACATTCAACCATTAGTCCTGCTCCCGCAAGGTTATATTCCACACCCACCTGCTCCCACTATATATTTCATTATATATTCATATTCATTTCTTTGTTCACCCGCTGTCCGCTTAGAATAATTTTCTACCCGACCTGACCGTTCCCGCTAAATTTAGATCTGGTTTCCAGAATCTCACATTAAAATTTTCTCTACTGAAAGAAAGAGAGATAGGCTGACAAATAAAAGTGTATTCTGCACAAAATTGTATGTTATTTTATTCGTCTTGTCAAGAGTCTTGAATTTATTGACTTTGACTTGAATTTATATGAATTATCTTAAGACACAAAATGAGTTTAATATTTTATACAACACAGTAGAAAAAAAAGTGTCAGAGAAAATAAAAATGTACAAAAATGGTATTTCTTATTTTTATTCGTCTTGTCAGGATACAATTCGTTTAACATTGACAACACAATAGGAAAAATGTGTCGCAGAGAGAGAAAAAAATAAATAAATGTAGGTTGTACAAAAATAGCCTATTAGCTATTTTTTATTTGTCTTGTCAAAATACTAAATTCGTTTGACATTTTTCTGTTAACACAGTAGGAAAAGTGTCACAGAGAACAATAAATAAATAGCCTACGACATCTTTCATTTAAAATGATAGGCTAAGCAAAATATAAACAAAACCGAGTTGAACGTCCTTCAAGGACAGGGCATCCACACTTTGCTCTATCCTTATTCTGCTTTGTCACTCATCGACAACCTGCCTGTTCTGTCTGAGGGCTGTATATTTACCACCGGTACAGCCTGCTCTGAGCATCGTTATGCACATATTGTGCACAGACCACGCTAATAAAATGCATGACGTTTAAAGCATGCGTGCAGCGCGTGCATAACAGTCCTGAGCGCAAGCTGTACCGGTGGTCAATAAGAATAAAGCGCAGATATGCTGTTCTAAATGGACGTCGGGAACGGGATATTGTTAGACCGCCCGCTCCCGTTCAAATTACACCAGAGATACCGACCTCTACCGCGTTTTATTCGGGAATTTAATCCCGCTGTGCAAAAAATCTGGTCGGGTCCCGCGGGAATGCAGACCTCTAAAACAAGGCTTTCATCCACTGACTGCCAGTTATTTTTACAAGGATTGCATTAAGTAGAAATTTACTAAGACACTAATATTAAAAGGCCAAATTCAGTATACACCTTATTGATGATGCATACTTTGTACAGGCAAGCAGATGAACCCAGAATATAAACACAATGTGCACATTCACATTCATTTTTTTCCCCCATAGAAAACCATTATGAGGAAAACACTTAACAATCTAGCGCATTGCATTCATTGCATTCCAGGCTCATCTACTTCCCTGTTTAAAGTATGCATCATCAATAAGATGTAAACTGAATTTGATCTTTTAATATAACTGTTTTAATACATTAAGGCAGAATACGTTTTTTTCACATTAAACGTTTTAGAATGTACCACTGTTTTTAGTGATTGAAATATTGCGGCGGGTGCTTTATATGGATTGCAAATGGCCAAAACTTGCATTTTGTTCACATATCTTTGTTTTATTCTTTTGAGAGGTGATCTAAATATTTGTGGATTGGAAACAAATGGAAAATTGACATGCTTGTGCTGCAGTTCTATGGATGTTTTGCCCTCCAGGACTTCGAACTAGTCACATGACTGAAAACTATGAATAGAAGAGATTGTATTAAAGTTCACTTCAGTCTTAATGCAGATGTTTTGCAAGACTGCATATAAGTCTGAAACCTAAAAACCTTAACAAGTACATTTTGTATTACATTATTTTTAGGAGCATTTCTCATACCATATTTCACTACTCTGGTGTTTGCTGGAATACCACTGTTTCTGCTGGAGACGGCATTAGGACAGTACACATCAGTGGGGGGGCTGGGAGTATGGAAATTAATACCCATGATGAAAGGTGAGAATTATTCACATTATACACATTAGCTATTTGGAGTACTATTGCCTCACAGTAAGTTTTGCGCTGCCATCAAATGGAATTTCAACATGTTTTTGCCTGGCTGGGTTATACATATTAACAAATAGTCAAAGCCAGTGTCATGAGTTTGAGGCAGAACTATCTGTTTGTTCAACCAATGACAGATGGGGTTTGTGTTTACATTTTGTATTACTATTTTTGCAGTTCTGCTTGGTGACTCCAACAGCACAGAAATGACACACTTAATCTTTAAACAAAGCTACATATAATTCAGTCATTAAATCTCTTGGAATAGCATTTTAACAGCTATGACAATGGTAACGCATTTTGTCTTTACAGACTAGATCTGCTTTGCTGCTGTAAAGCAAATACAGACTTGCCACTGCCAAAGCCACAAATATACACATGAATAGGCATACATAAATCCTGTAGCATCTAGACATGTGGAGCTGGGGGAGGTGAAGTGTCTCAGAGGGACTCTAATAATGCACTGCAAGATGAGCTTACAAGTAAGCTCACTGGTTGCAGAATCAGAAAAAGCCAATCAGCTTAGTAAATTATGTGATTGCTAGTAGATGCATGTAAAGAACCTGCACCATCTAGAGTGCAGATCTTTTTAGAACCCTCCCCATAAGTTTACCTTGCACATATACTTCAGAAATATGCCCATTTTCTCATTTTCTTCCCAAATGAGACCTTTGCAAAAAGCTAACAGTATTTTTTCTAAAATTATTTTGTTTTGTTTTTATGCAACCATTGTTTTTTAAATAAAAAAATGGTAGCTGCTATTGTAGGTTGTGTCTATGTGTCTAGATAGTTCTCTTAAAATGATGGAAGAATTTCACAAGAGTATGGCAGAATGAGGGTTCCCATCTACAATCTACGTGTTTTGGCACAAAACATATTTTTTGGATTAGTTGTGCTGTATCATTTGAGGTTTAACTCTTAAACTCCTCTTGTGTCAGGTGTGGGGCTGGCTGCTGTAGTTTTGTCCTTCTGGCTCAACATCTATTACATCATCATCATCGCCTGGGCTCTCTACTACCTCTTCAACTCTTTCAAAGCAGTGAGTGTCAATTAAAAAGTGCAAATACACAAATATCTATTCCTTTTTGTCTTTCCTATCTTTCAAAACTGTTCAACCATTCAGCATGTTTTATTCACTACTCCGTTTAAACATTACTCATTAGTATAAAAAATGAAGTATAAGTTATTTGAATTGTAAAATAATTAAAAAAGTCAAATTATTTAATTAGTGATTCATATTGTCAATATGATTTTGTGAGGCATTTACAGAATGGCTGTATTTTGTATTAAACTACAATACTCAACCTAATGTTACATTAACACAGAATGTGTTGCCATTTTTGTTCTCTTGATAATTTGATTAAAACTTACAAATCTATTTCAACTATTTTTTTTTATTTCATTCATTGGTCAAATAGGTTATATGGGTTTTTTTCCCCACACCATCCATGTCTTTATCTGCCCCAGTGAATTCAGCTACAATTGTCTTAGATTTTCAAAGAATTTCTCAGTCTTCTCAGAATTGCTGCTTCTTTCAAGCTCTCTCTTCCTCCCTGTTTCTCTGTATCTCTCTCCGCCTCCTTGAAAGCTCTCTGTGACTCTGTCTTTGCTCTAGAGAGTGTTTTAAAGGCTCCACAGAAATAATAACTGCAGTTTCTGCCATGGGAATAAGAAGTCATCTCTAAAGCAGTGCAGAGGGAATTGGAAACAAAACCTGCCTTTGTTTTATGAATGCATTGTGCTATTATTTTTTAATGCTTTTCATTCGCCATTCATTGCTTTACCCATTTTGCTTTATCCTTTAAATTTATTCTTCACATGGTGGTGTTTGCCAAGCAAGTATCACTATATGACTGCTCATACTTGGAGATACCTAAACAAACCTCTAATACAAATACTTTTTTCTGCTGTTCTATTCAGAACACATTAGAATCCACCTAGCAATCTACACCTAAGTGGCCCACCTAACCACAATAGCATGTGGCGCTAATAACTACTCAGAACATGCTGAAACTGCATAGCAATGCCCAGTAACTACCCTAAACCCTGCACAGTAAACCTAAACAGCTGCATAGTAACCAACTAAAAACCATCTAGTGACTATTAGTGACCTAACAGACCTCTGTATAGCATCACAAAGTAAACCGAAAATTACTTATTTGATTAAGTAAATCAAAAGGTAAATCATTACCTTATAATTATTCAGTAAAATAGGTACAAAAGCTGTCACTATTTGCTGTGACAGTGACAGTTTCTTCTTTTTTTTCTTCTTTTTTTTAGAGAGAGAGTGTAGCAACTACATACTGTTGTAATGGCATGGTAACCACTAGCATTGTGAGTTGTGCACAAGCAGACACCACTAATTTTCTTCAGAAAATGTAAAATGCCATTTTCCCCCTTCAGTTTACACTCATGGAAAAAGTAGCACACATTGGTACGCTATTAAAAAGAGTACTTATTACGGAAATAATATTTTAAAAATCTAAAAGCATGTACTATAATTGTAAACTGAATGTTATGTTTTTGGACTGAACTTAAGAGTGCTTTTTTGACCGACTTAATTAGGATTTAGGAGTGTAATTTCATAATTACTTCTATTGTCTTTCTACTGTCAAATTGACTAAACTTGTATGCCATGTTTTTAAATGTATTTGTAATTGCGCAATTATTAAGTCACATTTTAGTACATTTAAAAAGTATTAGCTTTTAATGTAATATTAACTAGAATTAACTACAGTTAACTGTCACAATGTTGCCTACGGTGAGGAGCAAGGAGAATGCAGGAGAGTTACTATAACAGTCTTTATTCATCCAAAGGGAACAAGGAACAGACACGTAGGAACAGGGATCGACGTTTAAGACAGCACGCTAGACATGGAAACACACAGGGCTCATGGAAACTAATGAGGGCACACCTGGAACAAATTATATTAATAAGGACAGGAATGGGAAGGACTAAATAAGGGCATAGGAGGAACACGGGGGAAAACCAGGACATGGAGCACATGGGGAACAAAACACAAGAGACAGAAACAGAGTATGACATTACACCCCCCTCCCGGAAGGCGTCCACGCGCCTCATAATAACCAACTTTGCTCTGGAGGCCTCTCAGGACAGGCTTCCACTGGATGGCAGGGCTCCAGAGCGGCACCCGTTTTGGGCGCCATGGCAGAGCAGGCAGACTGGGAAGCCATGGCGGAAAAATCCTTGGGGAGAATGTCAGTTTCAGAGGCCCTCCGTAGGCCTAACTCGGGAACTGGGCCCTCCCTGGGCTTGACCTGGGGACTGGAGCCCTCCTTGGGCTGGACGTGGGAACTGGAGCACTCCTTGGCCTGGACATGGGGACTGGAGCCCTCCTTGGGCTGAACATGGGGACTGGAGCCCTTTCTGTGCTAGAATCGGGGACTGGAATCCTCTCTGGGCTAAAATCGGGGACTGGAGCCCTCTCTGGGCTAGACTCGGGGATAAGAGCCCTCTCTGGGCTAAACTCGGGGACTGGAACCTCTCTGGGCTAAACTCGGGGACTGGAGCCCTCTCTGGGCTAAACTCGGGGACTGGAGCCGACACTGGAGCGAGCTCTGGGGCTAGGATGAGGGCAGAGAACAGTCTTTTTCTCCTCAGCCTCATCCTTTGGTTAAGGGAGAACGGCGCAACCGGCAGGCTTGACTGAGGAACGGCCGGCGGGCTTGGGCGCGGCCTGCGGGGTTGTCTGCTGAGCAGCCGGCGGGCGAGATCTCTATGGGCTAGCGCAATGAAACATGCATAATCTCCATAATCGCGGGGGGAAAACACGGAAAACAAAAACACTTTCAAAACCGGAAACAAAAATGGGGAGAAGGGGCACCGTTTACTTATTGTAGGTGTTGTCTTCTGTCACGATGTTGCCTACGGTGAGTAGTGAGGAACGAGGAGAACGCAGGAGAGTTACTATTACTGTCTTTATTCATCCAAAGAATCAACGTTTAAGACAGCACGCTAGACATGGAAACACACAGGGCTTAAATCATGGAAACTAATGAGGGAACACCTGTAACAAATTATATTAATAAGGACAGGAACGGGAAGGACCAAATAAGGGCATAGGAGGAACATGGGGGAAAACCAGGACATGGAGCACGTGGGGAACAAAACACAAGAGTCTGACATAACACTACAGTTAAAATTCTAATCAATTACTGATTGTATTTTTAAAGCATGACAAAAACATAATTAAAACATAATTTAAAATGTACTTTAATGTGAAGCATTTGACATTACAGAGTGCAATTATAAATTAAGTATGAGTATGTTAAGAAGCATCGTCATAAATGTGTTATTAAAGCCTCGTTAAGAACACTTAAAAGAATAGTTTACCCAAAAATTCTGTCATCATTTACTCACGCTGAAGTTGTTCCAAACCTGAATGAATGTCTTTCTTCTGCTGAACACAAAAGAAGATATTTTAAAGGATGTGTGTAACCCAGGGGTTGGCAAGTTCGGTCCTAGAGAGCTGCTGTCCTGCAGAGTTTAGCTCCAACCCTGGAAAAAGCCTATAGCCTTAGTAATCCTGAAGACATTGATTAGCTTGATCAGGTGTGTTTGATTAGGGTTGAAGCTAAACTCTGCAGCACAGTGGCTCTCTAGGAACGAACTTGCCTACCCATGGGCTGCGTCCAAAAGCTCTAAAATGCTGCCTTCGGAGGACGCATTCCAAGGCATTAAGTCACGTCCGAATCCAAAGTTAGCTTCACTTCCTGTCTCATGAAATACCGTCATCTGATCAATTTTTGAAGGCAGCATATCAAAGGCATCCTTCGCTGCATGCCTTTGATATCCCGCAATCCTGTGCATTCCATTCCATGATGGTTGAGCTAAAAAATAAAGAAGGCATTTGAAAGTTGCGTTTGGTGGTTCGTTTGTGAGTAAATGTATATTTCTGACTAACTTTTTGCACTTTTGATGTTAGTTCTAGCAAGAAATTCAATTCAAGTTTATTTGTACTGCGCTTTTAACAATACAAATTGTTGCAAAGCAGCTTTACAGAAAATTAAGTTTCTACAATATTTAGTAATAACTTATCAGTGGTGAATGTCAGTTAATGTACATATGGCAGAAATGTACGGAAAAATAAATTCAAGACATAATCAAACAGATGATGAACACTATTAACAGCATTATTATATGATGCAGTCAAACTTGTAGCATATAAATCAGTATTATAGTAATTACATATTCATTTAGTTAGCACCAAAACTATTTCGTTGTACATCATTAAACCGTTACACTGCCTCAGAAGCCTGTCCGAAATCAATTTCATGAGGTGACTTTGTGCAGAAATGCTGCCTGCAAAGTTATTGCCTGATAGGGCAGGGAGGCTGCAAGTCAGCTAGGCTTTCGGACACAGCCCTGGTGTAACCAAACAGTTGATCGTCCTCATTGACTTCCATAGTATTTTTTTCAGTGAGGACCATCAACTGTTTGGCTTTATTTAATTAATATTGTAATATCGGCAAGTACAGTGTTTTTTTTTTTGGTCACACTTTATTTTAAGGTCCAATCCTCGCTATTAACAAACCATTAACTATGACTTTTGCCTCAATAAACTCCTAATTTGCATTAATAATTAGTAAGGTAGTTGTTAAATTTAGGTATTGGGCAGGATTAGGGCTGTAGAATATGGTCATGCAGAATATGTGCTTTATAAGTACTAATAAACAGACAATATGTTAATAATAGGCATGCTAATAAGCAACTAGTTAATAGTGAGAATTGGTCCCTATACTAAAGTGTTACTACCCACAAGGGTTTTCTAAAACTTCACACACACACTCTCTCTCTCTCTCTAATAACTTATCAGTGGTGAATGTCAGTTAATGTACATATGGCAGAAATGTACGGAAAAATAAATTCAAGACATAATCAAACAGATGATGAACACTATTAACAGCATTATTATATGATGCAGTCAAACTTGTAGCATATAAATCAGTATTATAGTAATTACATATTCATTTAGTTAGCACCAAAACTATTTCGTTGTACATCATTAAACCGTTACACTGCCTCAGAAGCCTGTCCGAAATCAATTTCATGAGGTGACTTTGTGCAGAAATGCTGCCTGCAAAGTTATTGCCTGATAGGGCAGGGAGGCTGCAAGTCAGCTAGGCTTTCGGACACAGCCCTGGTGTAACCAAACAGTTGATCGTCCTCATTGACTTCCATAGTATTTTTTTCAGTGAGGACCATCAACTGTTTGGCTTTATTTAATTAATATTGTAATATCGGCAAGTACAGTGTTTTTTTTTTGGTCACACTTTATTTTAAGGTCCAATCCTCGCTATTAACAAACCATTAACTATGACTTTTGCCTCAATAAACTCCTAATTTGCATTAATAATTAGTAAGGTAGTTGTTAAATTTAGGTATTGGGCAGGATTAGGGCTGTAGAATATGGTCATGCAGAATATGTGCTTTATAAGTACTAATAAACAGACAATATGTTAATAATAGGCATGCTAATAAGCAACTAGTTAATAGTGAGAATTGGTCCCTATACTAAAGTGTTACTACCCACAAGGGTTTTCTCTTCACACACACACACACTCTCTCTCTCTCTCTCTCTCTCTCTCTCTCTCTCTCTCTCTCTCCTTCTCTCTCTTTAGGAGTTACCATGGCAAACTTGTGATAACCCTTGGAACACTGATCGCTGCTTTTCCAACTACAGTCTGATGGACACCACCAACCTGACCAGTGCCGTCACTGAGTTCTGGGAGTGAGTCAATACAATAGTGATATTAATATTTTTGTCAAATATTTAATGAAGTTGTAAGTTAAAATCCAGTTGCACTGATCGAGTAGTTATTTTCCTGTCTGAGCTGGTTAAAGCACTTTTTTTTCTGATTCCATTGAGAATATTTTTTGTTTTGTTTTGTTATCATGTACTTTACCAAAACACTTTCATCCATGGAAACACAAAATAATATATTTAGAAAAATGTTCACACTGCTCTTTCTACATTATGAATAACGTCTCGGTTACGTATGTAACCCTCGTTCCCTGAAGGAGGGAACGGAGACGTCACGTCGGAGGACCGACGAATTGGGATCTCGCTTAGAGGGACCAATCTACTTCGAGTGTAAACTAAACGAGCCAATGCACATTGGCATGCGATTATTGCATCCAGCTGCTGCTGATCACAGCGTGAGTATAAGTAGGCAGCAGGTGCAGCGCATATTCAG
>NW_015505241.1:2198710-2203909 GCF_001515645.1 Sinocyclocheilus grahami
CCAGGTAACGACTGCACCCAGAAACGCACGGATGGTATGACATCTTTACAAAGACGGGTCTTTAAAAAGACGTTCCACCCGTGAAGCTCTTTTAGTATGGAATTTGCTCTTTTAGTGTGCCGAAGCGCACAGGGGAGATGGCCGTCTGCAACACACACAGGGGTAGTGCAGCCTGCCGTGTGCAGCCCACTCGACACGGGAAACCACCACCGCTGAAGCGCCGTACCACCAGCACGAGAGCCCACCGAAGAGCGTGCTTGACTGTAGTTTATCACTACTGCAGAGGTCAGGAGCAGAACGATAGAACCGCTCGGCTCCGAAGCGAAAAGCTGAATATGCGCTGCACCTGCTGCCTACTTATACTCACGCTGTGATCAGCAGCAGCTGGATGCAATAATCGCATGCCAATGTGCATTGGCTCGTTTAGTTTACACTCGAAGTAGATTGGTCCCTCTAAGCGAGATCCCAATTCGTCGGTCCTCCGACGTGACGTCGAGAGTGACCGACTGAGAGGGAACTCCTCACCTCTTCCATACTTCATATAGCTCATAACTCGTTTGAACGTATGCAAATTTGTTAAACTGTTTCAACAAAAGCACATCATGTTAAATGACAGTCTAACTAAATATCTGTTTACTCTATAGGAGGAACATGCATCAGTTAACAAAAGGTTTAGAGGAACCAGGGGAATTGCGCTGGCCATTGGTTGGAACATTAGCATTGTCTTGGATTCTTGTCTATTTCTCAATCTGGAAAGGAGTGGAGTGGACGGGGAAGGTGTGACTGCCGATATTCTTTCTATTTTTCATACTACACCCCAGCATTGTTTCTAAAAACAAACTTTAATCGCTTTTCATCCCCTTTGCATACTTGTCTTCTCATTTGCCTTCTCTTTCATCTCAAACTTACTTTTGGAATCTTTTTGTTCTTCCATTTCCAGACAATATATTTCCATTTAAGAAAAATATATTACTCAGAGATTGTTTTATCATAGCTCAGTAGACTTCTTGGAGTTTTAAAGTATGTTTTATATAACTGTGTTGTTTCATTAAAAAAATAAAAAAATAAAAAAAAATAAAAAAATCTATAGCAGAAAAAAATATTGTTTTGAAAGAATTTGATTCTGACTTTCATTTGCAGAGTTTGTGCTGTACATAGTTTTGTGATCTCTTCAGAAACACTACTGGATGTAACTGTTTTTTTTTTCAGTTTAATCTCATTACTTTTTAGATACATAAACTAAAAAAGCCTTTATTATGTATATTATGCATTATTTTTCCAAGTTCATTTGGCAACGTATGTGGTGCATAAATTGCACAGTTTAAGCACTTTGATGAGTAGCCAACAGACATGTCTTCACATTAAATTGTAAGCTATTTTATTTATTTATTTATTTTCCCTGGCGAGAAAGGAAAACTGCTCTCTTTATCTGCTCTTTCTCTAAGGATAATTTAATTTTAATGTGATCCTTGCACCGGGCAAGAACAAATACATTTTCTGGCGGTCTATAACCTTGATGGACATCACTAATTAAGGGCAATCATTATCCTACACAGCAAAACTGTGTTCCTACCAATCATCAAATAGAAGCCAGTGAAAGCATTACACCAACAATTTAATAATGTTGTCCTCTACACCTACTTTAAAATGATTTACTCTATGACACTCTCTCTCTTTCTCTTCATTTATCTCCTGTCCTCATTAGGTGGTGTATTTCTCCGCCACGTATCCTTACTTCATGCTCTTTATTCTGTTTTTCCGTGGAGTCACACTCCCTGGAGCGTTAGACGGCATCCTCTTCTATGTCACCCCAGACTTCAACAAGCTATTGAAATCTGAGGTAAAATTAAACATACTGAAATTTATTTGATATTTTAAATGAAATTTGATATATTAAATGATGCATTCTTGAATCTGAGATCTTCAAACATCGTTATATATTTTAAGAACATTCACAAAAACCTGATGAGAGACATGTTTGAATTTTTTTAGGGAGTAACTAAACTGTAATAGCGATGCTGTTAACTCATAGATACTCATAGAACACTAATTCAAAGCTATACACGCTTTTCATTAAGGATAGACGCTGCATTGTACAATTGTATATAAATCGATGCCAATAAAGCTTAATCCCTTTTTATGAATTTACACTCTTGTAAAAAAGAAGTACACTTTAGCATACTTTTAAAAAGTCGACAGAGAATGTAATTTTACTGAACAACTATGGAATTATTTTACAGACATTTCGCTGTTCTCTAACTTCTGGTACTATCAATATTTCTCATTTCAAATTTCTTCTCAGGTGTGGTTGGATGCTGCCACTCAGATCTTCTTCTCTTATGGTCTGGGTTTAGGTTCTCTCATTGCTCTGGGAAGCTACAACTCCTACAACAATAATGTCTACAAGTAAGAACTACTAGTCTCTGTCCAAATGCACAGAAATTGTGCATTTATGATGATTACATTTCATACAATCTGATGTGAAAAACTGTCTTTAACACAGTGCCTTTTCTATGAAATGCTGTTCAGTTTACACTGTACCTTTGTTGTCTTGTGATTCAGTTGACTTAATTCTTGTTCCTTCTGTAGAGATTCTATCATTGTGTGCTGTATTAACTCCTGCACCAGTATGTTTGCTGGGATCGTCATATTTTCCATTGTGGGCTTCATGTCATACATCACAAAGAGACCCATTGAAGAACTGGCTGCTTCAGGTCATTATGTCTCTCAGACATTATCAAATTTTATTGTTGCAAAAAGATTTACACTTTTGAATACACTTTGTTTTAACTGAATGTAATATTTTCTGTCATGTAATTGCATGTTAATTAAATGAAAATATTACAGTTTAAATTTATATTAAATGCAATTATACAAACTGTAGACTTAAAGTATATCTGTATATATAATTTCATAACTACTTTTTTGTCTTTTAAATATGGTTAAAGTGTACTGCTGAATGTATGCCATGCATTTAAATGTTGTAATGATGTAGCAATTTAGTACATTTTAAATGTAATATTGAATAAAACATTAGTTAAAATTACATGCAAAGTACTTCACATATGCTTCAGTATGTTAGTCAGCAAATCAAAATAAGTGTATTACTTAAAAAAATGAAAGAAAAAAAAATACTCAAAATGTCACATTTAAAATGCGCTTTAATTAACGTAATATGAGTAATATTATAGTGATATGGTGAAAGTGGACTCATCTTGACACTTATGGTGTTTGATGGTTTGTGGTTCAATATCAGGTCCTGGTTTGGCATTTCTGGCCTATCCGCAAGCTGTCACACAGCTTCCCATGTCTTCACTCTGGGCTATTCTCTTCTTCTCAATGCTCATGATGCTGGGATTGGACAGTCAGGTATTTTACACATGCATACACATATGATAAAGGTGACTGTCGAGAAACCCCCCCCCCCCCCCCTTTTTATAATTTATTTGAAGAGTCTAAGTTATTGTTTTTAGTAGTTGACATGATGCCTCAGAGACGATAGAGTTATTGATAGAGCTTGTATTGAACCCACAATATTCCTCTAATGGTGCTACATTTAGCAGCATTGCACCATTATTCTTCTATAGATTTCAGAGCTTAATGATTTTTAATGATTAAAACTAAACAAGTTATAAATTATTCATGTGGTGTTACTTTAGTTTTGTTGTGTTAGGTAGGTGAAAGTAATGCCAAAGATCACAAGAGAACTCAGCACATTAAAATAAGTTCAGTCAGGACCATTCTGTTTGATTGAGATTATTGTCGAGGTCCTGTAGAGGTATTTTGGCGGCAGGCTTTGCTCTGAAGGGTTCAGATTCTGAGCTGTCCACAAGCAAACCTCACTGAGGTTTGAAACCCCTGAAGCCTAATGCAATTACCAGAATTTTTTATAAGCAACAGATATAAAATTCCATGCAGAAGTGATACAGGTCCATAAATAAGACTGGACAATATTAAGCTGCCTCCATAAGGAGGAGTTGGGGATGGAGGGGGGCAATCGCATGTCCGTGCGAAAGACTAAGGCAAGTATGGATGAACTTATATATCTTATTTAATTGTAGTGGGAGGAGTTACAATCACACAAAACGCTAGTTCTAAAATAACTAATTACTGTTAGATACTGTTAAATAACTAACTACTAAACAACTGAAATGGCAATTATTTACTAAATTAAATTGCTCAGACATGATTTGCAACACTTTAATGCTTTTTATTTTACAATTTTTACACTTTTACAGTTTTGTACAGTGGAAGGCTTCATAACTGCTCTAATGGATGAATATCCCACAGTCCTGAGGAAGAGAAAGAAACTGTTCATCCTCATTGTCTGTATTATATCCTTTGTCATTGGTTTCTCCAACATCACCCAGGTAAAGATTACCACCTGAAGACCTTTCTGTTTTATTGTGTAGGACGATTGACTATTTTCTTGAGTTTCTAATAGTAATGTGTGTGTTCTTTGTTTTAGGGTGGCTTATATGTGTTTAAATTGTTTGACTACTATTCGGCCAGTGGAATGTGTCTCCTGTTCCTGGTCTTCTTTGAGACAATCTCCATTTCCTGGTTCTATGGTATATCTCCTATACTATGAACATATATTCGATGTAAATGTGAAGTGAAGTTTCTAAAACTAAACAGCTCAAGCTGACCTTCTTCCAGTTATGTTAAAGAAATAATATTGGTTAAATACAACTTAAATACTTCAACTGTAAGTGCATTATTTTAACTACTGGGTATTGTAACTACATACTGTGTTTACATTTATAAACTATTTTTTCAAGACAAAATTACTTGAAAATCTTTGACACTACTTGAAAACTGGAGGGAGTCATATGGGAATGTTAATATGCTGGGTTCCTGAATCCTGTCTAGTTCCAAGTATGTATTGGAAAAAGGGTTACTGATGGAAGAAGGAGCTCTTACTAGTAGATCTAGCTTGCTTGATCATTGTAGATATCCATCTCTTCTCTCTCTTTAGGCGCAGATAAATTCTATGAAAATATTGAAGATATGATTGGTTATCAGCCTTGTGGCTTTTGGAAATATTGCTGGATTTACTTTACTCCAATAATCTGCTTGGTAAGTACTTCATCTGCAAGCAATGATAATAAACTTAGAGACTATTATGGGCTGTGAACTTAACATGTTATTATTGTAAAAATTAATAAATAAATAATAATAATAATAATAATAATAATA
>NW_015505241.1:2205045-2249362 GCF_001515645.1 Sinocyclocheilus grahami
CGCGGGAACCCCCCCCCCCCCCCCTTTTTATAATTTATTTGAAGAGTCTAAGTTATTGTTTTTAGTAGTTGACATGATGCCTCAGAGACGATAGAGTTATTGATAGAGCTTGTATTGAACCCACAATATTCCTCTAATGGTGCTACATTTAGCAGCATTGCACCATTATTCTTCTATAGATTTCAGAGCTTAATGATTTTTAATGATTAAAACTAAACAAGTTATAAATTATTCATGTGGTGTTACTTTAGTTTTGTTGTGTTAGGTAGGTGAAAGTAATGCCAAAGATCACAAGAGAACTCAGCACATTAAAATAAGTTCAGTCAGGACCATTCTGTTTGATTGAGATTATTGTCGAGGTCCTGTAGAGGTATTTTGGCGGCAGGCTTTGCTCTGAAGGGTTCAGATTCTGAGCTGTCCACAAGCAAACCTCACTGAGGTTTGAAACCCCTGAAGCCTAATGCAATTACCAGAATTTTTTATAAGCAACAGATATAAAATTCCATGCAGAAGTGATACAGGTCCATAAATAAGACTGGACAATATTAAGCTGCCTCCATAAGGAGGAGTTGGGGATGGAGGGGGGCAATCGCATGTCCGTGCGAAAGACTAAGGCAAGTATGGATGAACTTATATATCTTATTTAATTGTAGTGGGAGGAGTTACAATCACACAAAACGCTAGTTCTAAAATAACTAATTACTGTTAGATACTGTTAAATAACTAACTACTAAACAACTGAAATGGCAATTATTTACTAAATTAAATTGCTCAGACATGATTTGCAACACTTTAATGCTTTTTATTTTACAATTTTTACACTTTTACAGTTTTGTACAGTGGAAGGCTTCATAACTGCTCTAATGGATGAATATCCCACAGTCCTGAGGAAGAGAAAGAAACTGTTCATCCTCATTGTCTGTATTATATCCTTTGTCATTGGTTTCTCCAACATCACCCAGGTAAAGATTACCACCTGAAGACCTTTCTGTTTTATTGTGTAGGACGATTGACTATTTTCTTGAGTTTCTAATAGTAATGTGTGTGTTCTTTGTTTTAGGGTGGCTTATATGTGTTTAAATTGTTTGACTACTATTCGGCCAGTGGAATGTGTCTCCTGTTCCTGGTCTTCTTTGAGACAATCTCCATTTCCTGGTTCTATGGTATATCTCCTATACTATGAACATATATTCGATGTAAATGTGAAGTGAAGTTTCTAAAACTAAACAGCTCAAGCTGACCTTCTTCCAGTTATGTTAAAGAAATAATATTGGTTAAATACAACTTAAATACTTCAACTGTAAGTGCATTATTTTAACTACTGGGTATTGTAACTACATACTGTGTTTACATTTATAAACTATTTTTTCAAGACAAAATTACTTGAAAATCTTTGACACTACTTGAAAACTGGAGGGAGTCATATGGGAATGTTAATATGCTGGGTTCCTGAATCCTGTCTAGTTCCAAGTATGTATTGGAAAAAGGGTTACTGATGGAAGAAGGAGCTCTTACTAGTAGATCTAGCTTGCTTGATCATTGTAGATATCCATCTCTTCTCTCTCTTTAGGCGCAGATAAATTCTATGAAAATATTGAAGATATGATTGGTTATCAGCCTTGTGGCTTTTGGAAATATTGCTGGATTTACTTTACTCCAATAATCTGCTTGGTAAGTACTTCATCTGCAAGCAATGATAATAAACTTAGAGACTATTATGGGCTGTGAACTTAACATGTTATTATTGTAAAAATTAATAAATAAATAATAATAATAATAATAATAATAATAATAATACATCTTTAAAAATAGTTTTCTAAGTTTTCTAATCAATCAATTAAAGGGGTCATTGGATGCAACATGCACGTTTACAAGTTGTTTGAACTGAAATGTGTGTTGGCAGTGTGTGTACACAACCACCCTAAAATGATAAAAATCCACCCAGTGTTTTTTTTTTTCTGCTCAAATCTTTACCCCTTTCTCAAATTGAGTCGATCTCAGATGCCTGTCTGTGTGACGTCACAAAAACAGGCCCCTCCCACGATAGTTTGATTGACAGTAGCGTTTCAGCACAGACTGGACTGGTGTCTTACCTGAAACCCACCCTGAGTGAGCTGTCATCAGTCCGCTATTGTTTCACCGCCGGAGCAGATGTAGACAAGAATGACTCCTAAGCGATTGAGGTGTTCTGTTGTTGGATGTAATAATGAACATAGCAGTCGTCATTTACTCCCGACATCTGAGCCGCTGTAGACGCAGTGGATTACGTTTGTTTTTGAAGGGAATGTGCCCCCGATCTACATAAATGCGCCTATGTTCGCGCAAATCATTCGTGATCCAGCTTCACCTAGAAGAAATGAGTATAAGGTTTTTTGAATGAATCTTTGCAAATCGCCTTTCCTAATAATGTGCTAATTAGCAAGTTTCACGATGAATGCGGCTAAAGTAAACAGTCTCTCTGAGAGCGGCTCGGAAGAGAGGGGTGGGGTCAGCAGAGCTCATTAGCATTTAATGGAAAATGCTACAAAACTGCGCGCTCTGAAAAGAGCTGTTTTTGACTGGGTAAAAAAGGTGTTTTTTACACTACCATTGAGAAGTTTTAACCAAACTATGTTACAGACTTTTTATTAAGACCCTAAAGAATCATATCAACTTGTTGTAAATGGGCATCCCATGACCCCTTTAATAATCAAAATAGCATGCAGTTTGTTTAATATAAAATGTCCTGACAGCCCCAAAGAGACAAAAATGTTTTGTCACTCCTTTTATCCTTTCATTCAACTGCATGAATTGAGTGATTGATTATCCAGTAAATGCCCATATCTTTAAAGTCACTGTAAAACTCAGATAATTGTTTCTAAACACATTACAAATGTTAGAAAATAATTGCTGCAAACACGTTACAAAGACTGTGAACTATCTAGTACTGAATTGTGGAGTAAGACCGTTGAACAGTTTTTCACCATTTCTGTGTTCAGGAATTTTTGGGTGGGCCTGAAAACATGTCTCGGTGATGCACTGGAGCCATTGAGCATGGCCCCTTCCCAAACACTGTAAGAGGTGTGTTCGACTTGAAGCATCGCTTATAGAGAGCTCTCTACTTTGATATTAAGCACTGATTGGTGTGCGCAGCACTGCTTAAAGTCGAACACACCAAATAACTAGAGTGCATTAGCATCAGTGGTTTGCCCACTCAGAATACAGCTTATTTTTTCAAGATTTTGATACCTTATTTTATTTGCTTACCCTTTTTTATTTTTAAATTTGGCTGGGTGGTTAATAATTTTTTTTGTTTTGTGTATGGTGTGACAAACTCTCATGTATTTACACATATTAATATTGCTTTACACAGACTTTAATGAACTGATGTTTGAAGTGACTTCTGTGTTTCCTGTTTGTAGAGTGTTTTCACATTCAGTGCAATAGAAATGACTCCTCTGACACTAGGGAAGTATGTGTACCCGACCTGGGGTCAGGGCATCGGCTGGTTAATGTCCCTCTCTTCCATGATTTTAATACCCGGTTACGTCATCTATATGTTCTTCTCTACCAAAGGCAGCATCCGACAGGCAAGACTGATTTTAATGTTTCTGATCTAACTTTTTTTTTGTCACAGTGTCCTTCCTGCCCTGCTTCCTTCCTTCCATCCTTTTGAATTTCCATACAGCTTCAAAATGTACTTCCTTATAAACTCCCTTTCTACTTCTTTCCGAACCTCCTTCCTTTTGAACTTGCAAACTTCCTTCTTTCCAAACAGGCAAACAAAATTCTGAATTTCAAAATGTATACACTCTTTCTAAACTTGAATAGTTCCTGCATTTTTTTTTCTTTATGAATTTCCAAACACATTTCTGAATATGTCAATGTACTTTCTAATAAACTTACTTCCTCCCTTTCCTCCTTCTTTTTGAAAACTTCTTGCAAACAAACCATTGAAAAGACTGTAAAGTTGTTGCCTTCTTTGCCTTCCTTATAAATCCCCTTCCTTGCCTACTTTCTTCAAAACTTCCTTTCTTCCAAACAAACGAGCCAACATCTTAATTTTCAAATGTATTCCCTTCCTTCTACACTTCATTCCTTCCTTCCTTTCTTCCAAACAAACTTGCAAACAACCCCTTGCAAGTCCTTTTTTTTTCTCGAATTAGCGTAGTTCCTGCCTTCTTTTCTTCTGAGCTTTCAAACATACTTCTGAAGTTCCAAATGTACTTTGTTCCTTATAAAAACCCCTTCCTTCCTACTTCATTCCAAAATTATTTTAAAACTTCCTTCCAAACCAACTTTCATACAAACTTCTGAATATTGAAATGTACTTCCTTCCTTCCTTCCTTCTGAAAGCACTTTCAAACTTGCATGTTTCTTTCCTGAACTTCCTTTGAAATTTTCTTTCTTCCAAAACAAGCTTGCAAACAAATGTCTGAATATTCAAATTTATTTTTCCCTAATAAACTTACCTGTCTTCCTTTCCTCATTCCTTCCAAACAAACATTTGTATAGTTCTTTCTTTCTTTCGCACGTCCAGACAAACTTCTGAAGTTCCACATGTACTTCATTTGTTCTAAACTTGCTTTTTTACAAACTTGCAACCAAACGAAGGTCGGTCCTTTCAAACTTGCATACTTCCTGCCTTCTGAAATAACAAATGTACTCCCAAATGAACTTACTTTCTACTAAACTTCCTTCCCTCTTTCCTCCTTCCTCCTAAACAAAATTGCAAGCAAACTTCCTTCATTGACTATTGTTTTTTCCTCAGCGTTGGCATAAGATGACCAAACCCACTGAGCTCACAACCTCGGAAACCAATGATCCCACACAACAATCCACACAGACATCAAGTACAGATGAAGCTTCTGTCTGAGATCGTACAATGGACATTAAAGACCTCCATTCCATACTTTTTGTCTCTTGGAGAGTCTACAACAGATGGAAGTGGACTATGTTCATGTGCATCTGACTGTTTTTCTCCCATTTTATTTCCGTACATGCCTCTCTGATGTTGCATAATGTAATGTGAGGGGCTGCAGTACTTGTGTCTGTCTTCAGTGGAGAATGCAATTTCAGTGACTGACAATTTCAGTGATCAGTATAAATCTAGATCCAGTCCAGACAGTTGATTGGAAGGTCTACATAACTGTTGCATACCTGTTTTATATGAAATTTCTCACAGTATTTACCTCAAGAGGGTGAGTGAATGCATGTGTTTAGTGGTCTGTTTCTCTTGGTTTCAGCATTATAGTGGCTAATTTTGAAGGCCACGTATGATTGTTCTTGATTGAACTAAATTCACTACAGAAGATTTTAGGTTCAAACTTTGTATTAATGTATAAAATGGGTATATTTTAGAACATTACCATTTCACCATTTTAACATTCAGTATTTATGTTAAAGTCTAGTAAGAACTAAGTGATGCTAATGAACATAATTTAACTATTTCTGAGCAGGCTTGTAAATACATGTTGTTAGTATTATTTAAATATTGACATACACTATAATAGACAATGTTACAGCAGCCAACATATTTAATTTTAAACAAGGCTATGGGAATTAGCACAGTCTGTTCATTCCATTCGACTCTCAATTATTCAGTCAACAAAAAATTAGTCATGACTTTAAAGGCCTGACAGCATATATATTTATGTATCTTCTCTGAACGTCTATATCCAGTGTTACCAAAGCTACAAAGGGGACTTTTATTTTGAGGATGCTATTTGTAGAGATTTTGTGAATTGGTTACAAATTCAATAAAGAAAAAAAAACTGATGCTTCAACATATACACATTAATAGAGCTATATAGATAGATGTCATTCAGCCATGTAGTTTAAAGGTTAGTGATTTGAAAATATTAGTAATTGATAAGAATGTCTTGAGAGGAATGGTCTTACTTTATTCTTGCATACTTTGACAAACACTAACAATCCAGTAGGGCATAGCAGCAGTATAAAAACCAAAAGCAATATGCACAGTGATATTGTATTACTGCCTTCTATTTCAGCAGCTGCTCTGACAGCAAGAAGTAGATACTATAAGTTAGCTGACCTCTGTTAGTGACCTTTGACCTGTGTTGATCCATAGCTCTGCATTAAAGTTGAAAAAGGCTCTTATCATGTGCTGATACAACAAACCACTCATGTCAGTCTGAAAAGGACATCAAATAAATAGCCAGACCACTCATGTAGGTCTGGAATAGACAGAAAACATGTTTATTAACGTGTAAATCTACAATATAGATAGAGTAAAACTCACAGTTGGACTGCCTTTCAAAGACATAATTTGCTAACACACACAATAACTTTCTGTCAAAATTAGTGCTAATAAATGTTGATGTTATACTGCCTTCAAGTTCTTCTGGGAGTTCTGAAATCATAAGTACAATATGATGTGTGTTCAAGTGATTTTGTTCAGAATAAAATGGGCCTTTCAAGATTTTTTTTCTTTTTCTTCTTCCTGTCTTCACTACTCCTACAAAACAAAGGTGAAAGGATGCACATTAGTGTGTAAATGCTGCCTGATCCATGTATTTTATCCATGGCTTTATCTCACATGAATCTCAAAAACTAGCTAAATGAGTCGTATTTTCATCAACAACACATTAACAAGTTTAGCGTACAAACTAATGATGATTACAATATTGTGGTGCCATTCTTTTGCACTCATCTCATAAATATCATCATTCTGACAGGACTTGAAGGCAGCATAACACACCAGTGCAACAGCCCTTCTGCAGGCTAAACCAAGGTTAGTGTTAGCATCGTAGCCTTTGGTTGTGTGAAGGGCTTTAATTCAACACTGTTCTGTTTACTTCTGTTGGGTAAGATCACATCTCATTTGCTAGCCAGGGCACATTCGCTCAAGCATAATAAATTCCTCAAAAACAGGGTCATGCACAATTTATCTGGCTTCCTGTTTCCATCACCTCCACGCCAACTCCCACAGGGGCCAAATGCAAGGCTACGGAAAGAGAAAGACAAAAAGTGAACTCCCGTCACTCCGTATTTCATAGAAAGGAATCTAGCGCTGATTCTTTCACCATTTTTGGAGCTGGTTGTGCAATTCACCTATGTTTATTCTCCAGACTAAGCTGCTGTTGAAATTTTTGATAAAGGAGAATAATAGATCTCTGTGACAGTTGGCTGTTATTCCAAGGCTGAATCTGTAAAATATTCTGTCATAATTTACACACCGTCATGTTGTGTTTGCTATTATTTTGTATGCAGGAGATATTTTGAAGAATATTCACAATGACCTTTCTGATACAATTGTGTAGACACCAACAGAAGCTCATTGGGAAAATGTGCTTCTATGTACAATTAACTGCAGTTTTCAGCTAAAATGAACACCAGTGTCAGTAAAACCCCAACAACTTTCATTCCTTTTCACCAAAATTATTACGGGCACATTATAGACTAAAAAAGACTTATTTGTGTGGTTCTTTGCGCATTTTCTCTACTATGTTAAACACAAGCCACGACATGTTACTCATGTTTGAATACTATCGGTTCACTTTTGAGTACGTTTTTGTGTAGGTGGTACGCAATGCAACAAAATCATTAAACGTTTAGCACCACTCACCAGACATTCCATTTCCAAACTGCAGAAATACAACCAATGTAATGAACATGATTGTGCCAACAGTTTATTACATTGGTTGTAACAGTTTATTACAACCAATGTAATAAACTGTTGGCACAATCATGTTCATCTGTTTTGGAGAAAATTGAACATGCTGGACATTTTACTTTAAAAGTTACATGAAACGCCCAAAGACGCAACATAGCATAATTTTCCAGAAATGTGGTCACATGTACATTTTCCCAATTAGCCTGGATTGATGAAAACGGAAATAAAGTCACAATTATTGAGAGATATAAAGTAACAACTGTGTGACAAAGTCACAGTTACATTTTATTTTTTTGTTGTAATTATTATTCTGACACAACAACAGGGTTTGATATGAACAAAATTAAATAATGACAGAATTTCCATTTTGGAATGACCTAAAACTAAAATGACCTTTAACTAAAAGAATGCACTATTCATTCATTGAGAATTAATTGGAGCAGATATTAAGAAGAGGGGACAATTTGCTGATGTCCAGGTTGTGCAATAAACTCATGTGTTTAGTTTCACACCAATATATAGTATATGAAAGATCTGGTGATCGTCATCCCAATTCATCCCTATACATGGAATTAAAGACACAATGAGAAGAGGAAATGAAGATCAGATTGGGAGCTCCAAACAGCAGCAATATAATTATGAAACAAACACACAATCATATAAGAAAACAGAGGAAATAGGACACACAGCTACCTATAACACATCAATGGTGTTACAATAAATAATACAGCTTAAAGTCAACATGAAATCCAGTTAATACACATTCCTGGCTTTTGTGCCTCTGAAATGACTTTCTTTTCCCCAGATAATATCACCACGGTTGCAAGGGGCAACAGCCAAATAGCTATCGAGGGTGAATTTCACCTTTAGCCTCCATGTCCCTTGGAGTGCTGGCAAACCCAAATTTATGTCTGGCTTCATTATTCCATTCACTTTTCATGATCCAATCCAATTTTTCGTCCTGGATTTTTCTTTAAATATTATTTTTCACTTTACACATCTTTAACACATCACATTGTGGAAGCAAAACAGGTGGTGAATTATGCTTCATGTTGACTTTAAATGTTTATGTTGATGACAACCTTTATCAGAAATGGTGGGTAGTTAACATGTATCGGTGCTAATTCATTTCTGCTTTATATGCTGATATATGATAGCTACATACAAGCAAAACAAAAATAAACCATTGATCGTTTTCCATTCGGCTGATAAAATCAGATCAAGCCAGACAAACATTCAGGCTAAAGTGTTTTGTGCCAACAATGTGCATCTCAGTTGATGTTTCAAGTGTCACTCAAGTCTCTCGAAAAGCTTCAGACAAGAGTTTTAGGAGTCAAACGGCAGAGATAGGTTTGATGGTGCTGAAGGGTGTCTCTTGGGCGCTTTATATAGCTGCGAATATTGATGAAGGAATAACACTATGAGACCATGTTACATTGTCTGAGTCATGTGATGACAGTGACGTAACATTCTGTCAGACAAACAGACATTGTCCAAAGATGGTTGCTGGGATCAAATGGCCTTTTCACAAGGGCCTTATATGTTCCAAGTTGCTACATAAAGTTCAAGTACAAGCATTAAAAGATCTCCATCTTCTTTCAGGTACTCTCTGAAATTCCTGAGCATGAGAACTATAGCCATTCGCTGGCTGTGATTGGCTCTTTTTTCCGTCATTGAGCCGTGATACGTTGCCACACATAAAAGGTCCTTTCACATGACTCGTGTCAGGGCTTTAACACAACCCTCTATGAACTTTGACCTTCAAAGGCAAAAGCATTTTTTACGAAGTTGCTAGGTAGTAAATACGCAGTGAAAGCCAACGGAAGAGGTAACACATATTTGAGCTTTAAACAGGATAAAAGTCCCACTGTTTGCACCGCTACATCATAGAAACATTGCTGGCACTTCAGAAATTCCGCTACACAGTTAGCACAATGCCGATATTTCAGCAACAAAAACCTCGCATTCACAAACCACCCAAAATCCAGTTTAAATGCACACTAAATGTGCTGGTCAAGTGCCATGTGCATTTAAATTAATTAAATTGTGTTTGTCTCATGTTCATGCTATTTGCTTGCAACTCTACATTTTTTAGAGATCACGGCAGCCATGCATTTTCAAATAATGATCAAACGATGGAGAAGAGTTGACTTCAGTCAACTGAAGTCAAGCCACTGGATCACAGTGGTGAAGCAACACTGTACTGTCCTAATAAAGCATACCATATTGTGGAAGTCTGCTGGAATTAATGTATCAGGTACTAAAACAATAAAGAAAGCACATGCAAATAAATAGTGCTATATTTGGACACCAATAGCAAATTATGTTATCTTGTAGAACATTTCTTGTTTTCATTTTTGCATTGGCACTGCTCACATGATAAGCCATGATAAGTCTGCTAATCGTTGGTTATGTTTAAAAAGATCAGAAGCCGATCAAAACTGAAATCATCCTAATTTTGCTAGGCGCATTGCAGTATTTGACTTGAATGTTGACACAAGTCATGTGAAAGAACCTTAATACTTTCTACATTCTCAATTTACACACATATATCAGTTAAAAGGAGTGACATAAAAGACATTTTCAAAGACAGGTGATAATTAGGAAGTAATTCACATTTCACAGGAATACAACATCACCACATAAGAAGTGGGGGATGAAACATTTTGTGGCTAATGGTATCATTTATAAGTTTTTTTTTTCTTCTTCTTTTTTTTAACGTCTGTCTACATAGAGGGAATCTAAATGATCGTTGATTTAAGCATATGTTTGCTCTAGCCCTAAGCGTTCAACAGTGCAAAAAGTCCATGGAGGAGGGAGTCCTCATTTTGGCACATATATCATTTTCCAGTCGAAAGCATACACACACACTAAATAGACTCATCAGTAGGATAATAAAAGCCAAAAAGGGTGATTTTACACATAAAACCAGCTCCTGCACAAAAACAAGTGTCGGTGGAATTGAAACCAATGTTGTCGGGTGTCACATTATTTCGTGAAATCATTTTGTTTATAACAAAATGCACCAGAGAAATCCTGTCAAGAACAAGTACTCAACGATATAACCTCAGAGCACGTCCAGAAAGACGAGAACTGTTATATAAATTTGATAAAACTACATAACGTTTCAAAATACACAGCAATTAGGTAAATCGTATTTTCGTATTGGTTGTTTCACATATCTGCAAAGTCAATAAATTCTTACCTTAAATATATGCATATTAATAAAGTTTTTTCATTATATTTCTTTCATGTATATACATATGTAGATAAATACTGTCAAAAGTGCGCCTGGAGTGTTTTATAGTTATTGGTTTGAACTCTATATAAGGCTACGAGAGCCACTTGGGGTTCTCTGCAGTGCAAGGCGGGGATCTGGGGGTATATACTGGTGAGGGTGATTATATGGTGGTGGCGGTGGAGGCAAAGGCGGTTGTGAGCCATCGTTCCCCCCATGGTTGACTCCGTCATCAGGTGAGTGCACTGGTGTGGAGACGACAGACTGGATGAGCTGGTGATGAGTGGGGCTCTGGCTAAGGAACGCCTCCATGCGTCCGTGACTGCCTTTGTCCAAGACGATGACCTTGACGATTTGCTGGCACTGGATGAGCGTGTCGGGTCGTATCTCGGCCAGGGCCATGGGCTGGTAGGAGTGTGAGGGTGTGGGGCTGGCGCATTGCAACGGAGGCTGCTGGAAGAGCTCTCTCTGGTGGTTGAGAAGGGCATTGCGCTCAGGGCTCTGAGGTGCCACGTTGAGCTGGTACGTCTGAAGCCTGTTGTGAATTGACACCTAGTTTAGAAAACAGTCAGAGATAGCATCATATGTTATAAGACTGTTCTCCTTCTACGGCCATCAGCCCTCCGGTGAACACACATCACAATAGACATGCGCAAAGTGTTACGTGTGGACATGGCACAAGGGGTTTGCTTGGTGTCTTGCGACTCGGACAGAGGGTGGGAAGCTGGAATCGGGTTGCAGATGTGGAGGGTTTTGGGGACCGTGTGTTTGTGTATTTAAAGTGTGTGGTGGTTACACAGGACACTGAGGGCCCCTGTGTCTCCCTTGGAAACCACTAGAGCATTATGGGAATAGAGAATGAACAACACTTCAGGAAAGAAGGGGGACAAGAAAGGGTGGGACAGGTTAAACAATGGGAAGGGGGTAATTGGACAACTACAGACAGCACACATCCGAATGCATGCCATCAATATTTCTCATACTTAAGGTTCGGGACTTAAATAGGAGTTTGCCTGGATTTGCAAACAATTCTCTCTCACTCTTCCTATTTGTCTACTGGGCTCTAATAAAGGCATGTATTCACAATTATCTGTAGGATACTTCCACTGCCCCTGGGATTGATGACTTTGAGGAGTGATGAACATACAGTAGTTCATAGTTCAAAGTGAATTAATCTAGCTTGGTCTCAGGATAGATACTGGCTCTTGAGGGTTGGCTTGATGGCTAAAGTGAGGGCACTTGCCTCTGAATTAGTCTTCTTGACTGTTAGACACATTTACTGACAGTGCACCACTTTGTCTGAGAACAGAGGCTGTGGAGGTAAAAAAAAAAAAAAAGGAAAAAAAAAGGAAAACTATTATTTTTCTCGACAGGGAAATATATATATCTTTTTTTTTTTTTTACAATAATTAATAAGTTATCTACTATGAGTTCTGAGGTTGTTAATCCTAAAGCGAGGAGACAGTTGCATATGCATTTGTAGGAGTTTCCCTTTCAGAAGCAAAATGTATGGTTTAAATAAATCATGCAATGTACTTTTGTACTTACTAAGATTTGTGGCTGTCAATTTACTGGTATTTGCAAAAAAAAATGTAATGCCCAAAAAAAGCTTGTATGTCTTAACCCATTTTGCGCCTTTGTTGTTGATAAATTACCGCACTTGATTATCATCTCTGCTTGTTTGCGACTCTATGCTAATTTGTGCTGCTTATAGTAGATTGTGTTAGTCATTATGGAAATGATCTGGCTGCGCCTGTATGCTTTAATGTGCACATTGTCAGTAGATTGACCGCAAAACTTTCCATTCCCATTTCCATTTTTCACTTTATGAAAAAAAAAAAATCTTTTTTTTTCAAAACGAATAACTCAATTTACATACTGTTCATCTTACTGTAATTAATAAACATGAATAAACCATTGCACTCATTTAAATTGAAGCTATTGTTATCCTTTTCAGTGTTTTAATACATTTTTTGAATAGATTATCATATATCAAGTGCAATTTCCTTTTATCAAATGTTATAATTTGCCAATTGTTGGTTGAAGCTTTCAACATTTCAAACGTATTTGAGGATTCCATAAAGCCCTGAAAACCACTAAGATATTAACATTAAATAAATATTTTATGTACATTCAGAAAAGAATATGAAAATATATGCATAACATTTTCATGACAATACTTGAGGGTATGATTAGTTCAGGATTATGTAATGTTATATGATAAAATGTTATTTTCAGTCAGTTATAATGCAACTGTCATTGCACAAACATTTGGGCATATTCCAAATGTGACATATGAATATATGTCAAGAATATATGAATATTAGAATATAGGTAAAGCTTTTTTTTAAGTGCAAAAACCTGAAAAATGCCATATACTGCAAACTGCTGTTAAATTATGAAATATGAATGCATTCTATATAAAAGTGACTATGCTGAAGCTCAACAACCCTCCAACACGCTTGCCATATCTTTTCTCTTTCTTCTCAATGTTTGTGTCCATCTTAGCACACTTTTCAGGTCATATCCATCTCAGCCTTACATCCACTGTCTAGCTAACATGTGCCAATCACTGCCATGCATAACAGCTAAAACATGTTTTAAAATTTATTACGCCAATATTGCCGTGTTTAAACTGGCAGGTGGCTCAACTAGTCTGTAGCAGTTGGACACCTTGTTTCTCTTTCTCTTTCCCTCTCTCCTCCAGGATATGGCTGGCGTTTCCCCTGACCCCTCTGCTGCCTGCGATGTGTTCTGACAGTTCATGTCCTTCAGGGGTTCACAGGGTGCTGACAGTTACATGTGGCATGATTAAGGTGAGGGTTTTCAGTGCCAGACAGGAAGTCGCTGCCACTCTGATCATGTTCAGGCTAATAACAGCCCAATAAAGCGCTACATCTAATGCTAGCAGAAATGGAAATATGCCTGTTAAACAGAACATGCAGACAGGGCTGGTGGATTTAGAACTTTTTTTTTTTATAACACTTTATTTAAACAGCCAATTCTCACTATTAACGAGTTGCTTAAAAAGCACATATTAAAGGGGTCATATGATGTTGCTAAAAAGAACATTATTTTGTGTATTTGGTGTAATGAAATGTTTATGCGGTTTAAGGTTAACAAAAACATTATTTTCCACATACTGTACATTATTGTTTCTCCTCTATGCCCCGCCTTTTTGAAACGCGTCAATTTTTACAAAGCTCATCGGTCTGAAAAAGCGAGGTGTGCTGTGATTGGCCAGCTATCCAGTGCGTTGTGATTGGCCGAATACCTCAAGCGTGTGACGGAAATGTTACGCTCCTACTATACTGTGGTGCCCTGTCCGGCCGGAGCGACAGACACATAAACATTAAAACCCATTATAAACGAGGCATTTGTTGCATCCAGTGGGGACATAATTACGGATTATAATGACTTATACTGTCTTTTTACGTGTTGCGTTGCATCGCGCCGCGTAAACATAAAACCATGTCTGCATTTGTGATCAGAGAAATGACAAACAACAAGCGCTACTCTACACTGCTCAAAACTCACGTTTGAATCATCAGTGGCAAATTCTTTAAATATTTAAACGTACTTATAGTCTGTGAGTCAGAACAGCCGGCATTGTAGTCTACTCTACCAGGATCAGGAAACAGTCCTCCATAAAATGCGCTGCACACATCTGAATATTTGGGTTGAACTGTTCTGGAGCAGTGTTGTAAATACAATTTAACCACTGATTTCTAGTTCTGTCCTTTTTTGGAAGGCCAAACAAAGTAGTTTCACTTTCATAACCAAACACACAGCATCACACACAGCGGGCTAGAGTGAGCGGCGGCCGGGGGGTAGCATGAGGAACGGCCAGTGGGCTTGAGAGAGCGGATTTGACGAAGGAGCGGCCGGCGGCCTTGCGGCAACCACATGTGACAACCCCGGGGTGGACTCCGCTTCGTCCACGGTGAAAGCCGATCCGGTGATCCACAGCACGAAGTTGATGTATTTCCTCAGCGACCAGCACGGATCAGCTCCAGGCATGACGAAGCGGATATCGTCCTCTTTTGGAAGACCAAACAAAGTAGTTTCGCTGGGGGTTGTGGCAACAACAATACTACAGCGAGAATAAAAGTTACGCCTTCTTTCTTTGCGTGAACATTTGGGCGGCGGTATGCAAATCTTCCCACATCATGACATAGACATGTGGGGGCGTGTTAGAACGAGGCGTTTTAGGTAGGCGTGGTTGACTTTTAACTTTTATAAAGAATATCTCTTTGGATTTGACTTTAGTCTTTGCAACTTTACAGATCATCTTTTATACACCAAGAGCTTGTAACACTCCAAAGAGAAAGGAAAAATTGAAATCGCATCATATGACCCCTTTAATGCCTTTAATAATAATAATAATAATAATGTTTGTACAGTATGTAGTATACATTTTCCTAAATAATAATAATAATTGTTTTTCTGATGAAGTGATGAAACTAGATAGATAGATACGTTTTTTCAAGTTGAAATAGTTTTCAAGTTTTCATTTAATATTTATATTTGACTTTATTTCAGCTTCATTCCAATTTACAAAAAATATTATTAACAGATTTAGTTATCAATAACAATGCTGTTTGGTGTCTTTACTAAGACAAACGCTGTCAGAAAACATCCATTAGTGACAGATCTTTCATTTACTTGGCACTATTTTAATCTTTTTGGTCTGCTTTCTTTCTTTCTTTCTTTCTTTCTTTCTTTCTTTCTGAATGTCTGTCCATTTACTTTACTTTACTTTAAATTGTACTGATTCCTAATAAAAAAGTTCAACAACCAATTTGGCTCCCTTTCATTTACAGGTCTATAGCAATTTGCTACTTTCTGAGTGTCAGTTTTGAACTCTCAATACTGAAATATCTGTGTAAGCATTCCCACAACTTCCATTTGACACTGCATGAGCTCTATTTAGGTTCTAAGACTTGTGGGCATGAAATGAAAGCTGTCATGTCTCACACAGAAGCAAGTGCATCTGTTTGAATAAAGTGCACCGACCCAGTGCCTGTTTGCCATTGTGTCCTTGAATTCCCTCAGGAGCTGTTACCTCATGATGCTAATCGCACGGCCCTCTGGGTAATGTATTTTATGTAGGGTTTGTCTTTAATCCCACTGAAGAGAGGTGATGATGCTGCATCAGATTAATGTTAGAGTTCACTGGGGCTTGTTCTTGTGGATGTCACAGTGGAAAATTTGAACGTCTGCTACCTGAGTCTGGGTTTGCAATTAAATAATCTATTTACTTAATGTTTCTTGTCTTCCCTTTTGAAAAACAAGTGCACTTAATTGTATTGAAGTACAATTTTTTAAATATAACAACAAAAAACATAATATAATTTTAAAAATCTGCAGATAATATAATATTAAAGAAATGAAAGGCCACTTAAGCATACTTTAAGAGGGTACACTTTCATGACGGTTTCTTAACATAAATAAAAAAAATGGAAATTTGTAATAATGTAAAATTAAAGTTATACTTTAAAGTACATTTGAAAAAAAAGTTTTAGTAATCTTTTGTCATGCTTTTCATTTCGAACACAATATAACTAATTACGAAATTATAAATAATGATACACTTAAGCCCTACTTAAAAGCCCCCAAAACATTCTACATTTAATTGCAGTAAATCTAAATTTAAACTGTAATATTTATATAATTGCAATTAACATGCAATTAAGAATATGAATACATTACATTCAGTTCAGACTGAAGTATTTTTTAAAGTATATTATTTGCATAATAAGTACTCATTTAAAAAAAAAATTCACAAGGGTTATTGAGAATATTTCATCATTGCACATTATTCCAAAGGAAAAACAATTTGTGTGTGTGTGTGTGTATATATATATAGAGAGAGCAAAAAAAATAGTTATGCTCTAAAACAACTTTGTGATGTCATGTTTCAAACATTTAAGTTTTCAAGTTTTTCATGTTTCATAAAAAATAAATGAATGCAAAAATGTCATATGATTTTAGTAGTACCACAGTAGTGTTTTAGATTATTCCTTAAGTTCATTCATCAAAAGTTTATTAACTTTTTCAAAGTTAATTTTAAAGTTGATATGGTGAGTGCAGCATGCATAAGTACATAGATTAACAATTATAGGAACTGCATTTCATATAATACAGCATGTAATTTATTATATCACTATGTATATTATAGAATAAGTATTTTTATTTTTATATTTTAATTTTAGTTAGTAAGTTGTGCTGTTGTTATTTGTATTATTATATTATTATTTTTATTTCTATTTAGCTTTAATTTTATTTTATTTCACTCATAGTTTTAGTCATTTTAGTACGTTTTTTTATTTAAATGTTTTCATGCAATATTTATATTTTGTTTTATTACAGGTTTATTTCAAATAACAAATTATTTTTAACCAT
Source organism: Sinocyclocheilus grahami (assembly GCF_001515645.1). NCBI lineage: Eukaryota > Metazoa > Chordata > Actinopteri > Cypriniformes > Cyprinidae > Sinocyclocheilus > Sinocyclocheilus grahami. Next base: position 2,222,304 of record NW_015505241.1, read on the forward strand.
TTTAATTTTAATCAGTAACAACTCATTTTATGCATACGTTCACACAAACAAAGAGTCATCTTTGTCAGATTATTGAGTTGTTTGCATAGCGTTTAAATTTGGACTTTAATTAAATATTCCCTTTCTAAGTACTACCAAAAATACGGAAAGCTTACATAACTTGAATTTCTTCTTTCTTCTATCCACTGACTGCTAAACTTTTTTTTTTCTGATCAAACGTGTATAAAAATATTTGTTTTGATAATTCTGTTAAAATTCTCCTCCACACTGCAGTGTTAATTTAACAAGAGGGGGCAACAGTGCGCAGATGAGTTTTACCTCCAGGGGGCTGCTGTCGACATTGGGTTTGGCGGCGATAACTTTTCGAATGACTTTAGGGGAAGTGGAAGGTCATCTGGTTGAGGACACTGTGTTTTCACTCTAGCAGGAACATATGGCTGTTGTAGCTTGTTAATTCCTGTTCACTAGTTCTGTGTGTCCTATAAGCTGTAAACTACTGATGGATGCTAGGGGTCTGTAGGGACTTACCTGCGAGAACACTGAGCTCTTACCTCTACAGCATTGTGTCCGCTCTGTGACGGGTTCATTTCCTGTTTGCCTGAGCAAAGAAAACAGTCCAAATCAGACTAAAGATTAAAGGATGGTTGAATATGCATTAAAATAATAATGATAATAATAATAAATAAGTTTTCATAGTTTTCAATTTGGGATGAAATGGAAGTATATTCATTCTATCCTCCATGCATATTTAATGATTTCCCCACTAGCTTATTGCGTTGCCAGCAGCCAACTATTGAGAGGCAAAATATTGAGAGACAAATATATAAAAAACATAGAGGTTGCTTTCCATTATTGGTTTTTATTTTTACTTTATTTATTTATTTATTTTTTTTATATTTATAGTTCTGTAGTTTTAGTGCTAGCTGATATAGGATATTTTTTTTAATATTACATAAAGCACATTTAAACCTCCCGATATCAGCTAATAACAGTTAAATATAAGAATTTAAGATTAAATGTAAGATTATTCTAAGAATTAAAATAGTGAGTTACTATTAAGAATGATTTTTTTATTTCTGCTTTTTATTATTTGTTATTATTATTATTATATATATATATATATATATATATATATATATATATACTATTTATACTATATTAAGCTATTTAAACGCGAAGGAAAGTGAGGAAAAGAGGGAAAATTCTAACGAACAATTGCTTTACTCCGAATTGCCGCTATTTGAAAGTGAAAGTAAAATGCGTACTCCGCTTTTACAAGCTAAGGTAAGCCAGGGAAAGAGGGAACGCCCCCGCGGTGATACCGGTGTTGTCACACATCGATGAACCGGTGGGAAAATTTCCTCACGTCACAACCCTAGTTACAATTTGAAAAAAGTTCAGCTTTTAAAAATGTTTCAGGACCCCTTTGTCCTTTTCCATTCCTTTTCATACCATCTCTCTTTAATGAATTCAATAATGCATACTGTATGTATGTGTCCTAAAAAAAAAAAAATGTCAAGCAACTTAACTTGAAACTGATACTGAACTTTTTCGATGATATTTTGACATTTGCTGTATAGTAGAGACCTGCGCCCGCCCGCTCCCGCAGAAATATATCTTATCTGGTCCCGCTCCCGCCCGCGATATTCATGTTTTGTCCCGCTCCCGCCCCGCAAAAGCCCGCATAAAAGTAATCTATATAGACTTTTTCAGTACATCGAAGAAATTTACATGAAATGGTTCTGTAACATCTCCTAAACTCCACAACATCCCAGCATAAACACTCCCGATAAAATATTTGTTATTTAGGCTAAGCATCAACATTCACAAACCACTGTTATTTTTAACAGAAAAGCAAGCATTGGCTGCTGCGTGCATGGTTTGGCATGGCAGAATGCGAGCAGCGCTTCCTTTATTATCACTAAAAGCTGACATCTCAGTTAATCTCTATCTCATAATAGATATAACACAATAAATGTTATAACACAATAAATGTATGCACAATGAATCTTTCACAGTGTCTACACTTCATGTGTTAAAATGAGAGGATTCGTGAGCATGCAATTTCAGCACTGTGGTGAGTAGATTGCAACTTAATCACCTCTGGTTGGCCATTGCATTCTGCGCCACTGGAGCTGATGTTTCACAGCCACTTTTTACTAAATCTAAATATACACCCCGTATTTTTTTATTCCATAGTAAGGGCAATTCATACAATACATTTAAACTGAGCTACTTTAATACCATCTCCAAACTTTCTACCACGACTCTGCTGTTCTTCGGCTGGTTCTTCCTGTATACGTTGATTGACAGATGTCTCGTCCAGTCAGTGGTGAGTAATCCCAAACCAATGGTGCTGTCTCAAACTATACCTACCTTTTCAGGTTGGTCTGAATTGTCGTTGTGTTTTCTGACTTGTTATAATGTTTTCTGAATTGTTGTTGTGTTTTCTGAATTGTTATTTTGTTTTTTAGACTTGCATTTGCGTTTGTAATTTGTTCTTTTGTTTTCAGAATTGTGATTTGTTCTGCACTTCTCGGTCACTGTACTAAACAGATGTTGAATGCAAAAATCGTATGAAATCCAGCAGATAAATGTGTGTCTGAGTGTATTTGTTGTAAAGTACCTGAAGGAGAACCTTGTCTTCCCCTCAGTTCAAGCTGAGTCCCGTTGTTTTTGATGCAGTGAGATTTGGCTCCCTGTTGTTTCTCCAACTCCCCTAAAAAGACAGTGAAAAGAGACCAGGAGAGCTTTAGGTCAATGCCACACACACACACACAAAACAGCTACACACATACAACAGCATGCTCACATCCTCTAAACCTTGAGTCGTCCGTCTCTAAACAGCAGAGCTCCAAATCACCATACTTACACTCAGGGCTTGATGATAATTGCCTGGCATTTCTAATCAGGCTACTCTCATCCAACAGAATTGTAAGAAAGCTCTGTCTCTACATTAGGACTCCTTAAGAGGAAATATGCCTTCTGACTTAATGAAGCCATAAGAAAGGACTAAGCCTTGATAAAAACCTTTGAGTGCACAAAGAATAGCTGACAACCAATCATCCGGATACTAAAGCACAGCATGCTACCTAATTAAACATATTTATTACAGTACTAAATTCAAGGATAATAGGAGGGAAAAATGTGTCCTCTTTTATTCCAGAGAATTGAAAAGGTATGCAGACAAGTGGAAATAAAATATAGCACATTTAATAATAAGGGTGTTTAATACACAAAAAATATTGATACTTCTGTTGATTTATTGAAAGAAAGAAACAAAAATATTTTCAACAAATTTTTCATGTAATGACAATGAAAACATCAAGTCAAAACCAATATAATTATGTCTTTAACACATAAATTCAGTGTGATTCATTTAAAAAAATAAGTAAAATTAATGCAATTATTCTTACTACTACTTTTACTTTTTTAATGATTTTAAATAGAATGTTGGTTTTCATGTTGATTCACGAGTTACACCATTTTTCATTGATAATATTAATAATAATAATGTTTAAAATAATGAAATAAAATATTTATACATCTAGTTTAAGTTGTTGAAATTGCATTTTAGGTAACACTTTATTTCCACTTTAGACATTCTATTAACAGTAAGTAACTTTGCAACTACATGTCAACTAGCAGTTAGTAGAGTATTAGTAGACTGTCTGCTCAATATCTTCTAACACTTTGTCAACTTATTCTACTAACCCTAAACCTACCCTAACAGTCTACTCTGAGAGTTAGTAGACATGTAGTTGCAAATTAATGAGAATTAGTTGACGTAGTTGACATGTAGTTACAAAGTTACTTACAGTTAGTAGAATGTCTAAAGTGGACTATCGAAATAAAGTGTAACCCATTTTTATGTTGGTTTAAATGTTAATGATTAAAAATGATTAATTATAATATAACCCATGCAATTGTAAACATTATTATTATTATTATTATATAGTTAGTGATGTCAAATACAAAAAAAAATTGTTATGGGGTTAAGTATTATCAAATATGGATAAACAAGATATTTTGGGCAATTTTGCTCCTCTATTCAATGGTTTTGTTCTTGAAATATTCTCCTGGAAACATCAGTTCATTTTTCTACATTTCTGTCATTTGGAAATAGTAAAACAGAGTATTAATCTACAGCAAACCCTCCAGAGCCCCTTCGAATAACAGGACAGCAGATTATCCGCTTCAATTCAACACTAATTAACTGCAAATGAGGATTGCCTTTATTTGCGATGCTGAAATAAAGACAAAGACATGAAATGCAAGCAAAAGTATCAATGCACAAAGGCATTTAGTCATGCTTGGATTGTAAAGAGAAGTTCCTTTATGTGGAAAACAAAAAATGTGGAGCTGTGTAGATGACAGCTCTCAGTTCACCAACAGCTGTATTCCTGAAAGAGAGTAAAGGTGCTTATCTCTCTTTTCCCCAGTGAAACTGCTGACACAGATATACATCCAGCACAAGACTTCCCATGGACCCTTGCTCTCTCTAGCACAGAATGTAATGAAAACCAACCGGCCTCAGCAGAAAACATGCTTTGATGTCCACTGGCACTCAGCCCTTTCTCTTTCTGTCTCTCTTTGTGTCTTTCTCCCTCATGGAAACCAAAAGACATTTCTCTGTTTCTGCTTCCATGTCTTTCCTTCTGAGTTCCTTCAGAGGATGTTTGAAAGCCTGACAGCACTGTGCAAACGAAACATTTCATTTATTATAGAACATCAAAACAGCTCAGTGAGAGTCCTAAAGGACAAACACACAGGGAAAGCAAACATATGCACACCATATTTACAAAAATGCAGAGTAAATAAACAGTAGAGCAGCTGAGAATATAGAAAGCAGATGATATTACACAGAAATTAACTGGTCCAATAAGCAGCCTTCACATTTGTAAATATTAATGAAATATTTATTTAAATACACTAACATTGAAAATGTTACAATGAAAGAGGTCTCTTATGCTCACCAATAAATAAAAAAATAAGAAATAATTTAATTATTAAATTTTTTTGTGGAAATCTTGATACATTTTCTTAAGGATTATTTAATGAATATACATTTCAGAAGAACAGCATTTATTTAAAACAATTAAAAAGTTTTTACTGTCACTTTAAATAAATTTAATGCATACTTGCTGAGTAAAAGTGTTATTTTATTTTATGTAAGATTACTGACCCCAAACAAATGCTAACAGAATTAAATATTATGTAACTGTATGTACAATTAATACTTTATTATGCATTATATGTTTAAATGACTAAAGATTTTCAGGTAAAAACTGATGTAATATTTAGTTCATACATTGAGTTGCATTTGAACTTGAAGCTTAATACTGCAGTGCTGTAATACTTAAACTTAATAACTTAATATTGTAAAATTGTAATTTTGTGCCATCAGCTTGTAACACTCCAAAGAGAAAGGAAAACTTGAAATCGCATCATTTGACCCCTTTAATGTCACAACACTAACAACTTTCTTGAAGCTCAAACCGTAGAGCATGGCACTAGCTTGGCCAAAATCATGGGTTTGATGCCCAGAGAATGCATAAACTGTATGTATTAAATACATTGCAAGCTGCTTTAGATAAAAGCATCTGTCAAATGTGTAAATGTTAATGTAAATTCTGCAGCAACGGCCTGGCAACCACCAACAACACACTAGCACACTAGCAACCACTTACGTTTTCTTCAAGAAGAAAAAAAAAAGTTGTATTAATCATAGGTGTCTCAGCATCTGTTTTAATACGGCTGCCAACAACTGGGTTACTTCTATTAACCCAGCAAATGGGCAGCATTATCCAGCGTTACCATGGAAACACTGTCCAATATTCAAGAGATGACTGCTGTTTCACATCATGAAGCAAGAAGAAAAAGAGTATATTTTCACTTGATTGCTTACTAGCTCAACTCAAAAGAGCCATCCACAAGTTCTCTATAGATATGGCTCAGGGTTTATGGCTCATATTTGTCAGTCAGATGATAGTTAATTATAACTAGTTATGGTTAATTATTCATATTTCCCCATGAGCTGATTCGCTACACCATCTGCTTAGAAAAGTAACGGCAGACTCCTCTTAACAAGCTGCATGTTTTGAGGTATCATACATGTCTGTCGCACAGATGAAAACATTAAAAAATAATACATTTGTATTCTCTTATATACAAACACTTTGTATTTTGACACACAGCCCACTCACATTCAATACGTATCTGTTCCATCTCTGACACCTCAGCGATGGACTCCTTCAGGTCCTCTATGAACTTGAGCAGCTCCTCTGCGCTCTGAGCACAGAAATTCAACACCTGCTTCTTATCAGAGCCCGAGCACGGAGACACAATAGTGATGGCATGAGGATAGTCTGAAACAAAAACAGAACAAAAAGAGACACAACAGAAACATGGCATTAGCAAAAATCAAGGTTTAGGTTGTTATTCACTGGCAATCTTCTTCTGAAGATGTGTTCACTTCCGGATTCAAAAATGCTTCATCAACGTCAATGCTGTCATAGCTGGGAAATTGGATGTTATAACCTAAGATGACATATTTTTGATGTATTGATGTGTATTGATGTGAATATGTGCCATCAGGGCTCTGTCACAAAACCATGAATTACACTAGACCGAAGTGACAGAACCCTGACAATATGAGTCATGTTATACTTGTTTGTGTGTATTTTTGTCCTACTTTGAAGCTTGACAGAGATGGTCACTATTAGAAACTGTCACAATGGAAATGTGTGATGATTCTTCAAAAATTTAAATTAGATGAGAGGGTCAGTGAATATTTTAACATTTTTTTAGGTGTTATCTATTCCTTAATCATCTGAGAGTCAATATAACTTTTTTTTTTTTCAAATATAAAGTTTTTTTGTTTTCTTTTGCAATTTTGATAACACGTAAAAAAAAGAATCACATGAATAAACATCTGTAATTACACATATGAACTCAATCTATATTATTCTTTAATGTGAAGTAAATCAGAATATTCAATGAGCGAAAATAATAATAATAATAATAATAATAATATGTCCTTGATTGACCTTGACTCATATTATTGTTTATTAGTATTATTATTTACATGGCCTGTGAAATTATTGTGAAATTGGCAAGATTTTAAAGAGACTGTATTACTTACAACAGGAGCTTCAAACACTACCTAAATTGTTATTTGGCTGTTACTGACCAGTAGCCCACACTGCCCAAGTGATGTTAGCTGAACAGCCATTTGATAAAAGATGCTAGAATGATGTTTTGTTAAACATCAAATAAGTTCTGACTGGGTTTGAAACTTTTTACAATGTTCCAGGTTAAAATAGACCTTTATAATGCATTCTAAACACCCTTATAACACCTTTATGACACAATATCTCATTTATTGCGGTATTTACATTTATAAACCTTACAAATTGTCATCACTAGAGTGACTGGCCACTCAGCAATCATTTAGTGTTGATTTTATTGTCAAATATGTTTGTTTATCTATTGATGTGTGTGTGTGTGTGTGTGTGTGTGTGTGTGTGTGTGTAAAAGTGAAAGAGTGGGAGGAAAAGAGAAATGCTTGTGGCCACCTTAATTGGAAAATGAGAGGCTCCCTGTGATATTCATTTATCATGTGGTTTTATTTTTGTTGGAAGGAAATCAGTGAAGTGGTTGTTTAAAAGGCACATAATTGTCTGGATCTTGTATTACGTTTTTCTTCACTACATAGTAGGTTATCTACACTACCCTTTAAAGCTATATAAACTGAAAAAAAAAAGTTTCTAAACTGAATTTTGCAGTCCATTTTCTCTGTATCTGTTTATAGTTTTAGTGAAACCCAAATCCAAATGCTGTGGGAAATGCTTATATATTTCAGGTTTTTATGATACATTTTTTAGACTAATTGGAAAATGTGCAAAGGCAAATTTGTGCAAAATTATATTATGTTGCTTCTTGCACATTTCACGATACTTTCAAAGTGAAATGTTCAGTGAGTGCCGCTAAAATTGTAAAACATCTCTATTTCCTTCCAAGTAAAGCCAAAATTTCCCAGAAATAATTTGGAGCCAGAATCTGCGCTGTAATGATTGTGAGGTGTACGGAGCCACGGAATCAAAATCCCACCCAAACTCCCGCAAACTCAATCACAAGCACACAATTATGATGCCATACCACGTTTTTAAAGCATCAAATAAACTAACTAAAAGCAAACTTATTAAAAAAAAGAACACTTGAGCATACATCAGCCTGATAAGAACTATGTAAAATGAGAGAAACCATCTCTGGAAAAAAAATTATATTTGAATATAGATTTAGATTTTTTAGTTTTGGCTCATGTCCAATTCGTTTACATGGAGAGGGTGGGGTTTATAACCTACACTGCAGCCAGCCACCAGGGGGTGATCAATATGTTTTGGCTTCACTTTTCTGGGGTGCATTTTCCAAAAGCAACTATGGTTGCAAGTTCTGTCGTTACCAATGGAGTTCAATGGAACAAGTTAGCTAACGATGCTTTTGGGAAACGCTTGCCACTTGGTGGCAATGTTTATGCTGGTTGCTGTACATATCAAAACAGTTTGGAAATTAAATGTCAGGTGAAAATCAATACATATGTAGTTGATTATGTGTTGCAAACTTCAACTATGGTAAAAGTGTTTTGGGGTCATAAGATAGTATTGTGCAAGCAACTGCATGAAAATAAGTCCTCATCAATCAATAATCAATGTTTTGTTTACTGCTGCTAGTATTCATTTTAGCTATAAACTGCAGTGAATTGTATGTATAGGTATGTTTTTGTACAAATATAACTAAAATAAAGGTAGATTTTCAAATGACCCCAGGTTGGATTTACCACAAAAATGGTATGATCTTACATTCGTTTTCAAACAGGTGGAACTGCATGCCCAGTAGCCCCATGGCCTTGCAAAAGGTGTAGGCAGCTGAACTCTTCTTCTTTGGACACAATTTCAAAATCTGTGAAGGAAAGAAATGAAAATGCTAATTAGATTCACTGTCACTGACTAGAGCAAAAGAGTAAAAATAGTAAACACGAGCTCTGATCCAAATCCTAATGAACTGCCTAGCTACCATAGTTACTTCTAAGGCAGCTTACTAACTACAATGGTGCCTTATACATGATTCGGGAGGCTCTACATCGCCACACAACTAGCACTCCTCAAGTCAAACAATTAGGAGAGTTTTATATTAGCATGCTGCTAAGCTAGTTAAAATTACAGTTTTCAATACACTTTAACTCTACTTCCTTGCATTCAAATTGCAATTGTCCATCCTTTTTGCTATATTGAATTCAATCCAGGAATTGAATTCTCAACAGACATTTTCAATTCAATTTTGAATGACACTTACTGTAACCATGCTATCTGTCAGTGTTAGATTGTAAGTGCTTGAGTATACGTGAGAAAAAGAAGGCCACACAGATTAGTGTAGTGTTGAGAGTCTACTTACCAGACTCCCTACTGGTTTACTCAAAATACTACAATATTGAAACTATGTTTCATTCTTCCACAAATCTATGGGAAGCGGGAGACCCTCGTGAAGAAGAATAATCACTGAGCCAACTCATATCTGAACACAATTAATGCCAAAAACTCTCTGAACGAAGTTAGAAAAGCAGTTATGAGAATCGATATTGCCACAAAAACGTAATAATGTGTAATTGCCTGATATTGACTGGATATTTGGATTTTATATATCTCCTTTCATTTCTCAGTTTTCCATTTCATATACAATGTGAAAAGAGTGCTTCATTTCGCAAATGTCATTTGTATTTTTGAAATAGCCTGATTTCACCCAGTTTCACCTATAATTGTAATGGGAAAAGTACGTATTGTGGTTTTCCCTTCCCTTTTTTATGGCCAGATTAACATGAGCTCTTGCAATTATGAGAATAGTTTAATACATTGCGGTGATAGCCTTTCAGTCAGCCTAATGCTCTCCATTAATTATAACAGACATTTAATCTTTGATTAATTTCAAGCGCTGTACTTTGTGGCTTTGACCAAATTATTCGAGCAGTTGTGGGAGAGAGGACTTCATTAGATTTGCTTTCACATAATGGGGACCAACTCTGTAATGCAAAGAGCATGGAAATGGAAGACCAAGTTGAGCGTATTATTCTTTGCATATGGAAGATGTTCACTGTGCATAGTATATGTAAGAACAGTACGGCAGTCAGATATTGGATATTTTTCCATAGATTTCTTGGTTTATGTTATGATTTTTTTATGCCCCTTACTTACATCTGAATGGGTCATCTTTCGTGATTAACAACAATCAATATCAATAAAGGAGAAGAAAATAAAATCGGCATAATGAAACTTGGAGTTACCACAAGTAGGTCGTTGAAGAGGAAGACCTCTCTCTGGTGAGCAGCTTGCTTCTGGGATTTGTTGATGTCAGTCACTTCAAACAGTCGACTGCAGCACACCAGTCTCCTGTGAGGCACTGACAGAACCTGAGGGTGGACACATATAAAATTACTTCTCTAAAAGATACATCTTGAGTGACGTTTCTTCATTTGTTATATCAAATTACATTTAAAACAGTGGTTAAAACTTTTGTCCAACACAATATTCAAAGAAGAATGCTGAAATATTAAATTAACCATGATTCATTGTAACTGGTATGATTCATTGGCCCCCAAGGGTTCCCAAGCCCCCTAATTGAGAAGCACTGATTTAAAATAATGCTGATATTTGTTCCTCATGCTTACAGCACACAGCAACTTCAGAAAATTTCATGAACATTCATAGTGCATGTTTTCTTTAGTTAATTTTAGCAAACATATTAGCTGTGTTCCAAAAGCTAGTGAGCTGCATTGCTGTCTCTCGCTACATGACGATGTCTAAAGCCTGATGCGATTTCAATTTTTCCTTTCTCTTTGGAGTGTTACAAGCTCTTGGTGAATAAAGAAGATCTGTAAAGTTGCAAAGACTAAAGTCTCAAATCCAAAGAGATATTCTTTATAAAAGTTAAGAGTCAGCCACACCTACCTAAACGGCTCGTTCTAACACGCCCCCACATATCTACATCACTATGTGGGAAGATTTGCATAACGCCGCCCAAATGTTCATGCAAAGAAAGAAGGCGTCACTTTTATTCTCGCTGTAGTATTGTTGCCGCCGCCGCCGCCATGTTGTGGATATGCTCTGTGTTTCATTGTGAAAGCGAAACTACTTTGTTTGGCCTTCCAAAAGAGGACGATATCAGCTTTGTCATGCCTAGTGCTGATCCGCGCTGGTCGCTGAGGAAAAACATCAACTTCGCACTGTCAATCGCCAGATCGGCTTTCACCGTGGACGAAGCAGAGTCCAGCCCGGGGTCGTCACATGTGGTTGCCGCAGGCCTCCTTTGTCGAATCCGTCGGGCGCCGCTCGCTTTTGTCATTTCTCTGATCAGAAATGCAGACATGGTTTTATGTTTACGCAGTGCAATACGCAACGCAAAGCGTAAAAACACAGTATAAGTCATTGCAATCAGTACTTATGTCCCCACTGAATGCAACAAATACCTCGTTTGTAATGGGTTTTATTGGTTTTGTCTCGTCGCCCTGGGACACATGGAAACCATAGACTGTATGATGGAAACACAGTATGGTAAGGGGCGTAACATTTCTGTCACATGCTTGAGGTATTCAGCCAATCACAACACACTGGATAGCTGGCCAATCAGAGCACACCTCGCTTTTTCAGACCGATGAGCTTTGTAAAAATCGACGCGTTTCAGAAAGGCGGGGCATAGAGGAGAAACAATAACGTACAGAATGTGGAAAATAATGTGTTTTTTTAACCTTAAACCGCATAAACACATTGCATTACACCAAATACACAAAATAATGTTCTTTTAGCAGCATCATATGACCCCTTTAAAAAGAAAAGAAATAAACTTGTCAAGTTAGCAATGCTTAGAACTCTGTGTGTGCATGAGACGTCTGCACGTTCACTTGATTTTTTACTTATAAAAGTGGAAACAACATTATTTGAAATTATTCGAAATATTTATTTTATTTGTGTACATTCACAATTAAAACAAAACATTGTGCTTTTGTAAAATAAAGGAAACAAACAGGATGCCGCTTTCTCAAGTTCTTTGTGGAGCGTCACATAAATGAACCGAAACTTTGCGTATTGTCACAATTCGGCTACTGCTACTGTGGGGGAACGAGGAATCGAGGACACGTCGGAGTAGATCAACATGGAATCATCTTTATTTAGCTAAACAAGGGAACACAGGAGCAAGACACACATGTAGCAGGGAGAACAGATGTTTAACAGCGGACAAAAAAACTTAGAATGGGAATCACTATAAATGCACAGGACTTGACGAGGGGAAGATGAGACACACCTGGGATCAATGGAAATTAAACATAGGAAACACCTGGGATGAAAGAACTGAATACGCGAGAGGCAGAAACTGGGTCACAGAGCAAAACATACACAAAACACGGAACAGAGTCTGACACATATAGGTTACTACTTGTTGCACAGTTTTTTTTTTCATTTTGTTAATTTATTAATTATTTAAGTAAAAATATATTTCGCATATAGACCTATTTATTCATTTTATATATAGCTTTATTATGTTTTTCTCTGTTCACAGAAGCGCTGCAGGTGCGTGACGTGACCAAATCCTCATGGTCTGTTGCTTATGCTACTTTTTGTGCATGTAAAATTAAGCCCTGGAAAACAAATTTTGGTATTTTAATGGGTCAAAGCCATGTATCAATTCTAATTTAATTTATTTCTAATTTAACATAATCTTGATGGTTAAGAGTTAGGCCTCATAATCCCCTAATGAGTGTCGGTTGTCAGTTAGGAGAAATAACCAAAATGAACATCCCTATTTTCAATACAGTCTAATAAAATTTAATCAGAAAAAAAAATTATATAACAACACCTGCTTATGAATATCCTATTCAAGTAGCCTAGTACAAAAAACAAACAAACAAACAAAAAAAACACTCATGACACTTGTTCAAAAATGTATTTTATGTATACAATTTAATAATAGCATATATAATAAAGTTTTGTTTCAAAGGGATGAGGAACAGATATATAGGTGCAATAAGTTAAATTATGTATGGAAACAGCTCAAGGGCATTTTTTTGTGTGCGATACAACAAAGCCTATGTGACAATATTTTTTTTTTTTTTTAGGGATGACATCATTACACACACCATTTTATTGGTAAAAGGCCAGTTGGATGGAGACAGCAAATTTCGCAAAGTTTTTTTTTTACACTTATTCTATTTGTCGATAACAAAGCACAAAAACTGGAAGGAAACTTGGCTAATATCAGAATCAGCAGGTATCCACATTTGCCCTTCTGCAAACTTGTGTGATGTGACCTGCAAAAACCCCAACAGCAGCAAAGCCAGAAAAGCCCAACCAGGCAGAGGTTGGAAGAAGAACAGAGAGGTGATGAATGAGATGTGAGGGGAAAAGAGAGACCAGAGAGTGTCAGCAACATCTTTATAAACTAAAAAAAAAGTAAGGGTACGATTACAAACAGAACTAGATTTCCACATGTTATTTGCGTCGGTTGAATTCTGCATGAACTGTGGCAGAAATCAAATTTGCTTCGACAATACAATAAAAAAGCCTACTGAAGTACAAAATTATGACATATAAGAAGTTTATTACAAACAGTTCAATACAGAAATCGCACTTGTGAGAACATAAGCCTGCAAAGTTAATTGAAAGTGTAAGGAGACTTTTACTATTACATTTACCGAAGAGTAAGCTGCAAGTTTCTTGAAACTGCAAAGGTTTCCTATTCAAAGACATTGGAGTTCATTAAGAAGAATGAATGGTATTATATTTCTATTTTAATCAGCTTTTGTTTTGGATAACTTTCAAATCCTGTCTTTCAAAGCTGTTTGCTTTTCAGTCCAAGGTGAATAAATATTACTACTGGCTATGCGAGAGTGAAACATTTTTGTAAGCCAGGTAGAGTTATGCTGGAGGTGAATGTGAAACGATTTCACTAAATCAAAGTCCTTGAAAGTTCTATGACTGCTATAGTTGCTAAGCACTAGAAAAATACTGCATTGCAGCAAATAGAGAACATCTTCAGTAGCAGAACCTTGAGGGATACTGACTAGCAACAGAAGACCTTTCATTCTTCATTGATTTGCTTATATAGTATAGAAATCTGTTTGCCAGAATTAAAAACATCTAGTAAAATGGTTTCAAATAAACATTTGTCATTGAGTGACTGATGAGCGATAGGGCCTCATTCATAATCGAGTTCTAATGAACAGTTTCTAGAGGACAAATTCCAGCTGATCACTCAAACTACACACACACAATGCATTTACTGCACCCATTTGTGGATTAAGGCATTGTCCTCTACCAGACATTATGAGAACAAAACAATAAAGCCATTCAAATACTTTTTAATGACAGCGGCAGGTGTTCTCATAAATCTGAGATAAAAAAATAGAGAGATAAATCTGAGCAGAGGGATGGCGTGATAATGGAGTATAAATGATCTATATTGAAATAACTTATTTTTTTTATCTAAAAATTGGTGAACACATAAGAAATAGGACAGAAAAATTTAAATAAATAAATAAAATAAATAATAATAATAATAATGACAAAATATGTGATAAGGACTATGTAGAGGAAGCTCCTTCTAATCTACACTATTGTTACGAATCAAGCCTCTGTGGCTCCATCCGATTGCCACCAGAGGGCACCGTCACCTGAATACTAATCCCTTCACAAACTTAATTTCCCAACATCCCGTGCCTGGAGTTGATTACCCACGCACCCTGTGGACTATTTAGGCAGTTCTCACTCACACCTCTTTGTAAAGTTTTGTTCTTGCCCTGGCTTACAATTCTGAGTGTTTCTTTCAGTGTACTGTTTTCTTGTGTATGAGTTTGGACTGTTTATCTTGTTATGATTCCTTGCTGCCTGCCTTTGTTTCAATGCTAAGTTTGACTGGATTACTGAATATCTTGGTCTCAGGAAGTCTCTAATTCCTTTTGGAGCTGAAGGAACGTTTCACCTCTGCCCCAATCTTGCATCATCCTGACCCTGAACGAGAATTTGTTCTAGAAATTGACGCATCAAGTACTGGTATCGGGGCAGTCCTCTCCCAGCGACATGGAACTCCACCCAAGTTATCTCCTTATGCTTACTTCTCCCAAAAACACAATCCAGCAGAGCAGAATTATGATGCGGGTAACCGTGAACTGCTGACCATGAAGGTAGCTTTTGAGGAGTGGCGCCATTGGCTGGAAAGAACAAAATACCCCTTTCCTGTACTTACAGACCATCGAAATCTGGAGTATCTACATTTTGACTTAACCCAAGGCAAACCCAGTGGACACTGTTCTTTTAATTTCTCAATTTCACTGTGACCTATCGACCCGGTTCCAAGAACAGCCAAGGCAGACGCTCTTTCCAGGGAGCACAACTTTTCCTTACACCCTCCTTCCAACGAGCCTATAATTTCACCAACCCTCGTTTTAGCACCAGTATAGTGGGACATAATAACAGATCTCTGATGTGCAGGGCACTGAACCTTCACCGCCAGACTGTCCCCAAAATCAAACCTATGTGCCGTCCTCTCTTCGTCAGAAAGTCATTCAGATATTCAGTCACCTAGCTCAGGGTGTCCTGGCATCAATGCCACAATTCAACTCCTCAACAACCAGTTATGGTGGCTCTCACTGCAATCTATCACAATCACCTTTATCCAGAACTGCTCCACCTGCCAGATGTCTAAATCTTCCCATCAAGTTCCTGCAGGCCTACTGCAGCCACTTCCCATTACACAGTGTCCCTGGTCTCACATACAGTAGCAATTGATTTTGTCATTGACCTCCCCAGCTCTCAGGGCCACACCACCATCCTCACTGCAATCGATCGCTTCTCCAAGGCATGCTGCTTTATACCGCTACCCAAGTAGCCCTCGCCCTTTGAAACTGCAGAAGAGCTTTGTAACTTTGTATTTCAATTCTATGAACTCCCTAAAGACATTGTATAAGACCGTGATCCGCAGTTCACTTCACGTTTGTGGTCAGCCTTTTTCCAAAAGCTAAATGTTAATATCAGCCTAACTTCTGGATATCACCCACTTGTTCTACAGTCAAGTAGAACATCTCAATCAAGAACTAACACATTTTCTTTAGAATCTACTGTCACAGAAATCAAACAGACTGAAGTTTCTATTTGCTTTGGGCAGAGCATGCACAGAACTCCATCCGTAAACCCTCCACCGGCCTTAATCCATTTCAATGTCTTCTCGGCGATCAACCCCCTCTACTTCCCTGGTCAGGAGAACCCACTGAAATTTCTGCAGTGAATGACTGGTTGCAACGAAGTGAGGACACTTGGAATGTGGCACATGTGCATTTACAGAGAGCCGTCAGATGTCAGAAGGAACAGGCAGACCACTCTCGCCGACCTCACCCCAGCTACCACCCAGGAAAGGACCATGGGTCCTTTCAAAACAGTCAGACAGATAACTCCAGTTTCATACTGTTTAGCTCTACTATCCCATTATTGTATCTCACCCACTTTTCATGTATTTTTGCTCAAGTCTGCAGGTGGTTTGAGAGCAGGGGAGAACCTAGAGGAGGCTGGTAACCAGGGACATCCACCCATCATCGTGGATGGCGAGGAGGCTTACCAGGTGCATGAAATCCTTGACTCCAGATACCGGGGCAGAACTCTGCAATATCTTGTAGACTGGGAGGAGTACAGTCCAGAGGAACAATCCTGGGTCAAATCAGAGGACATCCTGGACCCTTCGCTCACAGACAATTTTCATAGGACTCATCCGGATAAACTGGTCCCTCGCCCTCGTGGTAGACCCCAATGTCGTTTGCCTCCTCGCTTCAGGAGCCGCTCGCAGGGTGGGGGTTCTGTTATGAATCAAGCGTCTGTGGCTCCATCCAATTGCCACCAGAGGGCACCATCACCTGAGTACTAATCCCTTTACGAACATCATTTCCCATCATCCCGTGCCTGGTATTGATCACCCACGCACCTGTTGATTATCCGGTGTACTATTTAAGCAGGTCTCACTCACACCTCTTTGCAAAGTTTTGTTCTTGCCCTGGCTAACAATTCTGAGCATTTCTTTCCGTGAACTATTTTCCTGTGTATGAGCTTGGACTGTTTATCTTGTTACAATTCCTTGCTGCCTGCCTTCACTGCCTAGTTTGACTGAATTACTGCTGTTTTGTTTGCTGCCTGCCCTGACCCTTCGCCTCTTGTGACTACGAAGCATGTGTATATCTGTTGCCGGTGATCAACCTTGGCCTGTTTGTTCTATGAGACCCTTTTATAATTAAGCCGCAAATGGATCACAATTCAGTTGACTGGGGTTGTTACAACTAAAATTATCTACAGCCAATATAGGGACAATGCAATTTTAAATATGATATAATGTATAATTCAAACAGAAACATATTTTTTTCTGACACACAAACAATGTGAGTTTCTGAATGAATGAACAATTAAGGTGAAATCACTAAATATATACTGAAAAATTCCAGTAACTCAAAAACAGTGATAAACAGGAGCTACACTATTAATTAATTAATTAATTAATTACGTTGCTACTTTTGGTTATTTTTCTTTTGACAGTTACAAATGTGGAACACAAAAAAAGCAATATCACAGACTGAGAATCAAATTGCAAAGAGAAAATTAGTTATGGGTTCTGAGCAGGCTGATTTTACAGGATTTACCAATAGAAAAAAAATCATGAACACACACTCAATGCCATGCCAGTGAATTATGCTGAGTTTTACTTATTATGTAAAGTGCTTTAGGCACATTTATCAAACTTTAGCCATAAAGTGCTTATGGGCTACAAGACCAGCATTATTAGCTACAGCAGGTAAGGAGTCTACAAAAAAATAACTTATTATTTACTAATTTACTTGATGGACAAAACTGTGCAAGACATTAATTTTTTTTTTTTCAGATAATATATCTTGAATTTAATTTATTTTTCGTACCAAATAGGAAAATAATGTCTATAAATTTGTATTTTAAACATAAGTCTAACATATTTTAGAAGAAAAAAGTACAACAACTGCACTTAGGTCAAGGATATATCTTCTGAAATATAGAAAAATGCTCTAAAATCTTAATATATACTTTTACACCTCAAGTAAACTGAGCTTTTTACTGGCAAAAAAAGTACAAAAATAGTGATTCATTTTGCAGTGTGGGTGGGAAATGTAGCAGTAAGGGGTAAATCTGAGGTAAGATTATGAATGAAAAAAACTATGAGGTTGTTCAGTGCTGCTGTTCTTCTGTTGCAATAATGAGGAATGGCAGCAATGCTACAGGCGTGAGCCGCAATGAATCACCAACTGCCCAATGAATTATTATATTACGCCACTCCATGCATGCAGCGTTTAGAGATGGTAGAGGTGAAATAGCAGAACACCTATGTTATAAAGATACAGTATATTCATATTGAAATGGTCTCTATTTGGTATACTGAATGGGTATTACATAAATAAATTCAGTTATGACTGAGAAATAATTGCACAACTCTGACAGTTTAGCTTATTGTGACAGTTTAAGAGTCATGTAGAATATATTTGGATGCAGTATGACATGGATATTAGCTGTAAAGAAAACCTCAAAATGTTTAACTCACCGTTTTCATTCCCACAATGCTTTGCTCCACCTTTGAGACATAAGTGACATGGTCTTCATTCGATCGTAATTCCCTCAGTTGAATACGCTCATATATTCCCACTACCATATCCCGTGGAATATCTGCACCATCGTCAACCCCTAAATAAAAACACATCAGAAGTGTATATACATAATACATAAATGTCATATCAAACATTAAAATGATCACACAGTCCTATTGTATTACTTTCATATCCTCCATTGGTCAACAGCCTTTAACACACAATGTTACCTTTTTTTTAAACAGCTTTTGATTGATTTACACTAAGCCCAATTGTAGCCAAATATCACTAAACAAAATTTATTGCGTGAATTTTTCTTCATAGAAAGTGATTTATCTAACAACTAGGCTAGATCTGCATTACGAACATAATATGCAACAAAGCAGATCAAGTCTAATGAAATTTAGGGAGATTCGAGGATACAATAAAACATCAGAGGATGTTATGCAAAACCAGATGAGGAGATAGATGAATATGAAATATAAATGTTTTCCCTTACACTGTGGGAGAGGGTTGAATGGTACGGGGGATTGTGGGATTGACAGCAGAGTGAAGCCAGTGGTGAGAGTGTCAAAAAAATTTGAAAGATTTGGCTTTATGCAAATGAGAGACAAAATATGCAAAGCTAGAGCCAATTACTGTAAGGTGCAGGCAGCAAATGCAGTTTAGATTATATCAAAATATTGTAATATAGGTAACACTTTACAATAAGGTCCCATCAGTTAATGTTATTTAATGTGCATTAACCAACAATAAGAAATATATTAGTTCATTTTAAAGTAATGTGGTTATCCAATGATGTCAACAAATGGAACCATATTATAAAGTGTTACTGTTATATTGTTTGTTTTATGTTTCTTCGGATTTCTCCGGTCTCTGATCTTTTTTTACAGGGAAAAAGTTGACATTTTATGAGTTTAGAGACAAAAGTACAGCAATGCAGGGAGCCACAGTATACGTACAGAGAGTTTCTGTATCACAGAGTAATGAAAATGAAAGTTTACACTGTGAGATTAACAGTGTGCTGATGTCACTGGCTGTTTTCATTAAATGAATGTGCTTTAGGGTGCTTTCAATAGCATTATACTTTGATGCTTAATTAGGTTTCGCCCACTCACTCAAGTGAAATGATCCTGAATTTACTGAAGGAAAGGCAGCAAAGGGATAGTGTTAGTTTTGTTAATGCTTAAATGCTGCTTGAGAGCTGCTTTGTCATGACACTCGACAACAGCAAACCATGAGAAAAAAAAAAAAAGAAAAAAAAACTTGTGAAGAAAGTTCACTTCAGAAACTTTGTGTTTGGTTGTCCCTTGATAAATTTCAATAAATTCAGTCTCCCCTTAAGCACTTTCCTTTTCTATTTCTTCCTGTCTCACCTCTTAGGTTGCGGATGAAGTCTTCCAGCATCATCTTCCGGTCGGGTTTGATGTTGGGACTGTACATGTCCGTGTTGAGGAGGATGATGGCAAACGCAAGGATGAAGATTGTATCAGGATTGTGGAACTGCTGCACCACGTCTGGGTTACACATACAGTAACGCTGGCTGAGAAAAACAGGATGCAACAAAGAGACACACAACCAAAGAGAAACCTATGTTTATTTAGCACATTGTCATAAATGGAACCTTCTATTGCTTATCTTTCATAGACATTAATCATTTGTAAATGTGATGGTACTTGTTTAAAAACAGCTTATTAAAAGTGTTGTTTTCTATTCATTCATTCATGCATTTAAAAATGTCCCTACTACCTGATAGGTACTGCTGAAATAATAATAATAAAAAATCTAAATAAAAAATAATAAGGTCATAACAGTCCAAATGTTTTATTAAGATAATTGTCAATTAACTAATTGCAAATTATTTATAATTTATAGATGTGTTACCTTTAGTCTGTATCATCTATTATCTATCATCTCTCCTGTAATAACTTGTACAAGATGGCAAATATGTGGAATGTATTTAAAATGGTCAAATATAAAGTCATTACAGGATATACATTCATTGTTATTTGTCTTAAAATTGTTGAATTTTTACATTTTCTAAGGAAAATGCAAGTGGTGCCTGTCATGCATACTTGTTACCACAATGTTATAGGGTATTGTGGGAGGTTTTCAGGAACTGGTTGCTAAGATGTTGCTATATGGTTGTTCACTGGCTTAAGTCAAATGATGCCACTATTCTAGGACTGGCTCTGTCCTTTAATGTAAGTCAGAGGGGGATTTTTCTCTTTGTTTTATCGAATGCCATGTGAAAATCCCGAGTTAAATCACTTAGATAACACTTGCAAGTAATTTATTGCAGATTGTGTTTCGTGGGACTCTTAACCCATTGCTCTGCATTACAAGTACCAGCTGTACCAGGTGGGCTACTGAGCAAGTTTACTATGCTAGAAAAGTCATACATATCGAGATGGTTATGTAAAGCACACATTAAAATGTATTAATTTACAAATCATGCACTATGATAAAAATGTTTTGAGGTCATAACATAGTATTGTGCAATAAACCATGCAAAAATAAGTCTTTATTAATCAATAATATGCCCCGTAATCATAATTTCTGTTTTACTACCCCTAATGTTCATTTCAGCTGGATACTGCAGTGAATTATACTTATAAGTACATTTTTCTGTACATTTTACAAAAATGTATGAAGAAGCACTTTTTTTCCCCCAATGAGCTTATGTTGCATTTATGTCTGTAGGACAATGGTGCAAGATGAGTGGTTCACAGAAGTTTAGCGTTTCAAGTTTGTTGAAAACTATTAGCAATAGTAATAGTGATGCTTACTAAGCATCACTAGAGGTCGACCGATTGATCGGCCGGCCGATTAATCGGACGATTTTTGCCATTTTTAAATTAATCGGCATCGGCCGATTGTGCTGCAAATTAGGCCGATTTATAGGCAGGCGCATCTGCGGGCAACTAAGCATTGTTGCGGAACACCAGATAATCTCTCTCTGGATGCGTGAGAGACGGAGCAGCTCACACTCTGCAACTGCTTAGTGTCCAAACACAGCTTCAGCTAATGGCAGGGCAAAACAGACCATTTTGAAAGCGTAATTATGTTTTACTCTACTAGAATTGATGAAGGAAAGTTATCATATTCATAAGTGCAACAAGTCATTTGCATGTGAAAGTAGAAACATACAGTTCAGACGAAACATCTGGGCTGATTATAACGTGCACGTTAACTTTCCTCATGAAATGTGTGTGTAGGTCCGACAATAGCATCCACGATGTCATCGCTCGTGGCCAGTGCACTCTTAAGCAGTTATGAGCAGCAGGCTGTGTAATATGTGTGAAATCTTTTATTTTTGTTATCACTATGGCCATATGACTTATAGCAGTGTCCAGTGTTTCCCATACCAGTTTCCCATTCCCATACCAGTATAGCCGGGTAACGGCTATATCTCGGCTCTAACAGCGCCACCTGCTGGCAGAGAATGAATTTCCATTTGCAAGTCTGTGGGAAACACTGGTGTCTGTCAGCAAACACAAACAAAAAGCATGCTTCAGAACTGTTTTGAGAAGGTGCTTAAGTTTTGAGCTATGTATTATTACTCTGAATTAGGCTACTACTACTATTACTATCTTGTACCCTGCAATAATCATTTACTCAAAACTCACTTTTATGAGATGAAGGGGGAAAAAAAAGGAAAATCAGTCAAACATATATCGGGCCAAAAAAATCGGCATCATATATCGGCCATCGGCTGCCCTGATTTTTTAATATCGGCATCGGCCAGTGAAAAATCCATATCGGTCGACCTCTAAGCATCACCACTAATGATGAATGGCTTTTATTCATTAAGATATTATTATTTATGAATGTTATATTTCCCATCCATTTACCCCTTCTCTCACTCTTTTTTTTTAGGTTTGGGAAATATCAAAGGCAATGCAGGAGAGACAGCCGGGAACAGGCTGGATTGTGTTATGCAACCACAGTTATTTATAAACCAGTGTCTCGCACACACACAACAGCATAAGGATCATCAGCAGTCTTGTTATTTCTATTGCTGAAAACAAAAGCACATTTGGCTATCACCCTAGAAACGCACATAGCTGCAACTGCATTAAGATTCAGAATAGGAATAAGAGCCTCTGCTGCATATGAATGGAAAGTATTTGTTTTAGCAAGATGATTATTTGGATTATCAGACCATTGTCAAGTAAACCCACACTAGCATTTGTGCTATAGGAGAAATATTCTACACTTGCACAGGTCAAAGTGATATCACCTAAACATTGTATAATGTAAACTAAAACAACAACAACAACAACAAAAAAGATATTTAAAATAGTTTTCATACATTGAAATAAATAATATATAAATATTATATTAAATTTTTTTTTTGTTTTATTTAAAATTACATTTTAATCAAATCTAAAGGTTAAATTGAATTACTAATATTGCTAAAAACTAAAATCAAAATAAATTAAATATACATAGAAACTCAAATGAAAACAAATAATAGAAATTAACAGAATATAATTTCATATGTATGCATACAATATATGAAAATATAAAAATAAAAGATCAAACAAAACATTTTGGAAGAAAAAAAATAGTAAAGAATTCTAACGAGTCTTTAAATAAAACAATTTAAAAATAATATTCTATGTGCATTTATGAGATAAAATATAAATTAAGTGTAACAGTTTATTTCCTTTAATTTATCATCACTTTTTTTTTTGCCTTCACTAGTGCATTTAAAATGTTCCTGCAGTGTAACAAACAATAAAAGTACAAATATTTAGTTTCTCAGTTTATATGAGAAACGTTTAAAGTTTATTATGTTACACTGCATATAAATTTCCCAAAAATGTTTCATGTCAACTACCCAACTGCTTTTCAAATTAAACCTTCAATGTAATACAGCGCTGTAGAATGCGATTGATTTATGGAAAGCATTCAGCTTGCCTTTTAATCCTTCAGTGCAGGGATGAAAAAGTTCAAAAGCACAGGTATCCCATCAGCCCCGGCTCTTATCTTCCCCTCACATATGAAGGTGGCTGGATCATTTATATGTGTGTGTGTAGCAATGTCTGGAGTCTCACCTGAATGCCTCTATCAGTCTCTCCACTTTTTGCGCTTCGCCTTGCACACGGATATGAGCCTGAAACTTCCTCAGAGCCTCATCCAACTCCATCCCCGAGAAATCCATCTCATCCACCACACAGCTATCAAAAAGAAGGAACAGGCAGAAAATGAGTGAGGGAAAAAAAAGTGTGTAAGAAAAACAAGGTATTAAGCAGACACGTAAGATGAAAGCTCACATGGCCCCCAGACTGGGGCCAGCTCTACGGTCAGTGGTTATTTGAGGTTTAGCGCAGACTTCTGTGAAACTGTAGGGGGAGGTCCTTTGATGAAATGCTGGAATGTCACATACTTTATAATAATTTAATTGGACTATTTTTTTAAATATAATAATTAAAAAAAAATAATTCCTTGATAATTTTGTTAAAACTGTCCCAGTTGTAAAATACCGTTCAAATTTTGGGGTAAGTCATTTTATACTTTTATCCATCAAGGATGTGTTAAATAGATCAAGAGTGACAGTAAAAACATTTATATCATAACAAAAGATTTCTGTGAAATAATGTTGCTTTTTGACATTTCTATGCATCACGTTTCCACAAAAACACTGTGCAGCACAACTCTTGTCAACATTGATAATGATAAGAACCATTATTAATAATTGAGATCCAATAAGAGCATATCAGCCAAATCAGCATATTTGAATGATTTCTGAAGGATCATGTGGCACTGAAGACTGGAGTAATGGCTGCTGAAAAATCAGTGTTGCATCACAATAATTTATTACATTTTAAAATATATTAAATAGAAAACAGTTGAATTGTAGTAATACAGGTGCAACTCAATAAATTAGAATGTCGTGGAAAAGTTCATTTATTTCAGTAATTCAACTCAAATTGTGAAACTCGTGTATTAAATAAATTCAATGCGCATAGACTGAAATAGTTTAAGTCTTTGGTTCTTTTAATTGTGATGATTTTGGCTCACATTTAACAAAAACCCACCAATTCACTATCTCAATCCATTTTGTTTTTTGAAAACCAACGTCACTGCACCCGTTTACCTAGAAATTTTGGAGCACTTCATGCTTCTTTCTGCTGACCAGCTTTTTGAAGATGCTGATTTAATTTTCCAGCAGGATTTGGCACCTGCCCACACTGCCAAAAGCACCAAAAGTTGGTTAAATGACCATGGTGTTGGTGTGCTTGACTGGCCAGCAAACTCACCAGACCTGAACTCTATGGGGTATTGTCAAGAGGAAAATTAGAATCAAGAGACCAAAAAATGCAGATGAGCTGAAGGCCACTGTCAAAGAAACCTGGGCTTCCATACCACCTCAGCAGTGCCACAAACTGATCACCTCCATGCCACGCCGAATTGAGGCAGTAATTAAAGCAAAAGGAGCCCCTACCAAGTATTGAGTACATGTACAGTAGATGAACATACTTTCCAGAAGGCCAACAATTCACTAAAAAAAAATGTTTTATTGGTCTTACGAAGTATTCTAATTTGTTGAGATAGTGAATTGGTGGATTTTTGTTAAATGTGAGCCAAAATCAGCACAATTAAAAGAACCAAAGACTTAAACTACTTCAGTCTGTGTGCACTGAATTTATTTAATACACGAGTTTCACAATTTGAGTTGAATTACTGAAATAAATGAACTTTTCCAGGACATTCTAATTTATTGAGATGCACCTGTATTTCACAATATTACTGTTTTTACTGTAATTCTGATTACTAAAATGCAGCCTTGGTGAGACTTCTTACAAAAAAAATTTTTTAAATCTTATTTATTGACATATTAGTTAAAACGTCCCAGTAACCTCACTCTCAGAATTAGAATTTGTAAATTCTTTAAAATGAGTCAGTTAAAAAAAGGTAAGCATGCATGCTTTCAAAATCAGTTGCTGGATTCGACAAAATTCTTTGTCAGAATTCAGAGAATTTTGTCATAGCTATCCAATACTTATAATATCTAATTCTTATAATATCTAATGGAGCACTGATCAAAAAGACAGCAAATAGCTTCCTCAAATTCATTTGCAGGATGGAAGGCTCTGCATTAATTAAAATTCATGTTTGATTTCACTCTGCTTCAGCAAAAAGTACAATATGCAACTATTTTTTTGTATGTCAATAGCCAAAAGCATGGATTTTATTAGTGATGTTAGTGACTATTTTATTAGTGACGCATGAAATCTTTAAGGTTTATTTCAAATGAATGCACTAAACTGCTTTTAAAAGGAATAATTCATACAAAATGTATGCAATTTATTTCAGTGCCATTGCTTCAGCCTTCAGTGTCACATTATCCTTCAGAAATCCTTCTAATAAGCTGATTTGGTAATATTGGTAATATATGCATATATTTTTAATATCTTCCTGACCCCAAACTTTTGAACAGTAGTGTAGATTTCTGTCAGCATGAGATTAATAACCACTTTTGCAAAATTACTTTCACAAAAATAACTGGAAATTTAGCACATGAGTTAGTCTGGACGACTTTTATGTAACTTTTGTGGTGCTTCTTCGATATTGGTATTATTTCTTTATCATGTAGGTTTGAAATTGCATAAATGATGGCAGAATTTTATTTTTTTGGGGTATGAACTATTCCCTTAATGGAAAACAAAGTTCACGGCCTGAAAAGTCCAACTGTAGCTTCACTCCACAAGACAAATTCAGAACCATGTAAATGTTTATTTGTTCAAATTTAAGTGGTCTGTATGAAGGCAATAAATAATTGATAATTATTTTTACTTCCACCAATTTTTGCATGTTTGTTATACTAAGCTGCCAGCTGGAAAGAACATTATTTTGTGTATTTGGTGTAATTAAATGTGTTTATGCGGTTTAAAGTAAAAAAACATTATTTTCCACATACTGTACATTATTGTTTCTCCTCTATGCCCCGCCTTTTTGAAACAAAGCTCATCGGTCTAAAAAGTGAGGTGTGCTGTGATTGGCCAGCTATCCAGTGTGTTGTGATTGGCCGAATACCTCAAGCGTGTGACGGAAATGTTACGCCCCTCACCATACTGTTGATGCCGTGTCCGGCCGGAGCGACGAGACAAAAACATTAAAACCCATCACAAACGAGGCATTTGTTGCATCCAGTGGGGACATAATTACTGATTATAATGACTTATACTGTCTTTTTACGCGTTGCATCGCACCACGTAAACATAAAACCCTGTCTGCATTTGTAATCGGAGAAATGACAAACAACAAGTGCTACTCTACACTGCCCAAAACTCACGTTTGAATCATTAGTGGCAAATCCTTTAAATGAAAACGTACTTACAGACTGTGAGTCAGAACAGCC
>NW_015505241.1:2249902-2251118 GCF_001515645.1 Sinocyclocheilus grahami
GCTTCTTCCACGGTGAAAGCCGATCCGGCGATCCACAGCACTAAGTTGATGTATTCCCTCAGCGACCAGCACAGATCAGCTCCAGGCATGACGAAGCAGATATCGTCCTCTTTTGGAAGACCAAACAAAGGAGTTTCGCTTTCACAACGAAGCACACAGCGTCTTCACGACATGGCGCAGCAGCAACAATACTACAGTGAGAATAAAAGTTACGCCTTCTTTCTTTGTGTGAACATTTGGGCGGCGTTATGCAAATCTTCCCACATCGTGACGTAGATATGTGGGGGCGTGTTAGAACGAGCCGTTTTAGGTAGGCGTGGTTAACTCTTAACTTTTATAAAGAATATCTCTTTGGATTTGAGACTTTAGTCTTTGCAACTTTACAGATCTTCTTTATGCACCAAGAGCTTGTAACACTCCAAAGAGAAAGGAAAAATTTAAATCGCATCATATGACCCCTTTAAGATCACCAGCAGGAAGCTATAGGTAATTTAGATATGGAACAAATATCTTGTTATATTGTGTGTTTTATGAATACCCACTTATTCTATTAACCTTACATTGCCGCTGTGTTTAAACAGGTCTGTAATTTTCAATTTATTCAATATATCAGGTGTACATATGTCATTGAGCGTGTAAACAAAGGATGCTAGTTCAATAGTTGCTACTTATAACAGGAGAGAAATCCTTCCACTCCATTCCTTCCATAGCTTTTGCAGTAGGCAGTCACATGCTAAAGCAAACTAACAATCAAGAGAATAGTTTCTATTTTTTTCCTTCTTTTTCTCAATTCTCAATCAGATCTGACTTTTTTCTCTCTCTTTATCCTTTTCCTTGAGTACTTCATTAATCATCAGTATCTAAACAAAGTGAGAAAAAGTAATGTTTGCAAAGAGCTAGCTTTCATGTTGAAGTTTACAGTCTCCGCTTCCCCTCTACAACATTCATTCCAGTCTGTATCTCTTGCAACACATTTTGTACGGCTTCAGATGACTTGGTAAATGGCACATTTTTGTCGTATAGGCTACTTTCATGATAAATCGTACTTTTGTTATTTCTGGGACCTGGGCGTAGAAAGTACACATGGTTACAATAATCGGGCGGTGCACATACTGTATGTGTGCCCTATTCTCCTGAAGAAATTTGCATCATGTGCCCTGTACGCGGACATTCACTTTGGGCTTTATTCTAGTAATAAATAGGTTTCCATGCTTTG
>NW_015505241.1:2251157-2254173 GCF_001515645.1 Sinocyclocheilus grahami
GAAACCAGATTTCAAACCTTTTTTTTTTTGACAAAAAAGTGACAAACTTCAATCTTGTGTGTTTTGCATTACTTATGGTGTTTGTTCACAGATTCATTCAGTAATGAACATGTTCAAATGCATACTTTTTTGGGTGTACTAATGGCATTAATCTAATGGAAATCTATGATTTATTGTAAATAATAACAATATATGCACTTCTTTGTAGAGTGTTAAATCATTACCATAACTGTATAATTTGATGGTTCCACAAAAAAGTACACATAGTTCAATACAGTAATATGAACAAGAGTGTGACCTATTTATGCAATTCTGAACTTATTACGAGCATCAAACGAGTAATAATACAACAGCATGACACACCAAGTAGTGAACACCCATAGGCGTTCATGCATTATGCACACTGCTTTATTGCATATGATAATAACAGTTTGTTTTTGGCCTCCACACAATGTTTGATTTCACCATCAACCCCCTGGAGAAAGATGAGGGTGCATTAACACATCCAAACACCACTGATTGGGTGAAGACCTTGCCATAGGATGTTGTGCTACAGCCATCAAAAGCACAAGGCCTACATACTTCATCTGAAACTTTTGTATTTCTGTCTGCCTGTCTGATAAACACGGTTTCTGTACAAAACAGATTTCTGTGGTTCATTGGTTTATTGGAAGCAAGCTGTGCAACATAAAAGTGTCAAAACGTGATCTAAATAATGTAGAGTGCACTCGTTTTCAGGGTTTCAGATCGTACTTTTTTAGTTTGCAACTAAAATTTTAGAGAAAACATTTTGCCAATTACCGTGCCTGGAATTCATTAACTAATGTAGACATCATCAACTCATTAAGAACAAAAAAGAAACACAAACAAGCAGATGGATACTAATTTTAAACCCAGCTTTGGTCTTATTGACTCTAACAATTCAGACAATGAACACAGCGCTCGGGGCGTTTGCCTCATAGTAAAATAATCACAGCCTAATTGAGTTGCTTATCTTTAGAACAATTACAAGCAAAACCAAACAAAGTGACTGTTTAGAGATGACTGGGCCTCTCTCAGTCCTTCCCTTTTAAGAAAACCCTCTCTATAATTGTGTTTCAACAGAGCTACGGCTGATGCATTATTAATACCATCTCATTCCACATTCTACGAACATTTTCTCTCTGTCTTTTTATTTTAGACATTCAGTATGTTTAAACAGATCTCGGTCCGAGGAGTTCTCGAGTGTTAACTTTTTTTAATTAACCTTTGGCAGTCTTCGCGAACGAGTTGAGGAGATACTTGGCTGTAGGGAAATGCAGAAGTTAGTGCTCCAAAACGTACGCGATTGACGAACGCTGCAATTATGATAATTAAAACAGTGGCGTTTCGCTGCATGTGTGATGAGAAAAATAAAAAGAGCAATAAATTGGGGGGGGGGGGGGGGGGGAATCAAGCTTTTGTGGAGATGTTGGGCAGAACAGAAAGAATATTATAAGCACCAGTGATTGATGGATTACCACAGCATTATAAAGCTTTCTGGTGAGTAGGCCTATTTGAAAAAGACCTTTCCAGGGTTCTATGGGAAATAATAAAGCTCCCAAATGCCCCATATCAGTCAGGGAGGAGTTCTTTCTTTACTTCTAAAGATGGAAGACCTTTGCATGCTTTTTTTTCTGAACCACGAAATGTATCATTCTTGTATCTAAAAAAAAGACAGATAGAACTTCATTGCAGACAAATTTATAGTAGTGCTTGTTATTTATTCGTTCATGTTATTTATTCATTTAAAGGGATAGTTCTGAAAATTCTCTCATCATACTCACCCTGAAGTTGTTCCAAACCTGTATGTTTCTTTCTTCTATTTAACTTAAAGGAAGATATCTTGAAGAATGTGGGTGACCAAACAGTTGGTGGTGGTGTGTAAATGATGACAGAATTTTCCATTTTGGGTGAACTATCCCTTTAAGGCTAGAAGATGCATCACTTCAAAAAACTCATATGTTCTGCACTCTATACACACACACACACACAGGTTTGTTTTTATGGTTTATGGGGACTCTCCATAGGCGTAATGGTTTTTATACTGTACAAACCGTATTTTCTATTGCCCTACACCAACCATACCCCTAAACCTACCCCTCACAGGAAACTTTCTGCATTTTTAGATTTGCAAAAAAACTCATTCTGAATTATTTATAAGCCTTTTGAATTACGGGGACACTGAAAATGTCCTCATAAATCACCTTCTCGTTGTAATACCTATGTCATACCCAAGTTATTATACAAATTTGTGTCCTCATAAACCACATAAACATGCACACACACACACACACGCACACACAGACAGACATGCACACTGACTCTGCTAAGAGGTCTCAAGAGTGTATCATTTCCAAGTGCAAAGCTCTGCAGTTAGACTGCGGGAGCTCAGCAGCCGAAGATCTCATTAAAAGATGCCATGACTCTCCAAATCCACAGAGAAAACAAAACAAAACAAAACAAAAATGCTTCCATTTAAAAGTGTAAATATTCTCTATTTTATGATATTGTTCTCTTTTTCACACACAGTTACAGACTCTCATTGCTCTTTTTTAAACCATGCATTCTGGTAGGGATTTTCAAATACTCACTCTAACACATCTCTGTTAAACGGCTTCTTGCTGTTGCCAAGAAACTCGCCGATCATCTGTCGACTCAGCCCCTTCCTCTGGAGCAGGAAGTGTGCAACACCTATAGGCGTATCTGGAATGAACCCACGAGAGATGAGAAACTGGAGGCCCTTGTCTGGATTTCTGTATGATGAAAAAGGAAGAAAGAGAGAGAGGTAGATAGTAGGAAGGAGTTAGGGGTCAGAGAAAGAGAGAGAGAGAAAAGTTAGCACTGTTAAGACTTTAATCTGAGCGCATAACTACCGTATTAACATAAATGGACAGGCATTAACTTACAATATTAATATTATAATATTACAATATTTCTAAGTGGGCAAAAAATCTAATTCAGTAATTTTTTTGATGCTCTATGGTGCTTTTTTTTT
>NW_015505241.1:2255089-2256011 GCF_001515645.1 Sinocyclocheilus grahami
CTTGCCATGCAGGATTATTGTTTTCTACACTGTAATGGATTATAAAATAATAAACAGGTATGATTTTAAAAGTTTTATCTCAAATCAATATTTTTTGTCCACACAATTATTTAATATGGTGAAAAGTCATGCAAAAAATGGTTTGACTGTACCTTATCCATGAAATGTTCATCTATTTTAAAATTGTTTAGCTTTGCTTCTAGTGAGCTAATGAAATATTTCAACTCAAAAGCTAAATATCTGAATAAAAACTAATATAAATGACAAAATACATACCAAAAAATAACAAAATAGCAATATTAATTACTATAATAGTATATAAAGTAAAACAACATTGATGTATGGATTTATGTCCCAGGTGTTATTTTTTTCCAAAATATTTTTTCCCCAGTTTTAAATAGACTTTTTTATTTTTTTTGTTACATACATATCACATCAAAACTGCTTTTTTATCATGATTTCTGCAAAGAAATTCCAATATCTTATCAGCATTTTAACAAGATATTAAAATATGTAAATCCATAATAAATGATAAACATTTAACATTTATTGTGTGGAAATTATTCAAAATCCATATATTTATTTAAAAAAAAAAGTACGACACCATATGATGCAGCAATAATAAATTGTCCTCAAAAGTTATTCTACTTGATTGGAAAGTAGACAAACCATAAGTCTGCAAAAAGAAAGCTTGAGATGTAATAAGACACGTCTTTTTGAAGATAAAACTAAATTAAAAATCACTTATGATGGGAGGATTCTTATTGTGCTCCAATATTGGAAAGTAAACAAACCATGAGGCTGCAAAAAGAAAGACTGAGATATAATAGGACAAGTCTTTTGAAGATAAAATAAAATAA
This sequence comes from Sinocyclocheilus grahami, assembly GCF_001515645.1. NCBI lineage: Eukaryota > Metazoa > Chordata > Actinopteri > Cypriniformes > Cyprinidae > Sinocyclocheilus > Sinocyclocheilus grahami. The sequence goes on from NW_015505241.1 coordinate 2,255,950, forward strand.
AAAAATCACTTATGATGGGTGTCAGGGTCTGGCGTCTGGTGTTCTCCCTCTCTCCTCCAGAG
>NW_015505241.1:2256021-2257606 GCF_001515645.1 Sinocyclocheilus grahami
TCTTTCCCTCTAGAGAGAGGTTCATGCAAGCATGGAGTGTTTGCTCTGTTATAATTTGGGGATATTGGGAATATATGCTCTGCCTGTCCAAATAAGAAGCAAGCCACTGAAGAACAAAGCTTGACTGCTGGAAAACAGTAGGAGCTGATAGACAGGTTGCCATCTGACTCAGGAGATGCAAAGAAGGAATCTAGATTTGATGCTTTTTTTAAAGTATTATGTATTTTTTACTTTCCTTCCCTTATATATGTGAACCAAAGCAAATTTAATAGCAATGGCATTCGTTTTAATATGCAAAGGCTTGACTTGTCTTGACTTAACTTGAGGGAAATAAAAATATTAGTGCCCATTTGTTATATTGGCATGAAATATTCATAATATTCAGTTTTTGACTACAGCAGATCATCTTTAATTTGTTGTGTTGCATGTCATAGCTCACATCTTAAAGCAGCAGAAGTAAAGTCTTTACTTAAAATGAGACGAACAGTTTCTTTTCTATGCCTAATTTTGTAATAATGTTTGGTTTAAAATGGCTTATTAATGATACTAATGTTTATTAATTTACTTGGCAGTAGTAACGTTAATATTTCCTAATCACCATTTTTTCATGTAAATGTAAAGCTCTCTGGAGAATGAAATTAGTAAATACCATGTGCTCCCTTTTGTTTTACCCCAATATTAACCATAATAGTTAGTAAAGCAGTATACGTTTGATTTTAGAGTTTATTAACTTCAGAAAAGTGGCTGTTATGCATGAAAGTGAAAAACTGGAGATTAATGATTTGAAATTATAATTAGCCTGCACCTTTGTCAAATTTTGCCTATTGCGGCTTCTTGGAGCTGATAACTGCATTTTTTAGATGAAACAAAGTGAAAGACTGTTGGGGAATTAGGGAGATTTTCCCCTGACTTGAAGAAGTTTGTTGAATTTGTATTGAACGCACATAAGGAAAACAGCCCAAAAGTGTTTTTTAAGCAAAAAACATAGGTTAAAGAAATATATAACTGCAATTAGACGAGAAGCAAAAACTGTCAAGATAAAATGCTAGCCTAGAAGAGGTCATTTAAAACAAGTGCCCAGTTGAATCTGGCTTTTTCTCTGCTCTGCTGTTTTCTTACACCACTGTATTTTTCTAACATCCTGTTTTACTATGTGCATGTTCTGGGGCCCTTATATGTAAATGAGGATTAATGGTGTTGACTCGTATAGTATGACTAAACTGGCAAATAATTCTGCTTCATACTCTGTGGCTTTATTGACCACACATGCACATCATATGGCAGCTATATATTTCTAACACATCGACTACCCAAGAGAGAGGGGTGGGGCCAGAGAGAGAGAGAGAGAGATTGTAATTACATACAATTAGTGATGTCACACATATTGATGTACTACAAATGGAATGTATTACATTTAAAAAAATAAATAATAAAAAATGAGGTAAATAGGTTTGTGGTGGGAGTGTATACCTTCAGCTATTCAGCTATTGAACCAATCAGGTATAACAAATGCATGTGTGATAATACTCATATGAGTATGTCTCTCTCTCTCTCTCTCTGATCATCACTGTATCACCACACATAT
>NW_015505241.1:2259111-2260101 GCF_001515645.1 Sinocyclocheilus grahami
TTTTTTTTTGTCATTTTGCTTGACAGCCCCAATACTTATTATATGACAAAGACATTCTTTGTGTTCCAAAAAAAATTGAACTATATCTTAAAGACATTTAAAAGAGGTTTTGTCGATATTATTGGATATAAAATATGCAAAATGTGGAAATATGTACGACGTAGAAAAAAATGATCTCTTTTGAAAGGAGTTTCAATCACATACAATCCCTCAGCACTTTCCCATTCCACAGAAGCCAAGTGGACATTAATAACCTCTATTTTTCTATTCAGTGGCTTATCAATAATCAGAATCCCAATGCTTTCCTGCCTTCAGACAATAAAAGTGACAACGAGGGACAGAAAGAAGCTTCTCGGCTGTAGTTTATAGAGTTGCTTTATTCCGTCAGTCAGCTTTCTCATTGCTAAGCCCTTTGCCCTGGGAAAAAAAGTACATGGATTTATAGAGGGTCCAGTAAAATTTCATTCATCCACATGTTGAGAGAATGTGTATTTCTGGTCTGCCTGACTTCATTCTACAATCCTCCTATCTCACTCTATCTTCCCTATTCATTATGATTATTTACTCCTCATAATAAATGTACAACCCCTGCCAACAGTCTAGCTTTACTGAGGGGAACATGATGTATTTTATGAACAGCCTGTTTGTCAGTTACAATAAAAGGCGTGTCACTATGTTTTATTTTAATGACATTGAAATGATATGCAATTCTGTTTGGTCAGTCGTGTCATTCTGAGGTGTGTTATTCCCCGATAACAACCTTTGTCAATAGCAACGCTGCATAATATACCACACATCCGGGTATCACAGACTCAGTCTCTCTGGTTTCATTCAAACGCAGCTGCTGCCATCTTGTGACTCTGTTATAGTTATCGATTGTACTGAAAATTATATCGGAGGACTTCAGTATTATAATACTGTAATATTGTTGCTGTGTTCATCTTTCTTGCCATGCAGGATTATTGTTTTCTACACTGTAATGGATTATAA
>NW_015505241.1:2261071-2261907 GCF_001515645.1 Sinocyclocheilus grahami
AACATTTCAAAATCGCAGATGCTATTCATAATAAATGCAAAACAAGGCAGATGCTATTTTGCAATAGAAGATCGCTGCTGAAGTGATTGAAAGAATACATGTAAATGAAACAAATTTCATCTTGTTCACATTAAGTGCAAATTGTCATAAATGCAGTTCACACAAACTGTATGTAGAAGTAATTTGCAATTTAATCTAAGGGTAAACTGTCTAAGCAAAGATGGCTTGGAGCAAAAATAGCCTTTGGCAACAAGTTTGGCTGTTTGCACTTAGTGTGAAAACAAGACACGGCCTTTAAATAGACTAGCGGGGGTGTGAAAAGTATGTTTTCAGGGATTGTATTTTCTAAAAGTGCACAGGGCCAAAAGTGCTTCCAGTTAAAGAAATACCTACATTCAGAGAGATAAAAAGAGCTTTTGCTACATGTTGCTACATAAAGTTCACCTGACACTCAACTAACATCTGTGCTCTGATTCTATTCTGGCATTGTAAGAAAAAAAGGGGGCAGGTGAACTGCAGGCACAAGCCCTGCATAAAACAAGACAAGAAGAGTACACCTTTTTGGAGGCACCTTACGATCATGGCCAGTCTCCTTTCCTTATACATAAACACAATCAAACATCTATGATGGAACCCACACACAATCTCCTCACTTTCTTTACTACTCTCTCCTGCTGTTTTCCTCTCTTTTAGGGAAAATAAACATTCCCATTATGTTCATGAGGCAGGTGAAAACACAATTTAGCGTGTTATACTCACTCCGCTTACCAACCATCCTTCATTCGACACATCAGTGTCCTCTAAATGTCCTTTACATGCTCTTTCCAACATATGTA
>NW_015505241.1:2261942-2264539 GCF_001515645.1 Sinocyclocheilus grahami
ACACACACACACACACACACACACACACACACACACACCTGCTTTAGATTCAGTCTGAGCTTTCACAGGTATTAGGCTACCCTGCAGAAAATGAACTGCTTTAACTAATGACAACCTCTCTCTCTTTTCACTTACTCTCTTGGAGCAAAACCTCCATTTGATTAAAAATTGGCTTATCCTTATCTGTCGGGGTGTTTGAGGCGATGAAGTGTGGGTAAGGGAGAGACTGTTTTATTTTTATTTTGCTTTCTTTGATAACATTAAAAGCAGGGCTGTCGTTCAATTAACAGATTTAATCAAATGTATTGAATAAATCGCAAGTTTAATCAAATAAATCATATATGTATCTATATTTGATGCAAAGCCCCCAAATGAAGATAACGCAAAGATAAATTAATTATATTATTCAAGTACTATGTTGTGAATGTTTTAGGAATCCAAGCATGTTCATATACTTTTGTTAATGTTGTGTAAATAAATATGTTAATGTTTTGAAGCATCTGAGTAAGATACAATAACATGTTTCAGTGTATCTACAGTGCATGCAGCTGTAGTGTTTTGTTCGTTAATTTAATTTAGTTTAATTGTATTGTATTGTATTGTCATTTGCAGGTCTTTTTCAGAGTCTCCAAGTAGATTTATAGTTACACAAATTTTTATAAATTGCTCCGGTCATGAACGGCTCTCTCTCTTTCTCTCTCTCTCTCTCTGTGTGTGTGTATGCGCATGTGCGAGAACAGTGGAGTTGGTTGGCGTGAGTGAGAACGTTCTTGAGTGAGTTCCAACTTTCTATTTTTTTATTATTTTTATTTAGATTAAAAGTTCTGGTTTGTGAGTAAAGTTTGTAGGGCTTTAGCTGACCTTTGGTCAGTGTGCTTCGAGTAATGGAGACAAACACAGGAGACTATCTGGGGATGACTGTTGTAAATGCATGCCAGATGCCTCGGTCTCGGTGGAGGATTGTTTATTAGCTGTGAGTTCTTTGATCGGTGGCGCAAACATTAGGTCTGCATCACGCATGAATAAGGCTATAGTGCTGTTTCTCAGTGAAATTCAGTTGGTGGTTTCTTTGATTGAGAGTGGTTTAACAATCAAGGACACATTTGTGCCTGTTCTACCTCGGTCAAGTCCAACGAAAAAAGTTGTTCTTTCAAATGTACCGCCGTTTGTAAGAAGTGAAAAATTTGAGATACTACAGAGGTATGGTAAGCTAATGGGTCCTATCAAGATGATCCCACTTGGCTGTAAGAGTGTCAAACTTAAACATGTAATGCCGTTCAGACGCCAAGCAATTATGATTTTGAATTCCCAGAATGAGGCTCTGAACTTGTCTGTCAAGTTGAGTATTGATGGTAAAGATGATATGATTTTTATCAGTTCAGAGACAATTAAATGTTTTGTGTGTGGAGAGTTTGGGCATGTTCGGCAGTCTTGTCAGAATAAAAATGGAGTGAACGTTGCAGCTGCCGCTGTTAATGAAGAGAATAACAGCCAGGCAAGTAGTGAGTTAAATACGGCTGCTGTATTATCTGAGGTGTCAGTTGTTGAAGGTTCTGCACCAAGTACTTCGCATGAGGTGAGTGTGGTCTCAGAAAACTCAATAGATGCATCTGTGGAAGCAGTTAAGGTGACTGCAGTAAGCAGTAGTTAGAACATGGTCTCAAAATCAGAAACAAGCCTCTGTGAAGTGCAAGTAGATAATGATCACGATCCACATAGCGAGATAAAGCAGATGCAGCTTGCTAAGACAATGGTAAATACTGATGAGATAAGTACTAGCCTAAATTGTAGAAGTTTGAAAACTCTCAAGAATTTAGTACATATTTGCAAACTGAGGATTCTGATAATGATAATGAAGATATTGAGAGCATTTTGGATGAGAATAATGAGACTTGTTCAAGTGTGCAGATGCAGCTTACTGTTGAGGGTGGTAGGTCTAAACTTTATTCACTTAAACAAATTAAAGACTTCCTGGATTGTACTAAAGGACTTCGTAAGCCTAAGATCGATACTTTTTTTTCCTGATTTAGGTCTGTTTTTGGCATCTTTTACAGCAGCAACGAGAAAAGCTTTTTTTGAGGAATTTGATAAGCCGAAACAATATCGTCTTAAGAAGATTCTGAGCAATGTGAGAAGTTCTTTGCATTTACATGGTAAGAAATTAGTAGTCTAGCGATGTCAGAATTAATTTGTCTTTTCTTTTCATTAATTCTTCTTTTCTTTAGCATCATGTCTGTCACGAATCCGGTCCATGAACTTCCATCTGCTAGCCATCAGAGGTCACCCTTTCCGATTTCATTGCCTCTCGCACTACACACTGTTGCACATCACCCCGGACTACATATCCCATCATTCATGGCACTGATTGCACTCAGCACGGATTGCACACAGCTGTTAACACTGATTGCACCCAGCTGTTTCATATCACTCCCTCACTATTTAACACTCACTCTGATCCCTTCCCTCGGCCGAGTATTGTTTAGCGCATATCTCAGATAGCTACACTACAGAGCCCTCATTTGAGCCTTAGCCTGAGCCTTAGCCTTAGCCTGAGCCTTAGCCTGAGCCTTAGCCTGAGCCTTAGCCTGAGCCTGAGC
>NW_015505241.1:2264878-2265817 GCF_001515645.1 Sinocyclocheilus grahami
CCTTAGCCTGAGCCTTAGCCTGAGCCTTAGCCTGAGCCTGAGCCTGAGCCTGAGCCTGTTTTCTCCGGTTTTGATCTTCGCCTGTTTTCTCCGGTTTTGATCTTCGCCTGTTTTCCTGGATTTCTCCCTTTAGCCTTGCCCCTGTGACTCTGTCTGACAATCGTCGACCCACGCTAGCCCTAGGATTATTCTTGTGTCTTGCCCACCATTTACCTGTTTGCCACTGTTTGACCCTGCCTGTCTTATGACCATGTCGCTGTCTTCTCCAAATAAAGCTTTGCTTATGGATCCGCACGTCTCACGTCTTGTCAGCCCCGTAACAGAATACTCGGCCACACAAGGATCCAGCAGCTTCTCATATGGACATCGGCCAGGTATGGACACTGCAAGGCTGTTGTTAGCCCTCGAGCAGGGCACCCGCTCGCTCGAGGACTACATTCAAGAGTATCTGGACATTGTCTATCACTCTGATTTACCGGACTATGTTTGATAGATTTCTTCTGTACTGGCATTAATCAACCGCTCAAATTTAAACTCATTCACCAGGGTCCGCGTTCATCACTGAGTTGTTTTTTGGACTTTGCTTTGCTGACTGTTGGCTCTCCATTCACTGTGGGTATCGCGGAGGAACGCAACCCCACACTCACTCCTGTAATGGCCCCCGCACTAGGTTACGTTCACAAAATGGCGGCGACAGATGAGTCTGATAACAAAATGGCAGACACAACAGCACCCCGTCAAGTCATAGTTGATCGTCATAAGTCAAGTCAAGTCACCGCTGATCTTCACGAGTCAGGTCAAGTCACAGTTCATTTTCATGAGTCTAGTCAAGTCACAGCTGATAGTTATGAGTCTAGTCAAGTCACAGTTGATTGTCATGAGTCAAGTCAGGTTACAATTCATTATCATGAGTCGAGTCTAATCACAGTTGATCATCAC
>NW_015505241.1:2268780-2291077 GCF_001515645.1 Sinocyclocheilus grahami
CCGCCAGTCCTGCCTCAGTGCCCGGTCTCTCCACTTCCAGGTGGCCCTCCATCCCTCCCCCTGTTCCGCCTGCACTCCACCACCCTCCGGAATCGTAAAGGGTTTTGAGCGTCTGGAAGCCGCTCCTTGGGGGGGGGGGGGCTCTGTCACGAATCCGGGCCATGAACTTCCATCTGCTAGCCATCAGAGGTCACCCTTTCCGATTTCATTGACTCTCGCACTACACACTGTTGCACATCACCCCGGACTACATATCCCATCATTCATTGCACTGATTGCACTCAGCACGGATTGCACACAGCTGTTAACACTGATTGCACCCAGTTGTTTCATATCACTCCCTCACTATTTAACACTCACTCTGATCCCTTCCCTCGGCCGAGTATTGTTTAGCGCATATCTCAGATAGCTACACTACAGAGCCTTCATTTGTTTCCCAGCCTTAGCCTGAGCCTTAGCCTTGTCTGTTTTGTAAGGCAGTGGTTTCCAATCCTGGTCCTGGAGAACCCCCAACACTGCACATTTTAGATGTCCCCCTATTCAAACACACCTGATTCAACTCATCAGCCCATTAGTGAAGACTCCAAGACCCCAAATGTGAGTGTCAGATAAGAGAGACACCAAAAACATGCAGTGTTGGGGGTTCTCCAGGACCAGGATTGGGAACCACTGGTGTAAGGGATGGGTCAACAGTGTAATTAGAAATGTAATTACAGAAATTAATTACAGATGTAATTACATGCAGGTATATTTAAAATATACGTACAATGTAAAACCATGTATGTACACAATAAGTGCATTGTACCAAATTATTAATTTAAATGTAAGTACATAGTAGTTAAGGCCACTTAATATAAAGCTTTTGCAGGATCACAATTTTGTGCACTCTTTTACGCTTTTCTGGGGGGCATTGAGAGAGAGAAAATCTCAGTACAAGTCTCTGAGTCAATGGTGGGATGTCAGTAAAGTTCAAGTCAAACTTTGTTTGTCAGAAGTATTCTACGTATAATAAGAATATTCTTGAAAACAAAATGAGACAACTTGAACAGGATATCTTGCAGTTGAACATTCAAGAGGATGATGGAAGTACTGTTGAAGTTTTGGAAATAAGAATAATTATTTTCCAGAATCTCTTGGAAGAGAAAGCCAAAGACACTGATTCGAGCAAGGTTTACGTCTTTTAACTGCATGGATACTCCAACATCCTTTTTTTTAATTTAGAGAAGAACGTTGCAGACAGAAAAACTTTAAGTCGTCTGAAACTTCCGGAGGGAGGAGAAACAACTGATGAACATGAAATAATTGTTCACGCATTACATTTTTAAACACTTCTTCAGGATTTGCCTCATTTGATGGAAAGTGACAATTCTAGACTTAACCAGCCATTGTACATGAACAAATTGACTGCTGCAATCAAATATATGTCTTATAGGCAAGGCTCCGGCTTTAGATGGCTTAACAGCAGAATTTTATAAACAGTTTTGACCAGTCATTGGAGAAGACTTGTTCTCAGTTTTTTTAGAGTGCTTTGATATTGGCACTTTACCACTGAGTCTACGGAGAGCAGTTATCACCTTGATACCCAAGAAAGGTGATCTTGCTGATATAAGAAACTGGCGACCAGTGTCTCTGCTTGGAGTTGATTATAAGATACTGTCCAAAGCATTAACTAATAGATTAAAACTTCATATATCAACAACAATTCGCGTAGATCAGTCGTACTGTATTCCAAAACGTACAATATTTGATAATTTGTTTCTGATTCGTGATTTGATTTGATTTGCCAGAGAAAATCATTTTAATGTTTTTTATCTTTGGATCAGGAAAAAGCTTTTGATCGTGTGGATCATGAGTTCCTTTTTAAATGTTTTGAAGCTTTTGGATTTGGTTCTTCATATATTTCTTATGTGAAATTGTTGTATACTGATATTTATAGTATTTTGAAAATCAGTGGTTCACTCACAAGACCGTTTCAAGTTGGCAGAGGCATACGGCAAGGATGTAGTATGTCAGGCATTTTATATGCCATTGCCATTGAACCTTTGCTAACTGCTCTGAGGTGTAAACTTTGTGGAATTTCAACAGTGGGATTTTCTACTTCAGAGATGGTAAATGTTAAACTCAGTGCTTATGCTGACGATGTCACCGTAGTAATTAGATCAAATGAAGATGTGTGCAATCTGGAAGCGGCTCTTGAGATCTATCAAAAAGTCTCCTCAGCTCGAGTCAACTGGAAAAATAGTACATCTTTGTTATTAGGCCAATGGAAAGAAGGCATTCCAAAACTTCCTCAGCACTGCCCCTGGAGTTCAGAGGGGTTTAAAGTGCTGGGCTTTTCTTTGGAACGGAGCAATACATGGGAAAAAAATGGGAAGGCCTCTATGAAAAGGTGGCTGGGCGCTTACAGAAATGGAGATGGATCCTTCCTAAAATATCTTATAGAGGGAAGGTTCTTGTTGTAAACAATCTAGCAGCATCAATGCTATGGCATCGTTTGACTGTTATTGACCCCCCAAAAGATCTATACAAGAGATATACTACAAAAGCTACAGAAGGTTTTTGTTGATTTTTTTTTGGATGGGTTCACTGGCTACCTTCTGTTTTTTTATATTTGCCAGTAAATGAAGGAGGACAAGGGCTGATTGAACTGTCAGCTAAAGTCAGAGCTATGAGTCTAAAATCTGCACAGAGACTTATTTTTTCTACAGAATTTATTCCTTGGGTGGCATTTGGGCTAGCTGTATTAAGATCCTTTTGTGGAGCTTGATAAACAACAGTTTTTGATGTCATCTTTTAATGAAAATGTCACATCTGGTGTTAATTTTTATGTATCGGTTTTAAAATCTTGGAATGCATTTAGGGTGTATAAGTATGAAAAAGATCACTATGGTTTGAATGAACCATTGTTTTTTAATTCATTTTTAGGAAATGTTTATATATCTAATAGTATAGTTAAGTTATGTATGAAGAAAGGTTTCACTAAAGTGGGACACTTGATTAATTTAGACTCAAAAGAGTGGAGATCAGCAGAAGAGATTGTCAAGCAGGTTGAATTGAGGTTTGTGAGGGTGGTAGAGCAGTTGATTTTAGGCTTGAAAGCCGCTCTCCCTCCTCTTCTTTTGCAGTTTTTGAATTTCTCTATAGAGTGTGGGCCTATACAGTTACCTTTTCCTAAGTTAAGTGTGTCGCCTGAAGTTTGCCCTGAAGTCAATCGGGTTGGAAAGCTGTTAAATTGAGAGATTAAAGGGGCTCCATCGCCTCGACCCCAAGTTCATAGAACTTAATTTCTTCTGAGAACATATCCAACGGGACGTTTGCAGGCCTTCTCAGTCTCCCCCCAGACTGATAGTAGTAGAGGATGGCATCGAAGCTCGGACGATTTCTGTCGAAGAAGTACTCGTTTCTCAAGGGATCAAAATACCGCATTCGCTTCTTTGGGTTACCTAATAGAGTCTCTGGAAACTGGGAAAGAGTTTTGAGCTGGGTCTCAATGCGCAGCCCTGCTATGTTGATGACCACCCGTTCGCAGCATTCGTGATCGTCGTGGTCAGGGGCGTACGTATCCTGCGGATGCCCCGGCACGGCAGAGGTCTCGTCCATGTTGTCCCCAGCCACGACTGTCATCCTGCAGGTCAAAGTTGGAGCTCCGCAGCAGTTAATTTAATTGAGTAGACATCCAACTGCCCTCCCAAAGGTGTCGCTTTCCTTCCTTTTTTACAATTCCAGACCCTCAAATCTATCTCGAACCCGGGGTATAGCGTATAACTTGATCTTGCAGACTTGCTCTTGAAGGACAAATTGTTAATGTCCTTAGCCTGTTTACTGCATTAGTTGAATCAAGAATAAGAGTAGAATATATATTTCTTTAAACTACAGGAAACATGCTTGAATTCATGTACAAATGGTGTGTAAATAATGGTTAATTTGTGTTTTGTGAAGATGACTTTTTATAATTTATTTGGTGAGTATTGTTGAAAATCTTTTATACTGTTGTGCCTTGTTGTGTATATCTTTTGATTGATTAAAGGTTTCTTAAACCTAAAAAAATCTCTCTCTCTCTCTATATATATATATCTATATATATATATTACAAATTGGTTAAGTGAATGATCAAATTAATCATTAAAATTTGGTGAACGAATTGGCTTAATTTTACATAAATGTAGTTATATATATATATGAATAATACAAAGCAAATTTGTTATATGTGCACTATAAATGCAATGTATAATTTGGTACTTCTGGTTTAAGCCTCATCCAAGACTGATTGTAGCCAAATAAAAGTAGAAACGGATAACTTTATCAAATACACATAATGGTTTCACTGCACACCCCTAGTAAATTGCATAATAAAATATACAAGTGGCTTAAGAAATCATCATATTTATTCCTATTCCATTTAATTGAAAATAAGCACTGGTCCACACCAAACCAGATCACACAATACGTTTTTCCCATATGAACTTTTTGTTAAATTGTTTACAAATATATTACATGATGGTCTTTGGCCATTCCAAAGACATAACAATTTTCAGCATTTCAACAAAATTCAGCATTTTACACCATGAGTGCCTCGTTTTTTAAAATATTGTGCAAGTTATAAGTACAGTATGTGTACTTTGGGAAAAAAAGGTAGTTCTGTTTTATTACATGCCATCTACCTTTTTGCACACACTAATAACATTTTATAAATGTAACAATGACATTGAAAGAATTACAAATACTGACTACTTCTATGCTTTTATACTAATCCACTACATTTAGCATTTTAATGGCAGATGCTAAAATTTACAGCAAAGAGTGCTGATACATTGTAAATAATTAAATTTATGATGACAAATGAGATGTACATATATTTGCATGAACTAAATTAACATTCTATTTACACAGTATTAATTTAAAATTCACATTAATTAAAAACTAAAAATGTATTCACTGACAAAACTGTTCCAAAAGAGAAAGAAAATCATATAGAGAAAGAAAGTAACAACATGAGGGTGAATGATGACAGAATTTTCATTTTTGGGTGAACTAATCCTTGCATGACAGATGAAGCTGAGTCATGTGAGGGATTTAACCATATGTTCAAAATTCTCACTGTTCTTTCCTTTATTTGAAGGAAATCTGATGAGCGGGTCGGAAATAACCAGGGGTGCATTTCCCGTACAACGACGTAACTAACTGATTAACCACCATAGTACGATGCATTGTTGTGGAAATGAACTAGCTAGTTACGACTGTTTCCCGAAACCATGGTACCTGTGTCGCAGATCCATTGTTTAAACCACGTTGGTTTGAGCTGTCGTTATGACGTTGTTGTTGTTCTTCTTCAATCTAATAGCCGACTGGTGCCATGAGCACATACCGCCACCTACAGTAATTTTCTCTTTTCTTCGACTCGAATTATGCTTTTGAAATGATGTTACGTTGGAGTGGAGTAATAATGCAGCATTCATTTGTTACGCAATATATTATATACATATACACACTCGAGTTACGAGTTAAAAATGTGCTCTTTTCTGATCCCAATGTCTATAATTTCACAATTTCATATAAATACAATTTCTTATTTAATATTGATACATAAGCACAATTGAAAAAAAGATAGGTTTTTAAAAAACTGCATTACAAACGCTGACAAAAAGTAAATCTGGGCAGAAATCACTCAAAAAATAAATGCTGCTGGCTATGGGTACGAACGAAGCCAAGAAGAAGTCAGGAATAAGTGGAGGGACTTCGCAAGTGTGACAAAACGGAGGGATGCGGGACGTAAGAGGGAAACAAACAAGACTGGTGGGGGTATCAATTCAGTTCCTCCTCTCACTACAGAGGAAGAGACAGTTTTGGCCATCCTGGGGCCTGAAGCATTGGAAGGATCCTTGGAGGTATATATGCATGTGCATCAACCAGGCCTTTGCCTTCCAAGTTCAGGCCTCCAACATCAGGCCCTCTCCAGTCTGGCCCTTCAACATTAGGCCCCCTCCTCCCTGGGCCTCTAACATCAGGCCCCCTCCAGTCTGGCGCTTCAACATTAGGCCTTCTCCAGCCTGGGCCTTCAAAATCACCAAAGGGTCCTGGTCTATTGCTCTCTTCCCCTGATTCACCTCCGTCTGAGGCCTCCTCATGTGCTGAGCAACGCCCTCTGACACAGAAGGTGATGCAGAAGTCAGGCAGTGTATATAAATGCCTGCATAGGGACACAATTTACCCCCTTGACTCACTATCTGATGATGCCATCTTAAGAAAATTGCGGCTTCCAAGATCCAAGATCCTTGAACTACTACAGGTTGTGAAACCATATCTTCAGAGGGCAACAAGAAGAAACAACACCTTAAGTTCAGCGGTGCAGTTGTTAGCTACACTGCATTATTATGCTGTTGGAAGTTTTATAGACGGATATTCTCTTCGCCCATACCTCCTGACACCTGTGCAGCATCCAGCCCCCATTGCAGTTTAAACCATTTGTTTAATCTGACATAACTTCTGTTAAGTATTTTGTTTATTTACCAATATGGCCCCCCCCCCTGCCCCGCAGACTTAAATGAACACTTAAAAAAATGTAAAAATAAATGTTTATTTTGCTCTGTTACTGGCCAAACTAACCTTAAACAAACAAACAAAAATATATGCAATATGAAGCAACTGCACAAAACAAAAACATCAGACGGGCTGAATGAATATTTCATTATTACTCTTTATTATTATTAGTGTTTTATTACCTTAATTATACAGGTATGCATGTCTGCACCATGTCTGTAGGCTACTTTCTGTACTGGAAGCTCCTGACACCAAGACGAATTCCTTGTGTGTGTAAAAACACTTGGCAATAAAGCTCTTTCTGATTCAGATGAAAATGCAAATTCAATCTCTGAAAGCAGGTGGCGCTTATAAAACAGTAGCAATATAGCATTTTCTGGGTAATTACTGTATGCAGTGCTGCGTTTATTGACACTCCTTTAATATGTATTTAACGAAGGTAAGAGGAAAAATAAAATGCCATCGAAACTTTTTTGAAGAAAAGGCAGCACCCGCAGCAGGTTCGACACAGGCCCAGGTGCAGGTCATCCCCACAGGCACCGCCACAACCACACAGGTGGTGCAACAGAAGCTCCTCCAGCAGCAGGTTGTTACGGCAGCAACAGCATCCCCTCAAATTCAGACCCCGCCGCCACACAGTCTCCTCAGAAATACATCCATATTAACCCCCACCCTAATTCCATAATTATGATTTTCTTTCAGTATTTCAAGCATCGCAAACAATGAATTTGTTCTGTCTGGTACAGTATTTTCTCTGCTTGCGCGACTATTCTCTCCTCTTTGTATCCGTCTTCAGTGCATCTGTCTTAAAGAAAAAAGCACTGCTTTATCTGAATAAGCTTTTACCTTTTTAAAGCAACATTCCCCCAGTGACTTCTTTATAACTGAAGTGCCATTGCATGGGGTAGTAAATGTAGAAGTAAGGGTTAAAGTAATCTATATCTTCAATTATCGAAGTGGGATCTTTAGTTTCTTTTAAAATAGACTACAATATGAGGCAGAACAGAGGGCCCACTTTATATTACATGATTATATGTCTTTAACCACTCTCTACTAACGTTTGTCATTTGATACATTGCACTTATTGTGTGCATACATGTTTTTACAATGTGCTGTAATTATATCTGTAAATAAATTTCGGTTACACTTTATTGTACATTTATTAATTAACTACATGTACTTACTAAGTACTTACTACTAAGGGTTTTGTTTATGGTTAGTTGCATGTAATTATGCATAATTTATTGTTATTACTATAGTAAGTACATGTAACGTCTAACAAGGAAACGGTAAAATAAAGTTTTACCTAAATTTTTGTATCAGCATCTATAATTATAATACAGCATGAACACAGTAAATACAATCACATTCATCTTAAAAAGCATCCCATTTTACTTGAAGTTACTCTATACGCAAGTTACACAAGCTTATTTCAAATCAGACACTTATTGTAGCATCTGATTTCTGGGGGTGCAGCAAAATAATATTTGAATGCCTTCAGGGAGACTGCCATATTGCAGTCATGCATGAATACTAGTAAACCGACATGATCTTGATGTTAGCTAATCCTTATAAAATCCATTATGTATGAATAAAGGAACAAACTGGTCCTGCATTAAAAATAAAATCTCAATAACAACATGTTTCAGATTAGGCCTCTGTGAAATGAGCTTGAAGAAATTAGCCTTTTGGATAAAAAAATGCATCCACAGTGGTGAGAATTGCAATGTCTAATGAGGTATAACAGTAAGGAATGCAAGAATCAGTATAAAGAAGTGATCTTACCCTGCTGTAAAGATCTTACTTTAATATAAATAGTAAATTAAACTTAAAGCTATTAAACATAGCTGTAAGCAGCATTTACACTTGTTAACTCTGAATAGCTGGTGGTCACCATTTATGTGGTATTGACATTACGACAATGCTACTTATAGAGCAGTGTTTTCCAAATGCTGCTTTCCGCTTTCCCTTATCTGACACACCTGGTTCAACTCATCAGCTCATTACAGATTGCAAGACCTGAAATGACTGTGTCCTTAAACGGAGACAGTAAACAGAGGCATCCAAATGGGAGCCTCTAGGGCAGGTTTGGAAAGCACTGCTATTTAGTGTCAAAATGTAAAAAACATTACTGAGATGGTATTTATGGCAAATTCATTAAGGTATATCTGAAGAGTGATGATGAACACCAAAAGACAAAAATTTAAAGCAAAAACTGTACAGTTCCATATAGTTTGAGGGGCCATAGAATCCTATCCAGAAATGGTGGTAACAGAAGTAAGTAGAAAACTAACAGATACAATATGTGCCTACGGCTAGTGCTCGGCTCCAAAATATTTTTTTCCCCCTTGTTCACCCTTCATTTTTCTTATACTGTATATCTCCCTCTTTCTCATACACACAACCCAGATAAACCTAATAATCCAATTATTGTAGTGTGCTATTAATTAGACAATTAGTCCAACTTTTAAAATGTATTTATGTTTGGAATGGAGCAAGATGAGATTAGGAAAAAGGGAGTGAGACAGCACTTTAAACAAAAGCAGAGCTATTAATAGGGCCAGACAAATCCAAGGTGACAGGCATCAGGAATGGGGTGTTAGCCACAGCTGGAGACATAACTAGATAACAGGAGTGAGACAACAAAGTGAGACAGAGAGAGACTAGGATTTGGTGAGGTTTTGAAGAGCAGCCCTCATGCAGCTATATTAGTGGCAGGTGAGGACATCTTGATAAAATGAGAGAGAAAATTGTTTTATAGTCTAAAATATCTGGCATTAGTCACTCCAAGCAAGAGGTCTGTAACCATAACAATCAACTGGAGATAAGAGGTTCTCAGGGTACTCACATGTTGAAGAGGTTGAGACCAATACGATATAGGCGTTTTCGCATGACGTCAGTGGAGAGGGTAGGAGATTTGCAACTTGTTGGGTTTTCGCAGTGGTATCGGGGCAAGCTAAGAATCATGGCCTGTAAAGCCTCTTTGGACGAGACTTCAGAAGTCGACCGGGCTGATGTGGATGTACTGCTGCTACTCATCTGCTCTGAGCTGTTGTCCGCTGTGTCTGACTCAATTCGTTTGGCTTCCAAAACCTCTACAATCGGGGTGACTGGCATCTCTGCAACCTCTGGTGGGGACAAGGTTTCAGAGGTTATTGCTTTCTCTGCCGGAATTGCTGGTTCTGGAACTTCCTGTTTCTCCATTTCCAGAGGTGGAAGATCCTCCACAAGCTCCTCCTCACTTGGAGGAGGATCTGGGAAGTCGCCATCTGGTACTTCCTCAGCATCCCGCTCTAGGGGTGGAGGAGCTGGATCCTGGGGAAATGCCGGTGGCTGTCCTTGTTGATGTTGTTCCTTTGCTGCATTAACCAGAGGTTGCTGTGGGCACTCAGTAATTATGGCCCCCTGCTGGACACAATTACCAAGAGAAACAGAGGTGGAGGACTCCAAAACGGAAGAGGACACATGAAAATTCTTGCTGTCAATTTGAACTGTCACATCCCGAAAGGCCATCATCAGCTTGCTGGCACTCCGGGCCACGTTCTCAGAATTGTCTACTTGGCCTTTTCCGCTATGGAATGTGGCAGAGTCCATGGGGCCACCTTCTCGGACAGTTCCTGCCAACCCAGTTTTGCCACCAGCTGTACTAAAGGCCTCTGAGCTAAACTGGTAGGTGCCACCTTCTTGGAGTGAACACATGGTCTTCATGCTCCAGTTGCTAAGTGCATCATCAATGGATTGGGCAAGAGACTGGACTTGCTCATTGAAGGAATCCTCAAGATCTGTGAGGGAGCCGCCTACTGTGGTAGGCAGGGATGGGGACCGGACAAGGGGGATACTTGTCAGATTGCAGCCTTCAGCCAGTGCCCGTTCAGCTGAGATGCCCTCTGTATTTTGCACCCGCACTTTTCGCAGGGAGATACGGCGTGGAAAACGACTTTCGAGGAGGGAGTTTCGGATCTTCTCAAAGTTTTTGCTGAGCTGATACTGGCGAAAGGCTGTCTGGATCTTGCAAGCAGCACGGCGTGAGATGAGATGGCCCCCATATTTGTGCTCTAACATTTCGATCTGCAAAGAAAGAGATATGAAACAAAGTCAGATAAGGCAACATTATGACAAGCACAGTAAGAGATGACAGCATGAAATTAAATCAATTACAAGACTTACTACAAATTGCTAAATATCATGACATGCTGAGACAAACCAATTTTCCAGTCTCCAACTTTCGCTGCCTTTCATGTAGAAGCTCTTAATAAAAGTTGGCAATAAATGTATACAACACTGTATACAACAGCAAAAGCAATTACCCCACACTGAATAAAAGGAAGCATTGAAGTACATGTGGTAAACTGTGCATTTACAGTTGCGTTAATTGGACTGCATTTATTGTTTGGGCATTAAAAAGTCTGCTGCAAACGTTAGCAGGTGTTAGCAGGTGAAAATGTAGTCAAGACAGTCATACTGTGATATGACCTTGCAAAACAAGAACAACCTGTATTGAGAAACAACCCCTTGAAAAAGGACATACTCTGGGAACTGTTTGGCTGAAAATCAAAAGGTAAATCACCCTCAACTAACACTTTCATAAATGATTAGATTTTGAGTACTCATGTGGTCAGAACAGATTTGCCTTTGCCTACCAACTGCTATCCATCCATTCATTTTCCGAATTGTTTGTTCTACATAGGTTTGAGGGAATGCTGGAGCCTATCCCATCGTCTCGGGCCATAGGATGGCCAGTCCATCACAGGGCCTGTTAAACTGAAATGCGGCATGCAACATACTATTTACACAGTAGACATTTCCTGCTATTAGGAGCATATTAGGCACTGTCATTTACTCCAATCACTTGGTTCTCTATGCTTCTAATTATTGTCTAATAGATTATAGTATCTTAAGCGCATTTCACTTGCAAATAAGATAGCAAATGACTAATTTTCAAATATTTTTTTGTTTTGATTGACAGATTTTTTTTCTGGATGTTCTAGCTTTTCATGGAAATTCACTTTGAATGTTCCAGAAGGGGAGTACTATACCTTTAAAAGCTACAAGATAATGTCAAAGTAAAAAATAAAATTGATTTTGGAACTTTGCATATGGCTGCTAATGTACAATAGATACAAATTTCACATTTGTTCATCACAGCCAGATTAGGGCATTACTGAGACCATACAGAAAGTCTATGAGGAACTCTGATTCGATAAGATTCCATCCGTAGCCCCAACATTACCTTCCAGGCTGACAAGAGTAATAATTTGTTCCGTCAGTCATGAATTCTTTCTAGAAAGTGAATGCAAGGCCCCTAGCTGATATCTGAAGCTGAATTTCACTTGCTAGTCTCCTATTGTGCTCCCATCAGCTGTCAGTGGTCTTGTCCTTTCCTGTGTGAGCTCAGATTAGAGGTCATTAAAGTCCTACCATTTCAAAAAGTGTGATAAGAGAGAGTGAGCTGATGCAATCAGTCATTGTTACGGATTCAAACTCCCTGAGAGAAGTTTGAATAACACAGAAAAAGCTATCTTATTTTAGTAATCTACATTTGTCTCAGACTAGGTTAGAAAGGAGAGATATGTCTGGGGAATATTAAGTTTTGAATAGGGTCTGGGCTCTGAGTTTCTTATCAGAAGAGGCTATGAGCAGGGAATGCTACTGCCTTCGACCCCCACAGGTAGTTCACAACCTGCCTTAAATATTCATTGATTTTACCCAGAATGTTCCATTGATGCAGACATACAACAATGGACCCTCTCTTAAAAAGTAAATATGAACCTTAACAGAAAGACTGCTACAAAACAGGCTGTATTTGAGCATAAAGCCTCACTTCTGGAACTTTATCAAAAGCAAGGGATGATATAGCAGTAGCGGCCTTGGACACAAGATGGGTTTTCGTAAAGGATGCTACACTTGCCAAGGATGTCTTTTTTATTTTCAAACACTACACGTGCCTTGAAATATGTGACCCTGGACCACAAAACCAGTCTCAAGTCGCTGGGGTATATTTGCAGCAATAGCTAAAAATACATTGTATGGGTCAAAATTATATATTTTTCTTTTATGCCAAAAATCATTAGGATATTAAGTAAAGATCATGTTCCATGAAGATATTTGGTACATTTCCTACTGTAAATATACTAAAACTTATTTTTTGATTAGTAATATGCATTGCTAAGAACTTCATTTGGACAACTTTAAAGGCGATTTTCTCAATATTTAGATTTTTTTGCACCCTCAGATTCCAGATTTTCAAATAGTTGTATCTCGGCCAAATATTGTCCTATTGTCCTAACAAACCATACATCAATGGAAAGCACCAGCTTTCAGATGATGTATAAATCTCAGTTTCCTTATGACCCTTATGACTGGTTTTGTGGTCCAGGGTCACATATGAAGGTGAATAAATCAAGGATGTTTCCCCTGTTTCATAGAGCACATCTATATGACATTCAGTGTTATTCAGTTTTGAGCTCTTGGAAATGTTAGGGAGATTAATGATATTATGGCTGAAACACAGTGAGATGACCTAGAGAGAGGATGCAGAGACAAATTTGATTGCTGGGATCACAGAAACCACAAGTATAGCTGTGATCTATATAACCCTGAGGTGTGGTAAGAACACCATGGAAAACCGGGTGTGTAACAGAGCAGGGGCATGAAAGAGGGTGAGAGCAAAAGACAAAGAGACAAGAAGGCGTGTAACGAAAGCAGTCCTGCTGCAAATCCACCCATTAGCCAGCTGTCAGGTCCTTTTCCGATCACTTCACTAAGCGGCGCCAGGGAGAGACATCATTCCGGGACAACTGCAGCCGGAAAGGAAGGGGGTATAGCAGTGACACCACTCCCTATCAACTCAGCCCAGGCAAATCAGATTTGACAGCTGGATCAGCACTCTGTCCAAGCTTACATCTTCACCATCCCAGCAGAAAATGACATATCACACATATCCAAACAAGACAGGCCTACATAAACTACACAAGAAAGGTGATGGAGGCAAGTGTTAAACAAAAATCCAACCCAGCTGTTAAAAGCCTATCCCTACTAGATCCCTGTATGATTCCCCTGAAAATGACTTTTTGGGGTATTACATTTGTTGTCTAATTAGAAATCATTAAATACACTGGTAATCCATCAATGCTATAAATGTGTAAAACTAAACATTTTTGCCGTTTGCTTTGATTACACCTTACAATTAGCTAGCTGAAAAATTAGTCAGCTGATCGTAAGGCTAAAAAAAGCTTGTAACGTAAAGTTGGTATTTAAGAGCTACACAGAGAGGATTTTGAGTGAAAAAGCACATTTGTTTTCAACTGAATGAACATATACTTGCAATTTTGTTTCTTAAATGTAATGTCAAATAGCTGCCTGTTGTTCTTGTACTGTAAAGATATGAATATACATTTAGCATGAGATACACTGTTGAAATCAAAACGGCACCCACTAGAAAATGTTGCTCTGTAAATGCAATCTCATTGGCTCAATTGATCTTAAATGCTTTCTGTCACATATATGTTCATATTTGGTGCTTGACATTAGTCTCTCATTTGCATTGATTTGTGTCTCAAGGATACATGTATATTTATGAGGCCATCAGCATAAGACAGGATAATCAAAGGTCTCATTGGGAGGTTAGGCACACCTTCATTAGCATAAAGAGGCAATCACACAGAAGAGACGCTGTAGCAGTTATCTATGAAGCCATCAGCCTCCGAGAGATCGTATCTAGAGTCACTAAAGCCAGATTATCAGCACTCAGACACACTCTGCGGGAGCTGACTTTGCTGACAGTGGATCGCGGCTCATAGCATTTAGCTCAGCATTTCAGCCTTGTCAGTCAGAATAGTTCTTAAAGGATAGAAAGTAAAGCGATAAATGCACACCTGTGAGACTGCACATCATCGGAATTCCTAAGAGATGTTGCAATGTTGCTTGGCAATCTGACAATTGACCATTATGATTCATTAATGTGATGCTGGAATTATCGTAATTATTAGATTTTATCTTGTAAAAAGCATTGCAAGTATATTATTATAGTCATAATAATATAATATATTAATATAATATAATATATTATATAGTCATCATGCAATAATCATGGTAATTCTGAATAATATTTATGATTCAGATTATTCAAAATTGTTATTACTGTAAATATTAATTGAAATGTATCAACCACTGGCTTTTATCGTACTACTGATTTATAAAATCAATAAGGATAGATAGATATTAATATTAATAAATACTATTCATTATATCCAATAATCATTCACTGAAGACTGCAATTGTTGCCATTGTGAATTTTAATCTTCAGAAATAAATAAGAATAATACAAGTGATTTCGCAGCATTCCGTAGCATTCATGTCATCAAATTTGCTAATCCACTTTTTTTCAAACATCAGCAGTTCAGACACGAGAGTGAAAGTAAACACACCAAACTTTCCTGCATGTCGGTGCTTGGAAAGTCTGTCAGAAAGTTTTGCAGAGGGGATTCAGATTAGTTCTATTTATAAAACGGTAGGCTGAGATATGGACCCATTTCTCATGAATACCCGTTTTTCATTAGCCGGGGTTTCTCTGAGTGATTATAGTAAGAAGAAGTTCACCCTAATGCATCTCATGCTACAGATTATCTGCAATACTAGGGAAAAATGGATAAACAGTGCACTCTAAGACTGATGCCCTGGCTTTAGTGCAAGAGTACTTGTTAAAAACCAGGAATTATCTAGAACGGGTTGTGAAGATGATCAGTCAGTAATGTCCTAATTCTGAGTGGCACTGGACATAAAATTAAGTTCTAGAATGCTAACTAATGTGTGTCAATGAACAACTGGAGTACAGCACTCCACTGACTGGATAAACTTCTTCAGCAGCCAGCTGTATGTACTTGTAAATACATGCCATGAAATGAATGGTAATGCACATGGTCAATGCTAAACTGAACAACATTTTACTAAAACTGGCACTTTTCAATGATCTGCTGTAATTTTATCAGCATTTTTAGTATGCATCTGTACAGGCCTATGCGGCAAAATGCCAGCAGCCTCAGGTCGGGTAATTTGTCAGCTCTGAGGGTTGGGAATATTATGTGTGAACAAAGCTATAACAGTAACAGTTTGAGCATGTGCAATTGTAGGACACTTCAACAAAGGTCTGTTGCCAAAAAGATTAAACCAATCCAAGCTGATGTTGCTGTTTATAGGAGATTTCTCCCAAATGGCATATTGGTGGTGGAGTGTGAATAGCAATGTGTATTAAGCACAGCTGTGGTTTTCTGACTCCATACCTATTCAACTAAGTTGAATACTTAGTTGAAAATGTTGCTTTTTGTAATGTGGCATTGAATTCACCTTATAGATATAAATACACATTTAATTTAATTTAATTTTAAAGGAAGGTTTTAACTTCAAAAAAGTTTTAATGGCTACATATTTTCATATTTATAAAACCTTACTATTCATATTATGTATTTATTCATTAATTCATTCATTTATTTGTTTGTTTTATATTCATTAATTCTCAAATTTAGCTAAATTTGCCCCTGGCGGTTCCCTAACACTAAACCCTTGAATAAAGAACTCTACTAAAAGTTTCTGTATTTAGATTTAGGGCATGCATTTATGTTTCAGTTCAATCTGTATGCTCGTACATGTGTGTTTGTGTGTCACCGAGAGAGAGATACTAGTATACTCTAGTACTAATCCGCAGTGTCAGACTCTGCACCCTTATCTGCCTTCAGGAGAGATTTCACACCTCTACAGACAGAAGATCACTGGCATAATGCAGACACACAGAGAACCGTACAAATGAATGCATATACTCATCTTATCAAGCACAAATGCTGGTACACACACACACAAGACTAGACACACGCTAGAGGCGGTTTAGCCAATCACAACACACTGGGCTAGCTAACCAATCAGAGCCCATCGCCTATTTCTGAGGGAGGGGCTTCATTAAAAGAAGGAAATGATCAGCCCGTTTCTCAGAGAAGGGACAAAGAGGTGTGGAATAAAGGTAAATTATGTGAAAAATAATGCGTTTTTTTAAAAAACGAAGCGTTAACATGTTAGACTGCACCCCATAAACACAATCAAGCCTAGAAAAAACCCAGTGAACCACCCCTTTAAAAGCAAACGGAGCTAAGATATTTTGATTGGAAGTGTTCGTCCATCACAGTTAATTCAACAAATTTGATCCTTAAATGTTAAAAGAGGCAAAGTTTTGTTGATCATTTTAGTTTTGCATTGAAGCTCACGTTTCATTTCAGCGCATGCACATTTTTTAGACTTTAGCGACGGGGGTTCCTGATGCTGATGTGAAGGAGAATTGAAATTCTTTGGCCTAAACAAAACATCCACAGTGTTTCTGCAGAATCACTGTTATGTAGCAGTCATTTTGTTATTTGTCATATAATGCATGATGTGCATGGTTTGCAGATTGTCTGTGAGGTACATGGAGAAACTCATTAAATTACATCGTTTGGATATTGGAAAAATTGTGAATAAAGTAATGGGCATTAACTGTGGGCTAGTTGCACGTGGCTGCCATGTTGGATTTCCGATCAGCGAGAGTGGGTAAAGATACTTCTGGTTTTCCTAAATGCCAATGCAGAGAGTCGGAGAAACCCAAATCTTACCTTTTATATACAGTGGGTACGGAAAGTATTCAGACCCCCTTAAATTTTTCACTCTTTGTTATATTGCAGCCATTTGCTAAAATCATTTAAGTTAATTTTTTTTCCTCATTAATGTACACACAGCACCCCATATTGACAGAAAAACACAGAATTGTTGACATTTTTGCAGATTTATTAAAAAAGAAAAACTGAAATATCACATGGTCCTAAGTATTCAGACCCTTTGCTCAGTATTTAGTAGAAGCACCCTTTTGATCTAATACAGCCATGAGTCTTTTTGGGAAAGATGCAACAAGTTTTTCACACCTGGATTTGGGGATCCTCTGCCATTCCTCCTTGCAGATCCTCTCCAGTTCTGTCAGGTTGGATGGTAAACGTTGGTGGACAGCCATTTTTAGGTCTCTCAAGAGATGCTCAATTGGGTTTAAGTCAGGGCTCTGGCTGGGCCATTCAAGAACAGTCACAGAGTTGTTGTAAAGCCACTCCTTCGTTATTTTAGCTGTGTGCTTAGGGTCATTGTCTTGTTGGAAGATAAACCTTCGGCCCAGTCTGAGGTCCTGAGCACTCTGAAGAAGGTTTTCGTCCAGGATATCCCTGTACTTGGCCACATTCATCTTTCCCTCCATTGCAACCAGTCGTCCTGTCCCTGCAGCTGAAAAACACCCCCACAGCATGATGCTGCCACCACCATGCTTCACTGCTGGGACTGTATTGGACAGGTGATGAGCAGTGCCTGGTTTTCTCCACACATACCGCTTAGAATTAAGGCCAAAAAGTTATATCTTGGTCTCATCAGACCAGAGAATCTTATTTCTCACCATCTCACAACTCCATGCGGGCTTTCATGTGTCTTGCACCGAGGAGAGGCTTCCGTCGGGCCACTCTGCCATAAAGCCCCGACTGGTGGAGGGCTGCAATGATGGTTGACTTTCTACAACTTTCTCCCATCTCCCGACTGCATCTCTGGAGCTCAGCCACACTGATCTTTGGGTTCTTCTTTACCTCTCTCACCAAGGCTCTTCTCCCCCGATAGCTCAGTTTGGCCAGACGGCCAGCTCTAGGAAGGGTTCTGGTCATCCCAAACGTCTTCCATTTAAGGAATGGAGGCCACTGTGCTCTTGGGAACCTTAAGTGCAGCAGAAATTTTTTTGTAACCTTGGCCAGATCTGTGCCTTGCCACAATTCTGTCTCTGAGCTCTTCAGGCAGTTCCTTTGACCTCATGATTCTCATTTGCTCTGACATGCACTGTGAGCTGTAAGGTCTTATATAGACAGGTGTGTGGCTTTCCTAATCAAGTCCAATCAGTATAATCAAACACAGCTGGACTCAAATGAATGTGTAGAACCATTTCAAGGATGATCAGAAGAAATGGACAGCACCTGAGTTAAATATATGAGTGTCACAGCAAAGGGTCTGAATACTTAGGACCATGTGATATTTCAGTTTTTCTTTTTTAATAAATCTGCAAAAATGTCAACAATTCTGTGTTTTTCTGTCAATATGGGGTGCTGTGTGTACATTAATGAGGAAAAAAAATTAACTTGAATGATTTTAGCAAATGGCTGCAATATAACAAAGAGTGAAAAATTTAAGGGGGTCTGAATACTTTCCGTACCCACTGTATGTTTACAGGATTTATAATATCACTTAAAATACAACTAAGATCTACATTGTTATTATTACTATACTATATATTTTAATTGAGCTAGTGCCATTTGATACTTACGTATGTTTGGGTCAGGCGAATGAATGAAATATACTAATCCGTAATGTTTGCGAAATTGCCTTGAACTCATGGTGCGTACACATACACAATGTATTTTTCCTTAGCAATTATCTAAATTTACAAATTATTGTAAATGCACAAATAGGCTGAAGAACTAAACACATTTTCAAAAAATAAAACATAACTTTCGACTATGCTTTCTTATAAAAACAAGTAAACATTACATTGCATCTTTACCCATCAATAAATATATTATTTCTCGAAAATGTAGGTATTAAATGGACTTTTTTGTGTGAACTGAAATGCATTGCCTTTGTGAGACATGGGCTGCAATTAATCTTCATAAATATCCCTTTCTCAATTCTGCAATCAACATTTTCACAACATGTTTTAACATTTTACATTTACACACAGTTATCTTTCCATCAGTCATATTTTTCAGATGAAAATAGTAAAAAAAAAAATTTAAAAAGATAATCCTAATAAATATAGCTACAAATGTAAATGTTTTATTTTAGTTAGCCTAATTACTGTAAACACGCTTAAGCGAAAGCACCGCCTGAGCCACGCGCATCTGTAGACTAGCGCACATTAATTCTCACACTTAATATTTATAGTATACTATATAGTATTTATAGCTCCTAAGAGGCTGTGTGACTATGAGGAATGATTACCTCGAAATGTAGGTCCGTATGCAGTTTTTCCTATCCACCTTATTTTTCCCATTAGAGTGGGTGTGGTCATTTGTAAATTTTATGGGTCTGGCTTCCGGTGCCATCTGCTCCCAGCTATTTTTAGCAGTACAAAACAGCTCGTTTTGCTGCTTGATATTGCAAATTGGTGTGTCTTACCATATTATTTTAATGTATTATCTTAATTATGAACACACTGGTTTGTAGTGCAAACAGTTTTACCTTTTTCTGCACTTTGTTTTTCTTCTCGTTATTTTCCTACGGCGGCTAATGACCGGAAGTCTCGTATATTCACAGAAAACGACTTGCTTCTGCGTTGAAGAATAAGGTGGATTGCTCGCATGCCATTGATTAATATGCCATAGGTTGCCGACCCCTGACCTACAACAACAGCAATAACCAACAGCAGCAGCAGCATATCAAGTCTATTCCGCCACGACCAAATCCATTAATATTGTCATTTTCATTACCATGCTAAAATCTTCAGAGAGTTGTCATGATACAACAAAATATTTGAGAGAAGAACATCGAAAGTAGAGTACATTAAATGAGACGTCTGCTCATCATGTCTTGACAAATCTGTATTGTATTATATTGTATTGTAGTGTTTTATCTGACCATCCTGAGGACCAGACAGATGATTTGCTTGTGGAGATGGACTTGCTATGGTTGATTAAATAAAAAAGGGATATATTCAACGCTCATTCAATAGAAGATACAAGAAACCGTTTCTCTTCGTAGAGATTCAGCCACTAGATTTAGAACTTTATAGTAGCAAAATTTGGACCTCATGGGGAAGTTCAACAAGTCCCTTGAAAAATACACAGCACCTCTTCTGAAACTCTACAGAACAAGAAGCTATGCATTTGGCCATATTTCTGCATGAAAACTCTGCATGTTTACTCAGGATGTTTCTGGTAAATTACCATTTAACACAAATTTTCATACCCAATTTCTAAATTCATCAGCATGTGTTTATAAACTACATGTATGCCGTTAATTTACACAATAATAACTATTATTATTATTGAACAGCGATAAATTTCACCATAATCCTGGAAGAGGCCATGGCTTTTGAGAATATTTTAGATCTGCCAGCAGCATTTGCATACTTGTTTGGTCTCATGTATGCACCCGCTACCTGATCCTATGACTCCAATTTGAACCTATGACTTTTCAAATCCTTGAATATAACATGATGTATAACTTAAGGACTAACTTAAAGATTTTATATAGCAGATTTATAATGCCTAAATTCGGACTGTATAACAATAACATTTTGATATATGTTGAATAATGCATCAAGTTATAAAGAAGTCAAAATACTTAATAACATACAGTATATAGTAAAGGTTTATGTATACAGTATATATTAGTGCAATTTGCAGTGTACAGTTTTGACATAATACACTAAAAGGAGACATTCACTTACTGAGCTTCTAGGTTACCAAAAAAAAAAAACGTGTTTCCCTTAGATAGAGGGGAGAAGGTAGTGGATGCTGTGTTGATGGCACTAACCAATTTTATATTGGATATTGATATGTTCCAGCAGAGAGTCTGAGCACTTCATCAACCTGAATAAAGGCAAATGCATCTGAGGTGTTATGCAATACTGCAGAATTCTTACATTCATTAGCTGGGTATTATGGAACGATATTCCGGACTATTTTCAATTGCGTTTTCCATATGTGGATGCATAAATTGTGACATAATCCAAATGCAATTGCAAATCCTGCATTACCGTTTGCATTTTCTCTTTTGCGAACGCACAGTGACTGCCAAATTTCAAATGAAAAAGCAAAGTCCATTTGCAACTGTATTTCCCATGTCTTAGGAGTTATGAGCCTGTCATATTTAAATAGCAATATTAATTACCACGTCTGCTTTTTCACTCTCGCTACGTCACGCATGTAACCTGCCAAAACTCAAATGGAATCGCAATTCCTATTGCATTTGAATTTCCGATGTCTACATGGAAAGCTGCCAATCATCGTCAGGGGCAGGACTATACTATGGGGCGTGTTTGTATTGGGAGGTGACGTCACTCACAGACGACCGTGCCGAATGCTCTGATCAATGGAGGTAATCGGTAAAGGCTCCACTAAAGGCAGCTACCACTCAGTTTCGTACCTGTGTGAACGAATAGACAGTGCAACCTTCTTGGCACAATACCTCACTGTTTACACTCACTTACACTTTTAATCCATAATAGAGAGCGTGTCACACCTGCCTCAAGACCTTTTACCGTTTGCACTCCACTTGATGCGCTTAAACAAACAGACAGTGCAAATCTACACGTATTTGCCACCTATATCTTATTCCTATCTAATAGCCTATGTGCACCTGCCTCAAGATCTCTCAAGATCCGATAGATGCATGTGACAAAACAGAAAATGCTGCTACTCTTACTCTGCCTGCCCCAGATGACACTTCACCAGTCAGATCTAGGTGCAGCTGTCACAGAACACACCACAGCCAAGGCAAGATAACATAAAAAATCACGTGCATCAATCGCGGTGTCCAGTGGCTGTAAATAGTGAGAAATCTTGAGGCAGGCGCAACGCTTTGGTGCCACATATGGGACGCAAACTCCATAACGGATTAAAACTGTTGAATAAAATATAAAGTAAGGTGGAAAATAAGTATAGATTTGCACTGTCTGTTTGTTTAAGTGCATCAAGTGGAGTGCAAACGCTAAAAGGTCTTGAGG
>NW_015505241.1:2291675-2292098 GCF_001515645.1 Sinocyclocheilus grahami
CGTTTGCACTGCACTTGATGCACTTAAGCAAACAAACAGAGCAAATCTACATGTATTTACCTATTTGCAACCTATATCTTATTCCTATCTAATAGCCTATGTGCACCTGCCTCAAGATCTCTCAGTCTGTTTACGATCCGATAGATGCATGTGACAAAACAGAAAATGCTGCTACTCTTACTCTGCCTGCCCCAGATGACACTTCACCAGTCAGATCTAGGTGCAGCTGTCACAGAACACACCACAGCCAAGGCAAGATAACATAAAAAATCACGTGCATCAATCGCGGTGTCCAGTGGCTGTAAATAGTGAGAAATCTTGAGGCAGGCGCAACGCTTTGGTGCCACATATGGGACGCAAACTCCATAACGGATTAAAACTGTTGAATAAAATATAAAGTAAGGTGGAAAATAAGTATAGATT
>NW_015505241.1:2292219-2292457 GCF_001515645.1 Sinocyclocheilus grahami
AAGATTCTGAGACAGGTGAAAAGCGTTTGGTTAATAGTGAATATTGACTTATTGTGCATACCGTTGTGGCTCCCGCTGTTAGCAGGGGATAATCGCTACATTTGGGGTAAAAAAGACATAATTATGTATTGTGCCAAGAAGGTTGCACTGTCTGTTCGTTCACACAGGTACGAAACTGAGTGGTAGCTGCCTTTAGCGGAGCCTTTACCGATTACCTCCATTGATCAGAGCATTCGGC
>NW_015505241.1:2293017-2310392 GCF_001515645.1 Sinocyclocheilus grahami
TAAAAGGTCTTGAGGCAGGTGTGACACACTCTCTATTACGGATTAAAAGTGTAAGTGAGTGTAAACAGTGAAAGATTCTGAGACAGGTGAAAAGCGTTTGGTTAATAGTGAATATTGACTTATTGTGCATACCGTTGTGGCTCCCGCTGTTAGCAGGGGATAATCGCTACATTTGGGGTAAAAAAGACATAATTATGTATTGTGCCAAGAAGGTTGCACTGTCTGTTCGTTCACACAGGTACGAAACTGAGTGGTAGCTGCCTTTAGCGGAGCCTTTACCCATTACCTCCATTGATCAGAGCATTCGGCACGGTCGTCTGTGAGTGACGTTACCTCCCAATACAAACACGCCCCATAGTATAGTCCTGCCCCTGATGATGATTGGCAGCTTTCCATGTAGACATCGGAAATTCAAATGCAAAAGGAATTGCGATTCCATTTGAGTTTTGCCAGGTTACATGCGTGACGCAGCGAGAGTGAAAAAGCAGACGTGGTAATTAATATTGCTATTTAAATATGACAGGCTCATAACTCCTAAGACATGGGAAATACAGTTGCAAATGGACTTTGCTTTTTCATTTGAAATTTGGCAGTCACTGTGCGTTTGCGAAAGCGAAAATGCAAATGGTAATGCACGATTTACAATTGCATTTGGATTATGTCACAATTTATGCATCCACATATGGAAAACGCAATTGAAAATACAATTTGCAATTCCTTTTGAAAATAGTCCGGAATATCGTTCCATAGGGTATGTTGTCACACTGCATGGTTTAACCTCTCACAATGTGAACCTGCCAATAAACAACCTTTTAGCAATTTTAAATTGAAGAGTAATTAAATTTAATGTGTTGCATAAAATGAATAATAATGAATACAAATTAATAGTGACAACTTGACCCAAATAAAATTAATTAATTAATTAGATTAAATAAATATTAGTTAATTTATTCATTTAATTTAAAATATATAAATTAAATATAACTTTTTGTTTGAAATTTACTTTGATTATATACGGTATATGTAATTGTGGTTTTTAGCATGCTTCCCAACATCTATTAAAAATGTGTTTGTAATATTAGAATCTTTTCTAAAATTCACTGTAATTATTTATTATTAGAAATCATTCTAATTATTTTAATTTAAGATTGAATTACTTCATTGCAATTGGACCTCCTCAAAACCTTAGCATTCCGAGATTCCCTGAATTCCCTTTTTGTCCCCAGCTATATGTAATCAAGTTTGTTTTTTTTCTGCCAAATTATCTGTAACGCTACTCTTTCAGAATTTATTTTTATTTAAATATAATTTGATTTTGTACTCATATTAAAAGCAGAATAAATCACTGTCATTTTGTAATGCCAACATAATTCTATTAGATATTTCTGAGCAAAAACAGTGGGGGTGGGGAATGCAATTTGCAATATGAACACTCAGCAAGAAAATGACAACAAATGAAGGATGGAGATTTTAAGAGAACATCTGTGTTACCATAACAACACAACCTTTTCTCATCCTCTCCTCCCATCCATCTACCTTGCTGTCGCTTTTGCCCTCTCTATCTCTGTCATCTCATCTCTCAAATGTACCCCTCTCAAACCTTTGATAGCCCCTGAATGAGGCTGCCTTGGTGTTTTCAGTTCAGCATTAAATTCGGAAAAGAAACATGTCTGCGCTCTAATTGAGCCCCAGTATAGATATAACTCTGTTCCAAAACATAGTGAGCTGACATGCAGTCTACTGCCTACATAGGCTGTATCCTGGAGTTTAACAAGTGTCTAATTTGGATCATTCCGTATAGACAGCAATTCTGCACAATGCACAAAAAAAGAAGACTCAAATCCAATAAAGTTTGAAATTAGAAATTTGCTGAGCTAACAATGTGATACTATAGTAAGTGAGAAAATACAGAGCCCACAAAATTATTGGGAAAAAATAGTGAATATATATAAAATTTGTAATTGATGTTTTACTTGACTCACCTACCATCTCAGAATGGATTTTTCACTGCGCTTGTTGCAGTGTATTTTAGTATTTGGTCAAATGAGGCTAACATAATATAAGCATAAGCATGCTGCCTACCTTCTGGAACAGCAGTTTCTCTTGAGCATACCTAAATGTATGATTCCTTAAAAAGCCATTCAAGTAGGCAGTTAACTGGGTTTTGGTACAAAACTAGAGAGTTGCAAATTGCTAATCGATTGATATTCGGTCCCCAAACAATACAATAAGAATTGCAGGCAGGCCTGCATAGAATCTGTGAATTTTACAGAAAGCTCCATAGATTTATCCTGTCCCTTGCATTTTTTGTGACTAATTTGAAGTGTATGTGGTAATTTACCAAAAAAATTTTCTTGCATTCCATCTGTGTCCCCCCTCCCCACCCCCACCATTCTTGACTTATGCAAACTTGCACTAGACATAAGTACCTGGTTTCTAAAACTCTGTGCCAAGTTAAAAATAGCTTAAATGCTTTAAAAATGTTTTAATAACTTTTTATTTATTGGTGTATGGTAGTTGATATGGCTATAAATGCACCTTCTGTTCAATTTCATTTAGGTGTTTGTAATGCAAGAACACACCTTGAGTGAATGGCCTCCAATACTCTTCAATTCCGTTTCACACACTTTACCATAATTCCACAGAATTCAGTGCAGATTCCGTGTAGGCCTTGTGATAGGTTAGAAAGCTGATGGAGATAGTAATGGATGTGTATGAGATGAGGATGGATGATCAACCTGTAAACCTTCCAGCAAAGTCCAGTGGCCTTTACCATTTTCAACATATTCCAACACACTCAGCCACTAAAAGCAACCATCCGAAGCACAACAGCCAATCCTCAAGAGCCTGAAGCATACATTCACACATCCTCAAGACCGCAATCCCACAGTGCCTTGCTCCCTACCTGCTTGTTTTTGAGGTCGAGCGAGAGTTCATAGTCGGAGGTTGTAGAGTGGCAGCATGCTCCATTCCTCTGCACTCTGATTGGCGAAGCAGTGTGATGCAAGCTTGGCCTCCTTCCTGTGCCTCCTGTACTTGCTATTTCCTTTTCCAGCTCCTCTGTCTCCTTTTTAACGTCTTGCTGCATTGGTTGTGGTGGGTGAGCCTGGGGTTTTTCTTCCTCCTTTTCAATCACTTGTACCCTCACATCTTCCTTCTCCACCTCTGCATTCCCTCTCTCTTGTGCTTCACCTCCATCTCTATCCCCATCTCCCCCTCCTGTATCGACAGATGTCACGGTGCTCCCTGCAACCTGAGGTGCCACCTGGACCTCGGGCTGGATGGCACTGGTGGAAGTCACCCCAGGTGGTGGCGATGCGGCAGGTGATGGTGTTGCAATGGGAGAAGGGGAGGGTGGCTCTTCACTGCAGAAAGGAGGAGAAAACTAAGAGTCAGCCTGCAGCCCAGGCACCATGTGACCTTGTCCTCCAGCTCAGGGGGGTGTGGCCTAGGGGTGGGTCAATGTCAATCTCTCCCTCCCTTTTCTCTCATCAACTGTGCCCCTCAGGGCAAAGAGAAAGAGATGAAGTGATTGTCTCGGGGCCTAAGCCCCTACTGTCCATTCCAGGATGGACTCAAGTGTTACCAGACAACCAGAGGGGGAGGGTGGGACACACAGTGACTTGAGACACCCAACATGTGACACACACAGACATGACAGACACAGTCATGCAGCTATCAGTGTGGTACATTTACTGCTCTTTATTGCGGTGGTGTTCTATGACCTGTTGTAGCTATGGAATTGTTCAGGCTAACTCCTGCAAATCTCTTGGACCCTCTACTAAACTTGCGGTGGAGCCCCATCTACAAACTACTGTCAATTTAGTGTCAGTTTTGACATAACAGTTAGAAGCTTTTGAGCCCTCTGAATGGTTCTGTCAGAGAAAGCAAGTCAGCTGACTGCAGATGTTAGGAAGCACAGCATGACACACCATAATTGTCACAATTTCTAGAATATCTTAAAATGTGCCAAGAAAGCTTTCAAAATATTAGGCTCAATGTAAATGCAGCTTCTGTAAATACCTTCAAAAAGTATGTCTAAGTGCACCTTTGTGTGGTATGTCACGCTTCTGAAAATGAACTTCCTTTCCAGTTTTAGACAAGACAAATTGTACCAGAATTTAATGGGTTCATTTTCCCATGAAGGAAAGCAGGGTTGTCCAGTCCGCCAGTGGCCTACCTAAAGCCTCAGATTTAAGACTCTACAAGCCTTTTGATTGAAAAATATGTGGATGTAGTTGACAGTAGGGGCTTTTGTTTTGCTTTTGAAGTGGTAGGCTGATATTAATAAGAGACTGTAGATCTCTCGCCTTTCATCATCCTCTCTGTTTTAACTTCCCTCTTTCTCCATGTCACATTCGATCACTCTCTCCAATTATATCCACCCCTGTTTTTCCTTCTGGGTTCTACCCTTTCAGTCCCTTGCGCTCTCTACCCACTCACATGGTTCTTTCTTTTAGCGCAAATGAGTGTATGTGTATGTGTGAGGTACTGAGAGGCAGTAGGAGCACTCAAGGCCTTTATGCATTTGTCTTAGCGCAGTCTAATATTACAGAGTGCTAGTGGACCAGGACAGGTCATAGTCAGAGTTCTGCACACAGCCAGGCTTTTAAAAGGCTCTGCTGGCATCAATGTATTCATGAAGCAGTGAAACTCAATTATCTTTCCATCCAGATGACACGGCAATGGGGGCGACAAAGCAAAAAACTGCTGATTGTAAATGGAATCGGATTTGATGTTTGATAGGCAATGTTTACCCAAAGAACACCAAGCGAGGATGGCACAGAGATTCGGAGGGAAGGGGATTTTTTAGGAATTTAGTATGAATTAGTGGACAAAGCAGAATGGCAACTCCAAAACGTAGTGAGGTGCCAAGTTAGAAAACATTGTAAGGCATCATGAACCCACTCCTTTGGCAGTTCTCAAAGGTAAGATCTTCTAAGACACTTTTTGGCCAAAATCTAAGGCAACACTGCATTGGGGAAAATTAATCCAAATTGTCAGACAAATTTAGATAAATGTTGATATTATAAATCTACTTATCCTATCCCATTTGATACCAAACACAGAGTGCTAGTGGACCAGGACAGGTCATAGTCAGAGTTCTGCACACAGCCAGGCTTTTAAAAGGCTCTGCTGGCATCAATGTATTCATGAAGCAGCGAAACTCAATTATCTTTCCATCCAGATGACACGGCAATGGGGGCGACAAAGCAAAAAACTGCTGATTGTAAATGGAATCGGATTTGATGTTTGATAGGCAATGTTTACCCAAAGAACACCAAGCGAGGATGGCACAGAGATTCGGAGGGAAGGGGATTTTTTAGGAATTTAGTATGAATTAGTGGACAAAGCAGAATGGCAACTCCAAAACGTAGTGAGGTGCCAAGTTAGAAAACATTGTAAGGCATCATGAACCCACTCCTTTGGCAGTTCTCAAAGGTAAGATCTTCTAAGACACTTTTTGGCCAAAATCTAAGGCAACACTGCATTGGGGAAAATTAATCCAAATTGTCAGACAAATTTAGATAAATGTTGATATTATAAATCTACTTATCCTATCCCATTTGATACCAAAACATATTGATAAACTCAATAAAAAATGACCTTTCTAACCAATATTTGTTTGTAGTATGCATTTTTTTTAGCTTGTTAGAGCCCTGGGTGGTTAGCACAGAATCATGCTAACATCAAACACAAAATGCTAGCATATCTCCCATTTTTGTTCTTCAAATGAGGAGTGCTATTTGTGTGATGGCCAAAATTGCTGCCAAGTAGAATGTTTGAAATCAGTTACTTATGAGGTTCCATTGTGGTTAAGACACTGCCTTCAAAGCTAGGTGTCTATATAGTAGGCAGTACTGTAGATAGCAAGGCAGCTCACTAAATTTGAAGCAGATTTGTGTGCTTTCTCCAGCAAAACAAAACTGAGTTGTCGCCATTGTAAAATAGTAAATATTTTCTTGCTTCTCTGGTGGACACCAGTGAATATACAGTATAGGGACAATCAAAATAAAACTTCCCACTAACAAAATATTTAAACACGACATGGGTTTAAAAGCTTTTATCAAGGAATTAATCTAGCAATACTTGGAAAATAAGATTCACAAGACTCCCATGTTGAACATAGTTTGTGGTATCTTATTTCAACATGCATTTGTGGCCTCACCGGCAGGACTGAATTGGGCGATAAAAATCAACTCCTTCCAGAAATGGCTAAGGCGATGTATGTCTATCTTGGGAAAATATAGTAATTCATGTATGTTTACAATAGAACATGGCTAATACAAAACAGTTCTTCAATTTTAACGTGCGATTTATTACAGGGCACAGAGAAATTGAGTGATCCTAGTCAAATTTCAGTTCAAGTTGAATGGCAAATTCTGTGATACTCTGAAGGTCTGTCGATACTGTTGCCAACAAAATGCTTGCCAATATACCCAAAACCTTTGATACTAAAAGCATGTTAAATTTAAGACACAGATATTATATAGGTAGTAATATGCGGCCAGTATGGAATTATTGTAATGTCATGACAAATCTGAAATCTAAAATCTAAAAAGAAAGGTTTTTTTTTTTTTTTTTAAAGCAAACTATGCCTTTAAGGTTTTTATTGCAACTGGCAGCTGGTACTTTGATCCCGATGAAGGCAAATTTGATTTTAGTTATGTAGTGAGCTTTTCCAAATTAATGATAAAATAAATAAATTGTAAAATATAAAATATAATGATATAATAATAATAATAATAATAATTACAAATATAAAAAATGTGAGTATAAAACAATAACTAACTTTAAACATTGTGAGATTTTCTAGCTCAATCACCACCATTTCCTGGGAATCACAGCAGAGTAGATTAACTTTGAGGAGAGACACAAACTGTGGAGAGGTTTAAAACTGGCAAAGTACCCAGAATGTTTCCTCTTCATTTCTTCGTTCACCTCTGATAGATAGGAATTGTGCATATTGCACCAACCATTGCTGGCTTTACTACTGCAACACAGTGCAGGCATTAGTGAGCATGTGGGGGATGAATTTGTGCTCCTGTAGTTCTGAGGGGTGTGTGTGTGTTTTGCTTGTGTGTGTGTGTTTCTGTGCGTATGCGACTCCCTGCTGCTCCTGCCCCCGCACTGTCACAGAATCACAGCTTTTTTTTTAACAATCCCCTATCCACCCACAATATGTATGATGTCGACTACAACTGCACTCTTGGTAGCCTGTAAAAAAAATAAAAAAATAAAAATTATCATGAGACTTTGGCTTTTGAGAGGAAATTTTATCAGCCCTATATAAGCACCATCTCATCTAGCATGTAATTCCTTACAAATCCATACAACAGAGTTCAAGTGTAATTTTGTAATGCATTTTCTACATGTAAATTACACATAATTTCTAAAGCTGTATCATGCAGTTTCAACAGCCACAAACTTATCCTAAAACTTCTGAGCACCGTTATCTGCCCCATATGTTTCTGAAAATGTTGCAATTTGTGGCACACCCCCTAAGGCCCAAAATTCCCAGGGCCCCAAGTACCAACCACCTTCTAGGATGGGACACCTGTTTATTAATCTGGAGCAGGATCGTGGTTTAGGGATGAAAGGTAGGAACAACGTAGGAATGACTAAATTATAAATTATGATTTTTTTTTTGTGAACTATCCATTTAAAGTTTTTGAAAACGTTGCAATTTGTGGCACATGCCTTAGGGCCCCAAATTCCCAGGAACCCCAAGTATCAACCACCCTGTAGGATGATGACCTGTTTGTTTCATTGCAACTGGCAGGTACTTTGAAAAATGTTATTATGCTTTTAACAACCTCAAAATGTATCCTAAAAACTGACCAGTATATTTATCAGCCCCATATGTTTCTGAAAAGGACCCAAGTACCAACTACCCTCTAGGATGGGGCACCTGTTTATTTCATTGATCAGGAGCAGGATCATTATAAAGGGAGGAAGGTGGGAATGATTTTCGAGGGCGACGATGATGAGTAAATTATTTTAAAAAAAAGGGGTCATATGATGCGATTTCAATTTTTTCTTTCTTTTTGGAGGGTTGCAAGCTCCAAGTACTATAACCTACTTTTTCTCTCCAAGCTTGCATGACCTTGTGCAACTGAATAACAGCCAGATGTCTGCGTATAATTCTTGCCAAAAACTGTCCACCAATAAAATGTCTGACCAACCAACCACATAAATTATGCAGTTTCTTTTATTATGTGAACTATCAGGTAATAGGATGCTGCAAAGAAGGCACTTCCAAGTTTGGGTTTGCTTCAAAAGTAGTTTGATATTTTGTATAACATAAAAACATAAAGAAACATTCAGGAAAAAAAAAATAGCCAGAGGTCATGAGACTGCAGAAGTATTACAATATTGACATTTTACCTCAGATGCCAGAGAGTACTGTTATTAGTAAAAAGTAAAATTAATCTTTCTAGATTACTCTTGAACATCATTCATTACATCTAGGGAATAGATCATTTTTTAAAGCCATGACCCAATAGGATGAATATTCACTAAGCGATAAACATGGCTCAAAGTGAATTCATTCACCACCCAACCCTGCTGGAAATCTGATGAATGCAGAATGTGTTTTCATTCAAGTTTACTATTTATTATGCTGCACATGTGCTTTCAGATCCTGTCTAACCATCACAATATTTGTAATACTTTGAATAACTATTCGACATGACTGAATATATGAGATCTCCGGTTATAACACATCTGCAATAGCTCATGTTTGATAATGAACCCTGAACAAAATGAATTATGAAAATATAAAATAAGCAGACTTTTGAGATGGCAAAGTCTGGTACATGCTGGAATGTATACACTGGTGTGTTGTTTGCTTAATTAGTCTTCCATTAACACCATCATTTAATGATTTACACCATTAAGCGGATACGGAACGCACATGTATTGATTTATCACGTGAAGCAATCATAACCAACTGTATCCAATCACAGTGCAATGGAGGCATTGCCTCCTTTCATGTGACTTTTCCCCATTCATTCTCAAGTTAGCACCCACCAAACCCAATGCATGCTTTAGGAGGTCTGTTAAAACTCAATATAGGCTCAGGGGAGGCAAGAGAAACAGCCTCTCACTGTAACTTTAATGACTGGTGTCACTGTTGGACAGTGTCACTTTAGAAAAAATTAGTGATTTATAGACTTTTAAAAGTCATATTTCATAACTTTTTCCAGTGTTTAATTTTTGTATTGTTGATTATTTTCGCACCCAATTGTTTTATGAAGACATTGCGTCTCTTGCAGAGGAAACACCCCTGATTCTGACACACGTGTAAACCAATCAAAGTTTGTTTGTTTTTCATATGTCCATATTACAAAGAAAAACTAAATAATGAAATAATAATCAAAATAATGATGTGGAAGTCATAAACCAGCCTCTGAAGTTAACTTTGCATACTTTGGTAAATCCAGTGATTATTTCATCCTCAAAAGTGCTTATTGCATCAGTCTGGACATTTCTGACTTTTTTCCAGACAGACTAGAAAAAAAGATGCTCTTTCTTCCGAAAGTTGTGTAAAGTCAATCATATTAGAGCTGACTGCTTTCCAAGTCATTGAAATTATATATATATATATATAAAATTGAAACCTAAACCTAACCATCAGTGG
The DNA here is from genome assembly GCF_001515645.1 of Sinocyclocheilus grahami. Taxonomy (NCBI): domain Eukaryota; kingdom Metazoa; phylum Chordata; class Actinopteri; order Cypriniformes; family Cyprinidae; genus Sinocyclocheilus; species Sinocyclocheilus grahami. Next base: position 2,302,661 of record NW_015505241.1, read on the forward strand.
GACATCAGCAGATCATGAAAGGTGCAAATGAGATCATCTCAATTCAAAGAAATTATCCACCAATTGGCCAAAATGTGAAACTGTTATGAATTTACTTGAGTTTGGTTTAGAATATACATTAGTAGTGTACATGCAATATATTCATTGATTAGATTGCTGAAAGTGCTTGTGTAGAGTAAAACTTGCCATCGGAATGTTCAATGTGTTCTTCTGAGATGACTATTAGCTCTTTTTCAATGAATTGGCCAAACAGGTTCAGAGAACCTTAATGATTCATTAGTGAAATTATTGTTTAAAAACGGCATTAATCACAAATCACTGTCACACAAATTGTCACACAAATCACAAATCAGTCTATTAGTTGAATAGTGTTGGAAGTGTTTGACCTGTCCCATCTTTCTCTAGTGTGTAAAATACAACATATGAAACTACCAGAACTTTCTGTTTTAGCTTTTTTAGTATCTCAACACTCATTTCCACTATTATAATGCACAAAACTGTGGAGCTCTGATTTTGACTGATTTCACAGTCTTCTTGCTTTTACCTTAATACAGCATGAGATAGCATAGTGTCCAATGTGTGTAAATAAGATAAAAAGGAGCAGAGGTCTTCAACCCTGCTCCTGAGAGCTACCATCCTGCAGAGTTCAGCTTCAACCCTAATCAAACGCACCTGAACCAGCTAATAAAGCTCTTCTGGGTTACTTGAAAATAACTAACAGATGTGTTGAAGCAGGGTTGGAACTGAAGTCTACAGGAAGGTAGCTCTCCCAACCCAATCTCACGGCAATTTGTACATATTTGACAAGGTGGCCAATTCGCAAAACCTCACTCGTACAAATTCATACAAAAAAATGAAAAATCGTTAATATATTACGTGGTGGCAAATTCATTGGAATTTGTTCGAAGGACCACACCACAGAATTTGTACAAAATCGTACAAGTGATGTCGTACAATTCATACGAATTAGCCACCTGGTAAAATGCGTACGAATTGGACATGAGATAGCGTTGGCTCTCTGGGAGCTTTGTTGGAGATCCCTGAAAAACAGAAACAGTTGCAAGCTTGATTCGTGGATTGACGGATGGAGGGCAAGCCCTTGACCTGACTGATGGCACATGATGTGTGAATGAAACTAACTGCATCAGTAATGAGCATGCTGAAGTGCGAGCGTCAGTGCTATGGTAATGGATGGCCAGGCCAAAAGTAGAAAATGAAGGGTTGCCGAGAAGAAAATAAATAACCTCTCTTCATCAAAGCAAGACCAGGATGCTGTTATTTACAGACTAGTGACATTTCACTTGAGTTCATTACATGAATTTTAGGCTCTAATCACATAAACACAAGGAAGTTGCTATATTCAGACACATTACATACATACACATAAAAATACACTTTTTGTTGAGGTGACAAAGTATAATGAAGCACATAAAATATGTTACATGAGCACTCCCACACAAAAGCATTGGGCTCTACAGTTTTTTGACACAAATGGAGCAATGCTGCAAGTCTAATTATTCTTCTTTTTTATAGCCACTTATGCGCTCTTATAAATAGCATTGTTGTTGTTTTTTTGTTTTTGTTTTTCACACCAAGCGTCTGCATCTAGTACTCCTGAAAAAGGAACTATAAAAGGCTGAAAGATAAAAAGGTTTATACGATTCAAATGAGGCTTATGTTTATAGTGCAGATGATTCTGGAATTGATATATTGTTTTGCTGAGTTACATTTGAACTTGGGAGATATTTCAGTAAAGGACTCTCTCGCTGTAGCATGATGGCCTTTGCTAAAATTATTTATTAATTAATTAATTTATTAAATGGGTGAATTTGATGAACAATGGGGGGAAATCATTTAACAGGTCAAAGAATTCAAAGCAACTGACAAATGGGGAAAAAATGTGAGCATATAAAAAATATAATAGCGTAGATAATAATATTTTTAGTCAAGTTACTTAAACCTATCCCAGTTTCTCGGGCTAAAGGCAAAGAAAAACCCAATACGAATGGCAAGGGTTATAAGGAATAGTTGACCAACAATGAAAATTCTGTCACAACTTACTATAACGTCACTTCAAACCTATTTGGTCATGTTTTTCATTGATAAAATACAATAGGAGATGAATGTCAGATGAGATGATGGTGACTGTGTCTGTCAAGCTCCAATAAGTGCATCAGTATCAAAGTATCAAAACACAAAACAATAAAGATAAGAGCATTAAAGATAGAGCAGCCCACTGGTTAAGTGAAAACTCCAAAAATAGCCTAAATAGGTTGTCAGACTGAATGGGATTCTCAAACAAACAGCAATATTTTGGCAGCACTGTGAATTAGTTACTTAGATGTACTTATAGTCTGCATTTTAAGAATGTAATATTCATAGAAAAATACTCCCAACACAATTAATTGAAATAATTCAATGTGACCAACATTAGACATTCAGCTGTTTGTTTTTTGGACCGATTTGGCAAGTATTGGCACAATGAAGGTTGAGTTGAGCCAGATCAGGTGCAGGCTCAATGGAACAGCAGGGACTTATAACTCCACAGTTTACATGTGAGTCCATTGTAAATAACACAAGATGTGTAGCTAAAGGAGATATTTCTGCATTATGAGCTAAAATATAATAAATGATCCAAAAAATAATGGTGATGCAACCTTTTTTCTTGAGTTTATGTCAAACCACTACAGAGAACTGAAAGCCATTAAGACTGAAGTAAATTGACAAAACTGAGATTAAGCTTTGTTTTGAAACTTTCAATACTCAAGCAGAGCCATTATTATTCAACCTTTGTTAATACAAATGTCCGTATACACAATTGCAAAGGGCTATTTTTGGGCTTCTTTTCCCACACACTAAGGAAGGGAACGGGCCACTTCTGCGGGGGACAGCAAAAGACAGGAAATGTGATTTGACAGTCTGATTATGAGTCAGAAAGAGAGGAAGGTAGAAAAGCATCAGTTCATACCTCAAATAACATAGGAAACATAGGAAAAACGTACTGAAAAAATGCACCTATACATACAATTCACTGCACTTTCCAGTTGAAATGACCACTAGTCCATGTAAAACACCAACAACAAGTATTCCTTTTCAGGAAAATTATCCATTACAGGGGCAGATTATCAATTAATAGCAATACTATATTATGAATGAATACATTTTGACATTGATTAATACATTTTGCATCTCCATATGGCTTTTTCCTGACATTGTAAACTTGCTCAGTAGCTCACCTGGTACAGCACTGCACTTGCGATGTGCATTTAATTTCTGGACTGCTGCAATATGTACAACAACCAACGTAATCATTGCCAGATTCATGTTCATCTGTGTCGTATATAACTGAACATGCTTTTAATGCCATTGAAAATTTCTCTGGACATTTCACTGTGAAAGTGTCATGAAATGTGCACGAAGCAACTTAATATAATTTTGCTACAAAAGGTCTGTAGAATATGGTGGCCGAGGGAGCTCAGCACCATACAACCATATAAAGAAAAACGCTGTCATACACTCAACGCAACCAAATACAAAAACACGCTGCAATACAAAAAACACAACCAAATACAGAAACACCCTGCAATCCACTCAACGCAACGAAATACAAAAACACGCTGCAATACAAAAAACGCGACTAAATACAGTAACACGCTGTAATACAAAAAACGCGACCAAATACAGAAACACGCTGCAATACACACAACGTGACCAAATACGAAAAAGCATTGCAAGTGCACAGACCAAAACAGAAACTTCTCAAGGGAACCCGGGAGATGGGAGAAAGTTGTAGAAAGTCAACCATCACTGCAGCCCTCCACCAGTCGGGGCTTTATGGCAGAGTGGCCCGACGGAAGCCTCTCCTCCGTGCAAGACACATGAAAGCCCGCATGGAGTTGTGAGATGGTGAGAAATAAGATTCTCTGGTCGGATGAGGCCAAGATAGAACTTTTTGGCCTTAATTCTAAGCGGTATGTGTGGAGAAAACCAGGCACTGCTCATCACCTGTCCAATACAGTCCCAACAGTGAAGCATGGTGGTGGCGGCATCATGCTGTGGGGGTGTTTTTCAGCTGCAGGGACAGGACGACTGGTTGCAATCGAGGGAAAGATGAATGTGGCCAAGTACAGGGATATCCTGGACGAAAACCTTCTCGAGTGCTCAGGACCTCAGACTGGGCCGAAGGTTTATCTTCCAACAAGACAATGACCCTAAGCACACAGCTAAAATAATGAAGGAGTGGCTTCACAACAACTCTGTGACTGTTCTTGAATGGCCCAGCCAGAGCCCTGACTTAAACCCAATTGAGCATCTCTGGAGAGACCTAAAAATGGCTGTCCACCAACGTTTACTATCCAACCTGACAGAACTGGAGAGGCTCTGCAAGGAGGAATGGCAGAGGATCCCTAAATCCAGGTGTGAAAAACTTGTTGCCTCTTTCCCAAAAAGACTCATGGCTGTATTCGATCAAAAGGGTGCTTCTACTAAATACTGAGCAAAGGGTCTGAATACTTAGGACCATGTGATATTTCAGTTTTTCTTTTTTAATAAATCTGCAAAAATGTCAACAATTCTGTGTTTTTCTGTCAATATGGGGTGCTGTGTGTACATTAATGAGGAAAAAAAATTAACTTAAATGATTTTAGCAAATGGCTGCAATATAACAAAGAGTGAAAAATGTAAGGGGGTCTGAATACTTTCCGTACCCACTGTGTATATATATATATATATATATATATACTGTGTATATATATATATAATTTCAAGTCTCTCAGCTGGCGTATTCAGGCTTGTAACATCTTGTCACAACTTGACAACCGTCTCCTTGTGACAGAACAGGAAGTGACATGTTTAAACAACTGACATGAATATCCAACAAAGGCATGGCCCAGTGAGAAAGTGACATCACTTCAGCACATGTTGGAACATCTTTGATGAAGACTGAATCATGATTTAGTTGACAATCAGCTGCTCTCTGTGTCTAGTGAAGCAGATGCATTTGGCAGACTGTGACTCAACAATTTATTAGTGGGTTTGAAATGCAATTGGTATGTCATACTGGGGAAAAAAGGACACGATCATGAAAAGCAGTACAGTGACTCACAGTATCACAAGCAAAGCTGTTGTCTCTATGTAAATTTCATATGAATGTACAGTATATTGGTGAGCTACGCAGGCCTGGTCCAGCCAAATATCCATTCCACACTTCAACTGCTCATCTTTGGAGGTTTTTAAGATCTGGGGAAAACTGTATTCCCATTCATTCATCTCAATGGCAGTTGCTCAATTCTGTACACATTATATTAATCCAAAAATAAGCATTTATTATATAATCCAGTTTGATGTGATGGTGTAATGCACCAGACAATGAAGTCTTGAATACGCCTGACCTTATTAAACATAATTAGTGTGAAACAATTAGTTGCATGAAAGTGCGACTCCCAAGAATCCCAATGTAAAATGGATTTTTGAATATAAATGAGACCTTTTTTCATTGCTTAATACACATTCTTAATCTTATTGTGCATGATTACCAGTGCGGAAAGGTAAAATAAAGTTAACTAATAGCCTGTTAATACTGTTGTAGGTAATACAGTCTTCCTAAAACACAGTGTAGTAAATTAATGCCTAATAGCAAATAAATTAATAGCAAACAAACTGACCTTGACTTGAAATACCCATCTTTCACCATCCAATCAATTCTAGTTAGACAAAATTAAGCTCTGCCCCATATTTTGACTTCTTGAATATTCGGTTTCACTCTGAAATATCATGTAACAGAAGTAAGTAGGGTTTGAATGCCATCTCATGTTTAGTTCAAGCTGCTGTATAAGCGATGATACTTTTACAAGACTTCAAACATGAGTTTTCTACAAAAAATAAAAAATCCCATCCCCCAAAGAGATGTCAGCAAAATCATTGACGTGCAGAGAACCACCTTCAATTTTTCTGACTGGCTGACTGGAACACGCTTAGGGCTCAGAACACCTATTTTACATTTACATTTATTAATTTAGCATATACATTTATCCAAAGGCTCACTGGAAAAATGTGCCTCTACTTCCAATTTTGTTAACCCCAAAAACTTACTTATACAATCAATTCACTGCAGGTTGACTGAAATGAACACTAGAGGCAGCAAAACATCAATAACTTTTATTGCTTTTTTACAAAAATTGAAAACTGAATGCATTTTAATGCCACTGGACATTTCACACTGAAAGTGCTGCAAATTGTGTACAAAAAATTATATTATAATTATCATAATCATTGCCACAGGCACAATTTTTCCATTGAGTCTGAGTTGGTTTCCAGTCAGTTAATGGTAATCGGTCAGTTAATGCTGCTGTGACATAATTTTTCTTTGACTCCAGAGTGAGTAATCACATGGCATTTACGGCTCAGGTGATTGGCTTAAAAATGTCAATGTGTCAACCAAGCAACTCCACTTGAAATGATTGAGAATGTACAGTAAATGGACAGCTCTCTCTTTATGTAACTTATTGGTCCTCAGTGAACTTTGTCACAACGTGAAAAAAAAAAAAGAGTACCGTATTGACCCGAATATAAGACGATGTTTTTTTTCTTGGAAATACATCTGAAAAAACGCGGTCGTCTTATATTCAGAGTCTAGACTTTGACATGTCAATAATACACCCACAACAATAGGTGGCGCCAAATACGCATAAAACGAGTGTGCCATGAAATACGTAATGTAATGCGTGTTGTAAAGATCGCGAGTAAACACAAAAGAAAACCTTACAGCTGCATGAGTCGTGACTGTCACGTTAGCCTGATGGGACCAAACTCCCTTTGTGATTTTAAAACATAAGACAGTACCCACTACCCAGATTTGAAGACTACAGTAAGATTTAACTTCTACTGTTAATAAGATTTTGGTAGGCTACTATTAGACAGGGGTGTGAAGTAACGAATTACAAATACTCACGTTACAGTAATTAAGTAGTTTTTATCAGTAATTGTACTTTGAGTAGTTTAAAAATTGTGTACTTTTACTTGAGTAAATTTAAGTGATGTATCGGTACTTTTACTCCGCTATTTTCCTCTGTTTGTGGTCGTTACATGCTTATTTTAATTTTATTTTTTATCCATGAATGTGACTGGATAGTGAGATAGTAATAGGTCTCGTGACTTTCGTCAAATCAAATTGTGCATAGAAAACTTTAACCGCCAACTGTTTATCATGGCTGCTGGAAGTGCATTCCTCAAGCATCAATTCAGTCGCATCTTTCTCTAACTTAATATGTTAAGGTAAATTTTGGATTTCTGCTTACTAAATGATTTGTATATATGCTTGCCTATCTACACGGCCTGAAATCTGGTGTGAGGTTGCGGGTATTGCATACAGTGTTAACTCCCGCAAGTGCCACGTTCGGTAAATTCCCACTCAATTATGAGACGTGCGATCTGTGCTGCCTCGACTCTCTCTTGCGTGCGTTCTGCAGCAGTCACTTGGATATGTCGTTGTTGCTTGTGGAACTTGTTGACTTTTGATGAGTTTGAGCGCGTGATGCGTGCTGTGAAAAAGTGTGTTGGAAACACTAATTGAGGACCAAATCTGCACCTTATTGATGACCAGTGGCGTTAACATACTGCATCTGTGCCAGCACGTGATGTAATAAAACTACAGTTCGCTAATAAATGTTTATTTATTTATTTTTAATCCATTTTATACAATCCGCCTTCATTTAGCAAGTGCACTCGCGCATAA
>NW_015505241.1:2310817-2316074 GCF_001515645.1 Sinocyclocheilus grahami
CAGCTAAATATCTACAGCGGATCTAAAATATGAATAGTTAATTATAACTAGTTATGGTTAATTATTCATATTTCCTGTAATGAGCTGATTCGCTACAAATGTATAAATTCCGGTGTACAGCATTTATTATGAGGGGGTAGAATCCACAGCTCAGTACTCACTACTCAATACTCATGAGTACTTTTAAATAGGCTACTCTTTTACTCTTACTCAAGTAGTTTTTTGGACAAGTACTTTTACTCTACTCACACTACATTTTTTGGAAGGTAATGGTACTTTTACTTGAGTATATTTTTTCAGTACTCTTTCCACCACTGCTATTAGATGGATAGCCTAAATGTCCTAATTCAGATGGGCTACCTGTTTTTTTTTTTTTTTATGGTATATCAAAAAGTGTATATTTTTTTTATGTGATTGTTGGTACATTTTACCAGTTTTTACCATACATTCAAAACAAAAATTAAAATAGGAAAAATATGCAATATGAAAATAATTGAAGACAAAATGTGTTTTACTGAGAAAAAACATGATTTGGTTTTTAAAAAGCCTATTTCCAAAAGGTACATCTGGGAAAAGGGGGGTCGTCTTATAATCAGGGTCGTCTTATATTCGGGCCAATACGGTAATATGAAGCAGACTGTGGCCATGCAGAACCCTTTTAAACTTGTATTCCATTGTGGTGAAACATATTTTCCCTACTCCTATTTGATTGATGGTACCGTAGCAGCTCTTGACTGGCACATTTACACACTATACGTGTCAGCTCTACTTCCTTGTCTATCAGTTTCTCCTCTGAGAATAGCTTCTCATTTCGTTTTCAATTTGCATAGGGTTCCTCAATACTTGCAGCTGGGTTATAGACTTCTGTTGTTTGCAGAGACTTTGAGGATTTCAATTATCATTCTCTGCCTGTTTCTGGATCCCATCCTAACGGGAAATGTGCAGGCAAGCCCAAGTGAATCCATTTCTCAAAATATTAGCATGGTACAATCTGGCTTGAGTTGGCAACCCGGCAAATACAAGGGTAAGGATCACTGCACTTGTGCCAAATGTGCCACACATACTGCAGGGCAGGTGGCAAACATGCCTGACAAATTATTATTAACAGATGCCATTCGCAGTTGAGAGGCTGCAACAGGCAATAGCCTATAATGCAATATAAGCAATATAAAACACCCAAGCTAGGCTCATTGGAAAAACCTGCTTGTGGCAACATTTTTGTAAAAATATATTGAGCTATTGGTGTGGCAGCAACTTGTTTTTGTAGATATGTTCACGGTCATACACACACAGGTGTAAAAAGACTCTGTAATCATTAATAATTTGTTTATAATTCATAAGTAATTACTATGTAATTACACAAGTAATTTCACCTACAAACTCTGAAAACAATCAGAAAAAGATGTTTTACTAGTTTTACTACTAAATGCCTGAAATAACATTCTTAACTAACTTTCAAAGATAAAATAGATCTGTCAATTTTTTTTTCCTCCTAAGATAGATTTGCCAAAGTTTCCTCAGTAGATTTCAATGAAAATTATTAGACCGTGCTGTCCACATGAATGCTCTACACACCGTGCTCTACACACTTGATATATGTTAACATTTGATTCTTTATTTTTATGTCCCCTACAGAATATTTAAAGATAAGTTGATCCTTACACATATATTAGACAACCTGGTCTCATAAAAATACGTACCTCTGGGTACTTTTCTGCAACACCGTTTTTACATACCTTACTGCAAGTTTGGCCGCAATCTCAAAGAGAAATATCCACTGAGTGGTGCTAAAACACGGGTTCAATACGTGATAGGTACGTATTGCTGTGTTTTTATTACAAAGCTTCAGGTACGTATTGCAGCAGTTCAGAATTCAAATATCCGGGGAGTGTCGCTAAAAGTTAATGTTCTATCGTTTTGGAAATATGCCCTACACCAAACCCAACCCTAAACCTACCCGATAGTGTTAACAAATGCAAAACTGATATAAAAACAACATTTGTGGATGCAACCGTGCCATTTGAACTTCCTTATATGCAGATTTGAACTGTTTTGTCGAACCGTAGTTACACGGGATTCAAACCGGAGTTCCTTGCCTCTCAAGTACGTCTCCGTACTCTGTGAGCTACCGAACAAACATATCGTCTATGAAAACTCATAGATATGAAGCTGGATGTGTGATGCTAACACTCAAAAGCATCAGTTTTCAAATCTCCCAGCATATTAAAATAGTTTTGAAGTCATAACATAATATTCTTATAGTAATTGTGCGAAAATTACGCTTTATTAATCAAAACTCTGTAAATTTGTGTGAAAAGAAATAAAAGGTGTCAAAGTTTTACTGCCTCTAGTGTTCATTTATTTTGGAAACTGCAGTGATATGTACTTATTGGTACGTATTTCACATCTCGCAAAAAAGTGCCCCCAGGTACGTTTGTGCCATGAGACCAGGTAGATATTAGAACTCCATGGCTGCAAAACAGCAATCTCCAACCAATACAATTTTCCTCTGAGCTGTTATTTAGCTTCTCCTGCACTTGCAAGATCAACTTCATCCAAATCGGCAACCAAATCAATCTTCATTATGTCCATATTGATATAGTCTAGGTGAGGCGCTTGGTCACAGAGGGTCGAAACCACCACTGCTCCCTTCAGTGTTCAGCATTAACCATTAGACACAGCAGTGGAACAGTTTATCGACTCACAGCTTCTTCTCTGCACCTTTAGCTAGGAGCTATCTCACAACAGGTCATTAGAAGGAAAGAAGGAAGTGTAACAGATAAAGTGTAAACCTGCAGTTGAATTGGGCAACTTGGTGACTGGGGAGATTGAGCTTTAGTTGGAGGACACTTCACTGCGGTAAAAGTGTCCTGCTCATTATCTTCACTTTCCCTCGTGAGATCTCTCAGGGGACCCAATTTGAGACTAAGAAATGGCAAAATATTTTTTGCTTTTTTAAATATTTATTTTTCTGTCCATCTCCTCCTATCTCGCTTCTCAACACTATTTATCGGCTATCTGGACTTCTTACAAAGTAGCACTTAAATACCACAGTAAGTGAAATAAAAATAGCTCAGTGCTTAAAAGAGCCAGACATCCATTTGGAAGACATCCATTTGTTATTTATCAACATTTATCAGTCTCAGTGTTTACATGCACTGATTTCTGTCAATGCGAATGAACTATGCATGTGTGCAAGGTACTTTTGAATATGATTGAGAAAACAGTCGGATTCAAGAGTTTACATGGCTGAAATCAGATCGAAATGTAATGCTCAGGTGGACTGATTGAGGTATTTATTAATCTGATTAGGAACCGATTATAGCAGCTTGAAATAACAACTTCTGGTTGTTTTGGCTGAAATCTTACCCTGAACAAATGGTTCTGTACTGTATATATTTTTATGATTTTTTTATATTTTTTATATATATATATATATATATACACACACTTTTTATTACACAAGGAATGTGAGAACAAGGTGGAAAGGCAAATAATTTTTGAAGAGGACATGGTGACTCTTGAACCAGGAAACAGTGGGCAGATGTTTTCACATTTCTAAGCATGTCTCAGGCCTTTTTTCTCACTTTCTGAACAAATACAGCCACACACACACCTGAGATTGTCTTTTCTTTTTAAAGCCTGTCTGCGAAAGCGGGCATGTCTGCATGTCTTCCCGCTGTGGCATCTGTTCCCATGACAACTGCACGACAAGCCAGCAAGGTCGGGAGCGGCAACACGTGAAATCACTTTGAGACTATGTGCTAAAGGAAAGAAGGTCAGACGGTTAAATTAAAGTTTAAAAAAAAAGACAGTAGTTAAGAAAAATTAACAGGTGGGCTTGTAATTACTAGTGCATTTGTGTGTTCATTAACCTTTGTGTCTTCAGTGGGCATTTCACAGCACCTGAAAGATGACCTTTAACTCTGTAATTGCTCTTTTTGAGTCTAACACTTGACCATATCAATACAAAAGACAAACTGTTTTACATTCAGCTGGTCTCGTTGCAAAGCATTACAGACTGCACGTTCTGAATATCTGTATAAATGTAGTATTGCTATAATGGAGTGCACTGCATTTGCACAATTATTACATGACATAAGCCGTATTGGAAAATGTTCAATTTCGCAATTTAACTTTGCACATTAAGTTTGGATTTAACTTTGTTTTTTTTGTTTTGTTTTTTAAATAGAGTTTAACCACTCTGGGCCAGATTCACAAATGTTTTCTTAAAGGGGTCATATGATGCTTTTTTAAAGATCATTATTTTGTGTATTTGGTGTAACAGAATATGTTGACATGCTTTAATGTTCAAAAAACACATTATTTTTCAAATACTGTACATTACTGTAGGTCCTCTATGCCCCGTCTCTCAAACGCTTCGTTTTCTACAAAGTCCCTCCTACCGACAAGCGCAGTCTGCTCTGATTGGCCAGCTGACCCAATGCATTGTGATTGGCCGAACACCGCAAACACTCGTCGGAAATGTAACGTGCCAGCACGTGATGTAATAAAACTACAGCTCGCTAATAAATGTTTATTTATTTATTTTTAATCCATTTTATACAATCCGCCTTCATTTAGCAAGTGCACTCGCGCATAAACAAGTTTCAACACTTTTTGTTCCGTTCAGTTGTGGATGCTGCTGATTCACCGAGACTGCCGCGCTCAGCAAAGAGACATGCGCGCAATTTAGTTATTCTTATTTCTTTATTGCAAAACTCTAAATCTGGCACTGTTTTTTAGAGAAATGGGCTCTCATTTGAACCCATATCATGTTGTGTGATGCTGAACTATGAGTTTCTAATGGTGTTAGTATTTGCATTGTTCTAAACATTAATATTTTATGTGCAACAACAGCATGCTGTCTCAGTGGCCTTACACATGATTTTAAATCTATTTTTTCGAACTTTATGATTTAAATGGGGATGATTGTACTGAGAATAACTTCCATCTTTTCTTCAACTGAATACTGTTTCCATGCTGTTTTGATGTATTTTAAAGAGTTGGCAGTCAAAATTAAAACTGCTGGGTGATAGATACTTTTCATTCTTTATGACAAACTAGATAATGTGAATTACAGAATGTACAACATTTTTTAAATGTGTAAATTGCAGTGTACAGTGTTTATTATGAGGGGGAAGAATCCACAACTCAGTACTCACTACTCAATACTCATGAGTACTTTTAAATAGGCTACTCTTTTACTCTTACTCAAGTAGTTTTTTGGACAAGTACTTTTACTCTACTCACACTA
>NW_015505241.1:2316549-2320592 GCF_001515645.1 Sinocyclocheilus grahami
ATTTTTTCGAACTTTATGATTTAAATGGGGATGATTGTACTGAGAATAACTTCCATCTTTTCTTCAACTGAATACTGTTTCCATGCTGTTTTGATGTATTTTAAAGAGTTGGCAGTCAAAATTAAAACTGCTGGATAATATACATTCTTTGTTCTTTATGACAAACAAGATAATGTGAATTACATAATGTACAACATTTTTAAAATGGATAAATTGTGGTGTACAGCGTTTATTATGAGGGGGTAGAATCCACAGCTCAGTACTCACTACTCAATACTCATGAGTACTTTTAAATAGGCTACTCTTTTACTCTTACTCAAGTAGTTTTTTGGACAAGTACTTTTACTCTACTCACACTAAATTTTTTGGAAGGTAATGGTACTTTTACTTGAGTATATTTTTTCAGTACTCTTTCCACCACTGGTAATTTGTAAAGTAAAAATTCCCCCGCAAATGACCTACCATATTTTGCCGAACACCCAGGTCCTGTGATAATATTAGTCCCGTGCGAATCGGCATCTCTGTGATTCGGCCAGCATTTGGCGGGTCGCATATCATTTTTCGAGGTTTTTGTTTGCTGTGCGCCTTTTTATCCATCTTTCTCGAAGAATGAAGCTGCGTTGGAGTGTTTGATAGTATTTTGGGTGCTGTCATCATATCGCTACACCATACAATTTGCAGAAAGAGAAAGCTGAAAAGGTTTTGAGGTTAATGTGTTACAAATATACACATAAAGCTTGAGATATTATTTTAACCTGGTGTAATGTAAATGACACAGCGCACGAAACTATATTAGTTTCTTTTTTTTAAATCCATCTGGACCATAGAACGGGACTCTCAAAGCCTTGACATCTGGGTATCCGGGGAGACAAGTCAGTAAAATCGAGTAAAATCACAGGCTTTGCTTATCCCGTGCGAATACACCACACGAAATTCAGATGTGGGGAGGTAATTTCAAAATCACACCCAAGGTCCCAAGATAATACTAATCCCATGCGAATAGGTCTTTTAAGAAACCCTGGTATAGAGTATATGAAGTATAGGGGCTGAAGATCTAGAACCACATGACTTTTGTAACCAAAATAGTGCGAATTCTGTGCAGAGCAATTGAACTGGCTAATTGTTTCTCTTTTAATATTCTTTTAGCATCCAGCATGGTTATAATAATTAATTAGTTGTTAATTTAACAACACTTTGTAAACCCACCACATGAGTGAACCAACTGTCAGAGCCACCAGGTACAAATGTGTACCTTTATGTACACTTTATTTACCAGATTTGCTTTATACAACATTAGGAAGATCAGGCCCTTTCTTTCAGAACATGCAACACAACTCCTTGTTCAAACTCTTGTTATGTCCAGGCTGGACTATTGCATTGCTCCCTTAACAGGCCTTCCAGCCACTTCTATCAAACCTCTACAATTAATCCAAAATGCCGCTGCAAGATTAATCTTTAATGAGCCGAAAAGAACGCATGTCACACCTCTGTTCATTAATTTGCACTGGCTACCAGTAACTACTTGCATTAAATTCAAAGTATTAATGTTTGCCTACAAAGCCACCACTGGCTCTGCACCCATTTACCTAAATTCATTACGTTAGACTTATGTGCCCTCTAGAAGCTTGCGTACTGCAAATGAACGGTGTATTATTGTGCTATCTCAAAGAGACACAAAATCACTTTCACAGACTTTTACATTAACACTGCTTGCATTAAATTCAAAGTATTAATGTTTGCCTACAAAGCCACCACTGGCTCTGCACCCATTTACCTAAATTCATTACGTTAGACTTATGTGCCCTCTAGAAGCTTGCGTACTGCAAATGAACGGTGTATTATTGTGCTATCTCAAAGAGACACAAAATCACTTTCACAGACTTTTACATTAACTGTTCCCTCCTGGTGGAATGACCTTAGCCATCTTCAAGAAACGACTAAACACATATGTTCCACCTTTATTTGACCCTCTAACTTTAGCACTTTCTATTCTATTTAGACTTATATTGTATTGCACCTGACGTAAGTGAGAGCTGAAAGACTGATTATCTGTTCAGTTGCTCGGATTATTATGCTAGAATGTGCAAACTAATTAGCATGCTGTGTTTCTCAACCTAGTGGTCCTTGACGTAAGGCCAGGGGGTCCGTATAAAGTATGAATTTTTGTATACTTTTTGTATATTTTGACATGACATGTTCCCATGAAAGAAAAATCCAATATAGCTGATGATGTATACTTTTTGTATATTTTGACATGACATGTTCCCATGAAAGAAAAATCCAATATAGCTGATGATATGGCCAAATACTAATAAGTCAACTAACTTGAATTATACTTGACTGCATTTGGTCCTCACAAAGACACAAAAGATACATAGATGAGTCAATTTTGTTCTGGGGGTCCTTGAGGATGATTCTGAATTGGACTGGGGTCCGGTACGCCAAAGGGTTGAGATTCACTGTTCTAGCACACAACTGGAAGTGTAAATGAGTCTCTGTGGAGAATATTCATTTTTGTGGTAAAATATTTATTGAAATGCTGTTATTCATGTTTAAATTGGTTTCTGTTTAGACGTAACTACCAATAAGAGAATACTACTATATGGTTCTGTTTAACACATTTGACCATGTTTACATCTCTTCGTCTAGAATAAAATCTGCAGATTCCTTCTGGGTCTGGTAATGAGATCACATTGTTTTAGGTCAAGGCCTGATTGGGCTTAATGTGTGCTCTGTTTGCAAGTATGGGTATTAATAAACCAAAGTGTCAAATGGTGTTAACATCCACCCACCCTCTTTTCCAAAAAAATTAATTATGTGAGATTTTGCTGTGATGATAACATTTATATTTATAGATCTAGTAGATACTTTTAATGCCTTACTCCAAAAGTATACATTCTATCAATAGCCGTGATTTCATTTGTCCTAATATAGACAAAAGCTGCAAGTGACCCTAAATAAAAGACCTCACATGCTACTCTTGTCCCCTTGTATGCCATAATGGCTTCACTGTGTGTTTTTATAGGAGGGCCGCAGCTGCTGCTTGTCATGGTGTGTTTTCTTAAAGCAAGTTTCCTATCTGTTATTCGCTTCTTCCTGGTCTTGACAGATATTAAACAAACAATGCCTCTCACAGCAAACCCACACCAAAAAAAAACAAAAAAAAAACAGCTGCAGACAGTATCTCAGCTGCAGCGGTGGAAAGAACATTATCTGAACACTATCTCTAAAGTGGAAATAAATAAATAAATAAAAATAAATGTATTTAATAATACAATACAATACAAAATATATAAATATGAAATATAAAAAAGGTTTCCTGACATGTAACACTTGTGATTTGTCCTTTATTTACAGTTGTTTTAGAGTATATATATAATTATGTGGAAAACTGCAGACTTGGCAACACTGGTTATAATATTCATGCCTAGTAAAAACTGCAGTGAATGGAAAATAAAATGTAAGGAGAAAATATACTATAATTAGGACTTTAAGACATTTGCATGATTTCGTTATGATTAACATATGACGCAAAACTTCCCCACCAAGCAAACCCTGAATTCGCTTTAATTAGACATTTCTTTCTTCTTCATGTTAAATAAATGTGCACTTGTTGGTGATTATTTGCTAGAGTGTGTTGTAAATGACTATATAAAGACTGCAAGGAAAGTAGACACACAAACATAACAAGAAGCTGCTACTTTACGCCATTAACATGCAGCGACACCATAGCTAGTTTCCCCTCAAAGCTGACTATGAATGATAAAACATAATCTTTTTTTAAGATTGTAAAATGACTTAACTGGAGATCAGAGATGTTTTTTATGCCAATATGCTGATATTGTAAAAGCTTGAGTTAATGGTTTTTGTCAAAATTCCTAGCTACTACTCCTACTCCAAACTTGATATAATATTTCATAATATTTTGGATTGTTTAAACTTAACAATATCCTTTTTTTTCAAATGATAATCAGCTGACCAGATAGTCTCCATCTATCTATCTACCTATCTATCTATGTATCTATCTATCTATCTATCTATCT
>NW_015505241.1:2321197-2353211 GCF_001515645.1 Sinocyclocheilus grahami
CACAGGTGTGCCTTAGGCTGGCCACAATAAAAGGCCACTCTAAAATGTGCAGTTTTACTGTATTGGGGGGTCCGGGGGGGGGTCCGAAAACCAGTCAGTATCTGGTGTGACCACCATTTGCCTCACGCACTGCAACACATCTCCTTTGCATAGAGTTGATCAGGTTGTTGATTGTGGCCTGTGGAATGTTGGTCCACTCCTCTTCAATGGCTGTGCGAAGTTGCTGGATATTGGCAGGAACTGGAACACGCTGTCGTATACGCCGATCCAGAGCATCCCAAACATGCTCAATGGGTGACATGTCCGGTGAGTATGCTGGCCATGCAAGAACTGGGATGTTTTCAGCTTCCAGGAATTGTGTACAGATCCTTGCAACATGGGGCCATGCATTATCATGCTGCAACATGAGGTGATGGTCGTGGATGAATGGCACAACAACGGGCCTCAGGATCTCGTCACGGTATCTCTGTGCATTCAAAATGCCACATTTTAGAGTGGCCTTTTATTGTGGCCAGCCTAAGGCACACCTGTGCAATAATCATGCTATCTAATCAGCATCTTGATATGCCACACCTGTGAGGTGGATGGATTATCTCGGCAAATGAGAAGTGCTCACTAACACAGATTTAGACAGATTTGTGAACAATATTTGAGAAAAATAGGCCTTTTGTGTACATAGAAAAAGTCTTAGATCTTTGAGTTCAGCTCATGAAAAATGGGGGCAAAAACAAAAGTGTTGCATTTATAATTTTGTTCAGTGTATATTATAGACTTATATTGTATTGCACCTGACGTAAGTGAGAGCTGAAAGACTGATTATCTGTTCAGTTGCTCGGATTATTATGCTAGAATGTGCAAACTAATTAGCATGCTGTGTTTCTCAACCTAGTGGTCCTTGACGTAAGGCCAGGGGGTCCGTATAAAGTATGAATTTTTGTATACTTTTTGTATATTTTGACATGACATGTTCCCATGAAAGAAAAATCCAATATAGCTGATGATATGGCCAAATACTAATAAGTCAACTAACTTGAATTATACTTGACTGCATTTGGTCCTCACAAAGACACAAAAGATACATAGATGAGTCAATTTTGTTCTGGGGGTCCTTGAGGATGATTCTGAATTGGACTGGGGTCCGGTACGCCAAAGGGTTGAGATTCACTGTTCTAGCACACAACTGGAAGTGTAAATGAGTCTCTGTGGAGAATATTCATTTTTGTGGTAAAATATTTATTGAAATGCTGTTATTCATGTTTAAATTGGTTTCTGTTTAGACGTAACTACCAATAAGAGAATACTACTATATGGTTCTGTTTAACACATTTGACCATGTTTACATCTCTTCGTCTAGAATAAAATCTGCAGATTCCTTCTGGGTCTGGTAATGAGATCACATTGTTTTAGGTCAAGGCCTGATTGGGCTTAATGTGTGCTCTGTTTGCAAGTATGGGTATTAATAAACCAAAGTGTCAAATGGTGTTAACATCCACCCACCCTCTTTTCCAAAAAAATTAATTATGTGAGATTTTGCTGTGATGATAACATTTATATTTATAGATCTAGTAGATACTTTTAATGCCTTACTCCAAAAGTATACATTCTATCAATAGCCGTGATTTCATTTGTCCTAATATAGACAAAAGCTGCAAGTGACCCTAAATAAAAGACCTCACATGCTACTCTTGTCCCCTTGTATGCCATAATGGCTTCACTGTGTGTTTTTATAGGAGGGCCGCAGCTGCTGCTTGTCATGGTGTGTTTTCTTAAAGCAAGTTTCCTATCTGTTATTCGCTTCTTCCTGGTCTTGACAGATATTAAACAAACAATGCCTCTCACAGCAAACCCACACCAAAAAAAAACAAAAAAAAAACAGCTGCAGACAGTATCTCAGCTGCAGCGGTGGAAAGAACATTATCTGAACACTATCTCTAAAGTGGAAATAAATAAATAAATAAAAATAAATGTATTTAATAATACAATACAATACAAAATATATAAATATGAAATATAAAAAAGGTTTCCTGACATGTAACACTTGTGATTTGTCCTTTATTTACAGTTGTTTTAGAGTATATATATAATTATGTGGAAAACTGCAGACTTGGCAACACTGGTTATAATATTCATGCCTAGTAAAAACTGCAGTGAATGGAAAATAAAATGTAAGGAGAAAATATACTATAATTAGGACTTTAAGACATTTGCATGATTTCGTTATGATTAACATATGACGCAAAACTTCCCCACCAAGCAAACCCTGAATTCGCTTTAATTAGACATTTCTTTCTTCTTCATGTTAAATAAATGTGCACTTGTTGGTGATTATTTGCTAGAGTGTGTTGTAAATGACTATATAAAGACTGCAAGGAAAGTAGACACACAAACATAACAAGAAGCTGCTACTTTACGCCATTAACATGCAGCGACACCATAGCTAGTTTCCCCTCAAAGCTGACTATGAATGATAAAACATAATCTTTTTTTAAGATTGTAAAATGACTTAACTGGAGATCAGAGATGTTTTTTATGCCAATATGCTGATATTGTAAAAGCTTGAGTTAATGGTTTTTGTCAAAATTCCTAGCTACTACTCCTACTCCAAACTTGATATAATATTTCATAATATTTTGGATTGTTTAAACTTAACAATATCCTTTTTTTTCAAATGATAATCAGCTGACCAGATAGTCTCCATCTATCTATCTACCTATCTATCTATGTATCTATCTATCTATCTATCTATCTGACTGTCTGTCTGTCTGTCTAATCACACTTGAAGTCTAATGAGAGAATCCTTAAAAAGGTTATTCTGTTTTATATCATACAATAGTGCTGTTATTACATAGTAAATACAACGTTATAACACATGTGATGAAATGGTGACTTATGAGTGTGCAGAAGATGGCATGAATGATTTGGTGCTTCTGAGCACAGCGATGTGATGAGGAGAGAAACGTGAATACAGACTCATTGACAAACAGTCAAAAGTGACAGACAACAGAAAACGAGAACTCATTTTCTCTCAAAGCAAACAACCAGCAACTCAAGTACTGCCGTCACTGCCCTGTCTGAAGTGGTTTGCTTCTCTGTACCCGAGATGTCCTTGAATTCGGTTTTATTGGACATTCAGCAATCTTTCTGCAGGAACCGTCTCTTTATTTTGAATTATTACAGAATTAAGATTTAGTAATCGGGTTTAGCTACCTTTTTATTTTTTTATTATTTTTGTTAAATTATTTTAAAATAGGCTGACACAGCCTCCCATTTCAACAACATTTTCTTGTTTTGACTTCTTCTATGTTATGTTCTATTTAAAATTGGCAATTGAAACACAACCAAGAGCTGGTGTGGTAGTGATGTTTTGGTAGTTCATGGTTAAACAGACGAGTAACTGTTTAATATGGTCTATTAATAGTAATACGGTTACATTAGTTATCATTAGTTAATGACAATAGTTAACATGATAAATGAAAAAAAAAACTTGTAAAGCATTAATTAATCTTAGCTTTTTATTAGTATTATTAGTAAAATAAAAAAGTTATTGTTAACATCAACATTCACTAATACATCATTAAAATCAAACGTTTATCTGCTAACATAATTTAATGGACTTGAACTAACAATGAACAATTTTTTTTAATTATTTTATTAAACAGTAACAAAAATTAATAAATACTGTAATAAATGTACTGCACATTGTTAGTTAATGCATTAAGTAACGAGACCTCACTGTCGAATTATCAATAAAGATAATTCAATTAAATTCTAAAAAATTAATTAATTAATTAAAAAATTAAAAAAATTGTCTGCCCAGCAATGCATGTTGTATCATAAATATAATCATTTTAATCAAGTCCAACATATAATTAAACAAACAGCTCTGACTCTAAATTCTGAATGAGTCATGTTTGAAGATGCTGTTAAATGCCAAGTTGTTATTTCCTGTATTGGCCCAAATATAAGACAACCCCCCTTTTTCCAGATGGTACATTTTGGAAAAAGGCTTTTTAAAAACCAAATCTTGTTTTTTCTCAGTAAAACACATTTTGTCTTTAATTATTATCATATTGCATATTTTTCCTATTTACATTTTTGTAAAACAGGTAGCCCATCTGAATTAGGACATTTAGGCTATCTATCTATAGTAGCCTACCAACATCTTATTAACAGTAGAAGTTAAATCTTACTGTAGTCTTCAAATCTGGGTACTGTCTTACATTTTAAAATCACAAAAACTTGTAACTATGCACACAGTGATTGGCTGATAGTCTCTGTCAGAGATTTATTCATAGAAATATTGTAGAGCGTGATATTATTTTGCCACATTCAAAAAAATAAAATAGTTTAAAGTGTCACTAATTAAACAAGTATATGTTTAGCTAATTGACGTGTGCTTCTCGTAAACATTTAGCGGATATGCATATAAACAGCCTTTTAATTAACAGAGTAGAATAATCATGGCTGATAGTAAGACATGCAAACGTAAAAGAAAACCAAACTGGAGGCAAGAACAGCTGTTACTTCTTGCCCAACATGTTACTGAAAACAAGGATATAATCAGAGGAAAATTGGGAGTTGGGATATCCTTCAAAACGAAAAAAAAAAGATGCGTGGGAAACGTATGCAAATAAATGCAGAGTGTTTCTAAAATGTTTATGTTCCGAGGCAGATTGCCAGCAACAGCTATTTTATCCCTTCTGAAAAAACAATACAAACCATCACAGAATTTGTAATATTTTTACTAGTTATCATGGGAATTGTATTGGTTTTAATGGAAACCGTAATGGACCCTGTATTAGTTTCTACTGGTAATTGGTCACCTTCTATAGGTTGCTTGTTAAAACCACTAAATCCTAATGGATTATGTCCCAAAACACACTACAGGAAAACATTATTTATTGGTTTTAATGGTTAAAAGTTGATGGTTTTTAATGTTTGTAATGGTATTTGTAGTGGAAACCATTAGAATTTCTGTGATGGTTTGTATTGTTTTTTTTCTTCAGCACGGAGGATAGTTTGTGGTTTGGTCTTAGTGACTTAGGAGTCGTCTTCACTACTCCTAACATTTCACAAATTTAGGAGATAGTTTTAGTGCTAAAACGCTTTGTGAAAAACTCTTAGAGCAAAAATTTAGGAGTCCTAAATTTAGTATTGACATGCCCATTATTTTTAAGATTTTCTCCTAAATCGGTGAGTTATGAGCTACTTTTAGCCTTAAGATGTTTTGTGAATACGGGCCCTGATGTGCTATATAATCAGCTGATACGTAAATAGGCAAATAATGATTAATCTGGCAATGGTTTTAATTCTTCAATCAATGCTGAATACATAAAGGTTCATGCGACACACCATAACTGTGTCTACACTTATTTTATACTTGTTTTTGTTCTAAATATATGCAAATAGCTATGAGTGACAAGACGGTTTGTCAAAAACCGTCTGTTTTTTGCCCACTGTCGCCTCACTGGTTAACTTAAAGGTCTCCTGAAATGCTTAGAAACACGCAGCGTTACTCTATGTCTTGACGTCATTTTAACTGAAACAGGAAGACAGGGCGGGACATATCAAGCAGCCCCGCCCCTTTTTAAAATAGCTAATAGCGTTTGTTTATATCACAGCTTGAGCTATAGCCGTTCAGAGCCGTTGAGCTCCGTAAAGCCACTTTTGACAGGGTATGCCAGCCACAATCTCATCCATATTGCTATAAAATATAGCATTCTGTGTAGAATTCAAATAGCTCCGATACATTTTGTGGTCTGCGCCGACTCGCGCATGTGATCCGCTCCTTGCTATCGTGTCTCTGGACCGGAGCAGAGTGTGTGTGCGGTGTGGTGGTTAGCATGACACAGCTCGAAACCAGACTTCTTTTTTTCCTCAATGGAAAGCATATTTGCACTGTTTGAATCGTTCCCTGTCCCCTATATAGTGCACTACGTGTTTTTTTTATTTAATTTCATGGGGACTTTTAACATTTACATTATCCGTTGGCAGATGTGTTTACATAAAAGCAACATCAAAAAATATTGGCCGTTATGGGCTGCTTTATACCGCACTTTTGTTTAGTGTGAACAAAAAAGATTCCTTGTCTTTGGAAACTTACAAATTACAGCAACTTACTTTTGTATATTTGTATAATTAGTTCCAATGCAAGATCATCTTGCAGTTGTTTTTGTGTGTTGCTCTTAATTTTGTAGCCTTTTTGAAAACATTTCAAGTGACTAAAAAGGTCAGAGATTGGGATCTCTAGTTGATTGATTTGGGCATTTTTTGAGCACAGAGCAAGATACTTATTGTGATACTTGGGTAAACATGGTTGTGCTAACAGAATAGGGAATTACTCTGACCAAGGTTTTTTGAGCCTCTAGCTAAGTCAGCTGAGCGGAACTTATGCCTACCGACAAACATGGCAGTTAAACATTAGATACACATTTTTCTTTTCGCCTGATTTAAAGGGAAATCATATCAGTTTTTGCTCTGTCAAGGTCACAGCTTTCTGTGATAATGAAGACTGAATTTACTGTGGGGAGACAAGGCATGAAAAGACTCACAACCACTTCAAGACGGGTATAACTAGGGCAGTTGTGTTGCCTAGCACCATCAGAAACAGTCTTTACTGTGGCAATGGAGTTTTTGGTCAGAAGGCACCAACAAACCCCCCCCTACCTGGGTACACAGGCCTGAGAGTCAGACTCAGGGGCGTCTGGAGCAGGACAGCAAAACTGGTGTAGAACTGTCTGGTTCCTGTAAGAAAAGGCATAGGGAAATGGTCAGGCTACAGAATAAGCATTGTTTTCCAAGTTAGATCTTGCTTGTTATTAATGGCGCTTTTCCACTGTGTGGTACGACTCGGCTCGGCACGACTCGGCTCATCTCAGCTCGCTTTATTTTGCTTTATTTTAGTTTACTTTTCCACTGCAGTATAGTACCACGTCAAAGTCGGTGGGATTATAGACTGATCATTATAGTTGTGCCGTACCGAACCGAACAGTGGAAAAGCGTCATAAGTAGAATGAAAGTGGGTCATTACAAAAGTAGTGAAGGACTGAACTACCAGAACTTTTGCCAATACCTCAATCCTCAACAAGAAAATAGTGTAAAAATACTGTCAGACATGGAAAATGTGTGATATATTGTCAAGGTGCTAAAGGGTATGCAGCTACCTGCATATTTGCATGGCCACAAACACATACCTTTGAAATGAACACTAGTGGCTGTAAAACATTAACAACTTTTATTCCTTTATGATTCCTTGCACAAGACCTCAAAACACTTTTACCGTAGAGCATGATTTGTAAACTAATACATTTTCATGTTTGTTTCACATAACCAGCTCCATATACAATAATAAAAATAATAATAAATTGTAGTAACGTGACGTGTAGCATGGTGCCCATACTCGGAAATTGTGTTCTGCGTTTAACCTATCCAAGTGTACACACACAGCAGTGAGTAATGAACACACACCCGGAGCAAAATGATCATATTCAGTTTTAGTGAATTGAATACAATGTATATAATCTTGTTGCAGATTATACTTAGTGGTGTGCTACTATGACACAAATAGGCTAGAAGCTGACCTAGAACAGCTTTACACAGAAGGATACTAGTGCATCTGTCTTCGCACTGTCACAGTTGACTGTCCTGTTTACTGTGTAATGGAGTGTAAAATGAAGTCATCTATTTGTGGCAAATCACAGAGCAGCATAGCTAAGCTCGCGCCGTAAGGCCACATATATTTTTTTGTAAGATGTAAGATGTAAGATGGTGCCGATGCTGATGGCTGCCTCCGTGGCGTGCTCCGCAGTTGTTTTTAAGTTTTTGTTAGTCTGTCCTGTCTTTAGTTATATCCCTGCAATCAGTTTCACCAGAGACGAATTGCTGGACATTCGGAAGTACACACCAACCAATATTTCACCGGTTTTTGATTATTCTGATGTTTTGCTGGACATTGCTGTCGGGAGAGCTGCGGCGCTGATCACTCGCTTCAGGATGCGCAGACGGGGGAAGTGAGCCGGCACGCTCGTGAAGCTCAGGCAGCGCAGATTCAGAACGCCATTGCCAAGCATCCATCTGGCAAATCTCTGCTCTCTACCCAACAAAACGGACAAACAGTCCCTTCATGCTTCAAACGCTCCACCATCATCCCCGTCCCAAAGAAACTAAAATTACGGGACTTAATAACTACAGACCTGTGGCTCTAACGTCTGTGGTCATGAAGTCTTTTGAAAAACTGGTGCTGGCCCACCTGAAGGACATCACTGGACCCTTGCTGGATCCTCTTCAGTTTGCCTACAGATCAAACAGGTCTGTGGACGATGCAGTTAACATGGGACTGCATTATGTTCTGCAACATCTAGACAGACCAGGGACTTATGTGAGGATCCTGTTCGTGGACTTCAGCTCGGTCTTTAACACTATCATCCCAAACCTCCTCCTGCCCAAACTATCTCAGCTCTCTGTGCCCACCTCCGTCTGTCAATGGATCAACAGCTTCCTGACAGACAGGCAGCAGCTAGTGAGGCTGGGAAAATACACATCCAGCACCCGTATAACAGCACTGGAGCTCCTCAGGGTTGTGTTCTCTCCCCACTGCTCTTCTCCCTCTACACCAACGACTGCACGTCTAAAGACCCCTCTGTCAAGCTCCTGAAGTTTGCAGACGACACCACACTCATCGGCCTCATTCAGGACGGTGATGAGTCTGCTTACAGACAGGAGGTCGAGCAGTTGGCTGTCTGGTGCAGTCTCAACAACCTGGAGCTCAACACGCTCAAAACTGTGGAGATGACCGTGGACTTCAGGAGAAACCCCCCTGCACTCCCCCCACTCACCATCATGGACAGCACTGTGACTGCAGTGGAGTCATTCAGGTTCCTGGGCACCACAATCTCTCAGGACCTGAAGTGGAACACTCACATTGACTGAAAAAGTCCCAGCAGAGGTTGTATTGCCTTCGCCAGCTGAGGAAGTTCAACCTGCCACAGGAGCTGCTGAAACAGTTCTACTCTGCTATCATTGAATCCATCCTCTGCACTTCAATAACTGTCTGGTTCAGCTCAGCTACCAAATCTGACCTCAGAAGACTACAGAGGGTAGTCCAGACTGCTGAGCGAATCATTGCTACAACCCTCCCTTCTCTCCAAGAACTTTACTTATCCAGAGTGAGCAAAAGGACTGGCAAAATCACTCTGGACCCCTCACATCCAGCACACTCCCTCTTTGAACTGTTGCCATCTGGTCGACGCTACAGAGCACTGAGCACCAGAATGACCAGACACAGGAACAGTTTCTTCCCTCAGGCCATCCATCTCATGAACTCTTAACAATAACTGTGGAACACACACTATTTATTCACTCATACACTTATTTATCTAACACACATACTCAGTCTACACCTCAAATTTGCAAATAATATTCAGTACCTGTACATACAAAAACTTATAAGCTTTAATAAGCTTATAAGCATTACCATTATAAACTGCTTGCTCCTTATTGTCTATGAACTAGCTGTCTATTACAACAGGTCATTTTTACAAAACATAAAACATTCTTTGCCAGTTAAAACTTTGCCAGTTAATTGTCAATGTCATAGAGCAATTTGCATTATAAAATAATGTTGTTTAAAGAGAAGTTTATAGTTTTACAGTGGGTAAATATAGGTATTCATAAAACAAGAACTGTGTGTTCACTCTATAATTATTTTGATTATTGATTGCTTAATGGCTGTGTTTGACATCATACTAGAAATGTCTCTTATATAAAAAATAAAATAAAATAAAATATCTGTAATGTCATGTCCTTTTCCTAATCCACAGAGTCATGCCCCAAAAATTAACTTTTTTAAAGGAAAAATTTCTAGTTCATTTGAGATAAATAACTCAAATATTCAAACACAAGCTTGGATTTTCACCTTTGGTGAGGTCTCGTGTCTGAGTCCAAGATCATATTTTCACGGTCTTGATCTTGTCATGGACTCAACTCAGGTCTCAGATGAGCTCAACCGCAACCACAACATTGATCCAAACTACTACATGATAAGTAAAACAGTACTCAAGGAGTCAGAGTTTGGCTGGTTAGCATGGTCCAGATAGCCCCCCATTGTAGACATAATTTCACCATTATAGGTGCAAAAAGCATCTTTTTCCATTGACAGCCAATTAAATGTAGATGATAGTTAGCTTTCTCCAAGTATTATTGTCATATTCAGAGCTTGAACTATTTTCTTGTGAATGAGCATCCACTCTCAGGACAAAAGTTACAACTTAAGGCCCTACAGCCCAAAATGGTACATGACGACAAGCAGAGAAAGAGATGAAAAGACAGTTATTATGAAAGTGGCATGTTACCCATGCCACCCCAACCTCGAAACCACACTAAGAAGGACACCAGACCAGACTGCACTGTCACAAAGGACAGTCGACCATATCAATTCAAAAGCCACCTCACATCTCTCCTTCCTCTTCCTAATACAAAACACAAAGTGTCTGCCACTCAGACTACTTACTGCTTTAATCTCCAGACATGAGGGTGCCATCATAAATGACACGTTCATAAACACCCCCGCATCCTCCACCACACCAAAGCCTCCGCTTCCTTTTTTTTACCCTCAATGCTGCTGGTCCTCCAGTCCATCATAGCAAATAAAAGAGGATTTGGCACAAAGAGGGTAAGTAGTATTACTCAATATGACTTATGGATATCATATGGATGTCATATAGTTAATAAAAGTTATGCTGTTATTTTAGCTCTACAGTCTTTGGACATGTAGGGGGCAGAAATCCCATTTGCTTAGCCAGATCATCTCTCTTTCTCCTTCAACGTCTATTTCAACCTTTTATCTCTTCTCCGCAATTACTTGAAGAGTAATTCAAAGTGATTCATTTTGGTCCCTCTTGGAGAAGTACTACTAGATTTAGCGTCAACTCGAAGACACAGCGGCAGGAGGTCATGAGGGAATGAAGCCATCTACCTACTAGACTAGAGGCCATATTGTCCAAAAAGTGCCATTTTTAATATCTCTTGTTAATATATACGAGTTTAGTTCTTCAGTTCAGTGCCGGTTTATTATCCCAAATGGGAAATTGGTTTGCAAAAATAGTTTTTATAAAAATATGCCATAAATACATACATGAAATCAAGTGATCATTGTTTAACAAAATCTAATCCAAATTATTGGTTGGGTCAAACTGACTCTCACTGTTGCAGATGTCAAATGTGTTGCATTTTTAGGTTGCTTTGCTTTCACCCTTCTATCCAGTTCATCCAGCTCCATGAGGTTTAAGTCTGAAGACTCTACTGTCCATTTCATGATTTGAGGTTTTCAAATCTTCTGAGACAGTCCTGCCATAGCCTTGAGGTATGTTTTGGGTCATTATTTTGTTGTAGGATGAACTCTGGATTAACTATGCCAGAAAGTATTCAATGGCACTGCAAAATGCGGTGCATGTCTTTTTGGTTAACAGTGCCACTCACTCTGTGCAAGTTGCTGACACTGGATCCAACAAAACCCCCAGACCATCTTGCTTTCTTTACCATTTTTGACAGTTGGTGTTACGAAATGAGGAATCATCCTATTTGGTGGCATTCAAAAGCCATGTTGTCAAAATCTTCCTATACACAATTAGTCAGATGACATTGGCTCAAAGAAAACAAGAACTCAATTGCAGCATGAATGTTACTTACTATGCCAAATGAGCAACTATTGATATGAATGAGAATGCGAACAAACAGGACTCATTTCCAGCCATCTGGTCTATAACAACTACATTACATAATCCAATGTTTAAATTATGAGTTTGTAGCTTGGGAAGTAACCTTCCCCAACACTTGAAGAAAACTACCTCAATATACTTCAGTAATATCCCATTCATGTTGGTTTGTATAATGTTAGGGGTACAGAAAACAAATGATGAATTTATGGCTGCCAATATATTAATATGGATGATTATTACAATAAATGCATAATAAATTATTTTAATTAAAATTGAGGCAGAAGTAGGCAACCCTGCTCCTGGATAGTTAGTTACCTTCCAGAAGATATCAGTTCCAGCTCTACTTCAATACACCTGTTGATTATTTTCAAATAATCCTGAACACTGTGATTAGCTGGTTCAGGTGTGTTTGATTAGGGCTGGAGCTGAACTCTGCAGAATTGGCCCTGTCCAAAATGGCAGACTTCATGTACTTGTTGTCTCCCAGACTTACAATGGCCACCATATGTGAGTGTATGTTAAGTTCACAAGACCATAGGGTGTCCCATTCGTCATTTAAGCTTTCAGAAGTGTGCTCACGAGCACCCCCTTTGCGACCGATATGAGCCCTTGATACACACGTCTACTGAGCCCAGTAGTCAAAGCGGTATTACATTATGAAAATGTGAACTCAGAGGAAGATCGCAAGGGTTTAGGGTGCCATTTGGGACAAGGCCGTTGTAGCAGTATTGGCTACCCCTGAATTAAGTTTACCCCAAACTAACATTTTGTCTCTTGACAAAAGTTATTTAATACTGAATTTTTCTACTATCTGAGCAATTTTTTAGGTACCACCTAATGTAAAGCCGAGAAGTCAGCACAGCCCTAGGCAATGTGCCTTGACATTCAATGTCCATTCAGTATTTGCGGAGTCTTTCCAGTAAATAATGATACATTAAATTATTTGTGATCAATTTAAGTAAATAAAAAATATTTATGTATTATTAGTATTATTTATTAATTAATTCATTCATTCATTTCGTCATAAATAATTTACTATTATTTACTATTATTAATATAATATAAATAATAATTAAAACATTTTATTAACACTCTGAATGATAAATCCACATGGCAGAAAAGATGAACAAAAAGCAAGATAGCAAGAGGAGTTGGGGATGAAAGTGTGTTGGCTAATTACTTACTATGGTAGGTTAATGGTCCTCCTAATTGTGTTTTTGTTAACGTATGTGACTTGACACTGGATGGTTAATAGGTTATGTGTACGCAAAGACTTAAATGGGAACAGATTGCTAGAGCAAGACTTACTGCTGTTGACATGGATAATTACTTTTTGAATAGAGGCGACATAAATGTGGATTTGGTCAATAGGGTCAGTGAATTAACAGCTGTGTAAATGAAACTTAAGCAAGTATTAAAATCAATGACCTTGAAAAACACACCTGGTCGTTATTTAACAATCCAAAGCAAATGTTACAATTCAGAAGGATAGCCAAGGTATGCTTGAAAGAATTAAATAGTAACTTTCAACAGGATGATTCCGTTTTAAATGAGAAATGCATGCATGAATTGATCAAGAGCGCTGTAATCTGATTCAGAATAAAATTATATATTTCAAAGGATCCTGAACTCATAGGCAGCCCAAGGGCTTTTGAAAAGATGAAAGTTATGTTTCTGACAGCACAGGAAGAAATTCATCATTTTAAAATGCATAAACACAACATTAGATCCAAGTTTGAACAGTTGAGGTTTTATCACTTTAAAGTTTAAATAGTGTTTTTGAGTAAAATGCAATATGTTTTCACATTTCAAACACACTGACTGCCCCTCAAGTGCCCCTGGCAATTTATGCAACACAACTATTGTATGCAAAGCAAACAAATAAAGTGTTCATCTGATTAAAATTAATAGCTTGACAACAGGTTGTCCAAAAAAAGTGATAGCCAACAATAGGAGTTGGTGGTATAATCAAAATCTTAAAAGTTCCTCTTCAGGAACTCGAGCTGCGTCGGAAAACGCTAGGGGAACGCCTTCTGCGACCATGCTCTGAATCACATGTGAAATCAGTCCAATAGCTGAACGGGACGTCATGGGCGGGTGACGTCATGACGAGGAAGCTATAAAAGCACATACGGCGGAGCCAGTGTCAGCTTTCTGTCATTCAGCGAAGCGCTCTATATGTGTCAGTCATATTTATTGTTGTCTGTTTATTGTGAGAGAAAAGTCTATAAGCAGCTATGTCTAAAGCTCACACTAAGACAAAGCATGTAAAGGAGTGCAAGCCACGTTATAGGTTGTGTGTTCCTCCCTGCCCACGCTACATCATGAGTGGGGATACACACAGCCTGTGCATGGAGTCGGCTCTTGAGGGGGCCGGCTGCCCGCATTGCGAGTGCCTCCCACTGCGTACACTCTTTGAGGAGGGAGCCTTCCCCAGCATTCCTCGCGGTGCTGGCCCCGCTTCCGTCAAGTCGGAGTGGCGGCTGCATTCGTGGGGTTCGCAGTTGGATCTGGTGGAGGGAATGGGGACGGGCGAGTCCCTATCTCCTTCCTCACTCACCAGATCCAGTGCCCGATCTCTGGTTTCGGAAGCCCGTTCTGCGGCTACTTCCTCCCGGAGTGACGGCTCGAAGCTCCTCCTGTCTTCCTCCGAGGAGGTTGACGTGGAGGACGTTGAAGAGGTTTCGCCCCCTCAATCGCCCCAATATGAGGAGCTAGTGGAGGTGCTTACTCATGCCATGGCCAAATAAAAAATCGATTGGGCCGCCGAGAAGCAGGCCGAGCCGCAGCGAAGCAGGTTGGATGAACGCTTCCTGCGCGCGAAGCCGCCACCTCCATGCCGGAGCCTGCATTTTTCGGCCCGCCTCTTCATCCCTGCCTCAGATTATTATGGTAATGTAGAAGGGCTGACTGAGCGTGGCTATAAGGCGATGCCCTGGGTTGAACAGACCCTAGCTATGGGGATACACACAGCCTGTGCATGGAGTCGGCTCTTGAGGGGGCCGGCTGCCCGCATTGCGAGTGCCTCCCACTGCGTACACTCTTTGAGGAGGGAGCCTTCCCCAGCATTCCTCGCGGTGCTGGCCCCGCTTCCGTCGAGTCGGAGTGGCGGCCTTTGAGGAGGGAGCCTTCCCCAGCATTCCTCGCGGTGCTGGCCCCGCTTCCGTCAAGTCGGAGTGGCGGCTGCATTCGTGGGGTTCGCAGTTGGATCTGGTGGAGGGAATGGGGACGGGCGAGTCCCTATCTCCTTCCTCACTCACCAGATCCAGTGCCCGATCTCTGGGTTCGGAAGCCCGTTCTGCGGCTACTTCCTCCCGGAGTGACGGCTGAGCCTGCATTTTTCGGCCCGCCTCTTCATCCCTGCCTCAGATTATTATGGTAATGTAGAAGGGCTGACTGAGCGTGGCTATAAGGCGATGCCCTGGGTTGAACAGACCCTAGCTAGCTATCTGTCCCCAGGCATGGCATCGTCTTTAAAGGCTCCGGCACTACCCTCCAAGCCACTGTGTACAACATCAGCGCTGGTGGGCAAGGGGTACAATGTCTGTGTTACAGGCGTACCAGGCCAACCTGCTTAAAGAGCTGGATGAGGGCGAGGAGCTTAGCTCTGAAAATATTGCAGAGTTAAGGAGAACCGCTGATCTCTCTCTCCGTGCCACCAAAGAGACCGCCCGCGCCATTGGGCGGTCCATGGCAGCTATGGTGGCAGCAGAGAGCCATTTGTGGTTGACCCTGTCTGATATGAAAGATAACGACAGGGTCTTCCTCCTCGACGCCCCGCTTACGCCTTCTGGCCTGTTCGGTGACGCTGTCAATTCAGTCGTCGACAGGGACCAGAAGACTCGTAAACAAGCGGCGGCATTTCAGCGGTTCTTCCCTTGCCGTATTTCAGCTCCGGGGGCTGCTGGGCGGCAGCAGTCCCCACCGCGTACCAGCTCCTCACATAGGGAGACGCAAAAACAGAGCGTTGCCGCCCGTGTTCCCCCGCGTCGGGACCGGAGGTAGAAGCAGCGCTCTGGGTTGGGGGCCTCGAAGCCTAAGCCGGATCTGCGGACCGTCCTTCAGGCTAAGAGGTCCTCGACCAAAAGGTCCTGACTATTTGAGTGTAGGACTAGCAAGGGCAGGCCCTTCTGGGGCAGAGAGGTTCACACCACATTACACGGTGCCCGTCTCCCCCCAGTGCCCTCGGGAGATCGTTCTTCCAACCCTGCCGGTGTTCCAGGGCGCAGCGGTCTTCAGCGAGCATATCTGTCAGCTACCGCCCGGCAACGTACCGCCTGAGAGGCTCGCGGCCTCTGCGGAGGTCCCCAGAGCAGCCATTCTGGGCACACCAGAGTCAGGTCCGAGGACTGGTTTGTCACAATCGATCTGAAAGACACATATTTCCATTTCTCATCCTTCCTCATCACAGGAAGTTCCTGAGGTTCGTTTTTGGGGGCAAAGCATACCAATATCGTGTTCTTCCTTTTGGCCTTGCACTCTCACCCCGTACTTTCACGAAGTGTGTGGATGCTGCCCTGGCTCCATTGCGACTCCAGGGCATCCGCATAATCAACTACATCGACGATTGGTTGATTTTAGCTCGTTCAGACCAGGTACCAGTTTGACATCGAGATGTCATTCTCGCTCACATGAGAGAGCTGGGGTTAAGACTAAACGCCAAGAAGAGTGTGCTTTCTCCATTACAGAGGACCACTTATCTGGGCATGGTGTGGGATTCGACCACGATGCAGGCACGTTTGTCTCCCGCGGTCTGTGGAGTGGTCGCCATCTAACGTGGCATATCAATTGTCTAGAGATGCTGGCCGTTCTGGCCGGGCCGAGTATGGTTCTCGGATCTGATTTCCCTTCTCGATAGCTCTCCGTGGGAGATTCCAGTCAGGAGGGACCTCCTCTCACAGGCGGAGGGCACAATTTATCACCCCCGCCCAGAGCTGTGGAAGTTATGGGTGTGGCCCCTGAGGGGGCACAACTAGTAGCTTCTGGTCTCTCAACTGAGGTTGCTGAGACCATCCTCCAATCCAGAGCTCCCTCCATGAGGAAACTGTACGCGTTGAAGTGGAAACTTTTCACTTCCTGGTGTAGAGACCGCCAGCTCAACCCAGCTAACTGCCCAGTCGGTACAGTACTGGAGTTCCTGCAGGCCCGTTTCTCTACAGGGTTAACCCACTCCACCCTGAAGGTTTACGTGGCGACCATTGCAGCCTACCACGCCCCTCTCGGTGGCATCTCAGTGGGAACACACCCCCTGGTTACACATTTCCTCCACGGTGCGCTGAGGCTGAGGCCTCTCGTACGATCACGTGTCCCCACGTGGGACCTAGCAGTGGTGCTTGAAGCTCTCTGTAAGCCTCCATTTGAACCTATCGAAGATATTTCTGATCGCCACCTTACGATAAAGACTAACTTTCTTCTGGCGATATCTTCTCTTAAGAGAGTTGGGGATTTACAGGCGTGGGCATTCTCGTTCCCCTAGCGTTTTCCGACGCAGCTCGAGTTCCTGAAGAGGAATGTCTCGGGTTACGTATGTAACCCTGGTTCCTCGAGGGAACGAGATGCTGCGTCTCGGTGCCATACTTCCGGCGTACCTGCCAGTGCTTGCTTCATTCCTAGAAGCTGACGCTGGCTCTGCCGCACGTGCTTTTATAGCTTCCTGGTCATGACGTCACCCGCCCGTGACGTCCCGCTCAGCTATTGGACTGATTTCACATGTGATTCAGAGCGTGGTCACAGAAGGCGTTGCCCTAGCGTTTTCCGATGCAGCGTCTCGTTCCCTCGAGGAACCAGGGTTACATACGTAACCTGAGACGTTATTTTATATCATGGAAACTTTACAGTTTCACAATATAGTGAGTTTTGCTGGAAATCCAATACAAAAATAAATACAACACAACTATCAATTATTTTTGAGGCAATATACATTTATTAAAAAGTACATGAATATTAAAAATAACTCACTCAAAACACAAATGTACACAAGCAAACTTCTTCAAAATCTGTCTCAAGGCATGTTTGAGCCCCATTTTACAGAGGATTAGGCCTGGTGAGTGTAATCATTTGATTGTGTATGTGTGTTGATGATGGGGCTCTAAAACTAAATTAGTCAAATTTTATTAAAAGGGTATGTATTTAATGCAGGGCAGGAGACTAAGTATTAAAGCATTTTAACAATAAATGTAGTTTGCAGATGTTCCAGATTAGTCATAAAATTTTAAATCTGTGCAAAATGTACAAATGTAATTAAATGAACTGCAAGCATCACATCTATTGCCCATACTTACAGCTGGGGATTTGAACAAACCACTAACCCTAAGCATTGTTTGTCCACATACGTAGAACACCCTATAGCGAAACCAAGGCAATTTTTTTGGTATTATTTTATCTTGTCTGTATATACTTTTTTGACTCTCAAAGTGACTGTAGCCATTGACGATTTTTATGAATCACCAAGGGCCATGGATTCACCTAAAAATCTTCTTGACTGTTCTACTGAAGAAAAAAGTCATCTATATCTTGAATGGCCTGAGGGTGAGTAAATTAACAGCAAATTTTCATTTTGGGGTGATTTTTTTATTTTAAGTGTCCCTATTATGACATTTCGAATATTGCCTTTCATGCAGTATGTAATGTAGCTGTATGTGAATGTAAAAGATCTGCAAGGTTGTAAAGCTAAAAGTGCATGATAAATAATGTCATTGTCTCGCAAAAGAAAGAATCGACTCTGAACAGTCTAAACGAGTCATCAGTAATCCCAGTCGAATCCCAGTTATGTGACAGCTACACATCACGGGGTTGCACATTTGCATAATCCCTGCCTATATTCTATGTTGGCTGGCCCCAAACAACTTGACCTGCCCTCAAACACTGTAGCTTGTTTTTGTGGTTAACATCATGTTGAGAAGACTCTGTGAAAGTAAATTTGTTTTATTTTCACTTCTGAAAGATGAGGCTGCAAAGAATCAGTGGTTAAAATTATTTTTTTCCACTGTACCACAGCAGTACAACACCCAATCTTTTTTTGTGTTCCTGTCATTTTACTGATGACTGCTTCTCTAATCTCGGGGAGTTCAACGCGGGATTCACAAAACACTCGCTCATGAAAGATGGCTCAGTACCCAGTTTATTTGGACCAGCTGGCTCCACTGTATCACAACCTGTATGTATGATAAATAATAAACGTTTATATTTTCTATCCAGCATTCAAAATATGGTTCTAATGGGTGTATCGCTTCCGATACGCTCTGTACAAGGTAGACCAATCACAACAGACTGGCCGATATGACCAATCAGAGCAGAGTAGGCTCACAGAAAGGAGGGGTTTAGAGAGACTAAATCTTAGAACTGCTTTGAATGAATCGTTTGAGAATTGTTGGAAAATTAGGTGATATTAAATGCATATTTTGAGAAAACGTATAAACGAATATTTTTGACCTTGCATGCGTTTGACCTTATTCAGGTAAGCACCACTTATTTTCTTAGAAAATGTAAAAATGCTTAAATATACTTAATATGAGTCATTTGGTCACCTCATGCATCCAAATAACTTACATTTCTCTGTCTCTTTTAAGAAAGGCTTTCACTCTAAAAGCTTATTTTCGACATAAACATAATTTTTGTCCTTCTCTGCAATGAGGTCATCGCCCTGTGAGCTCATCACAATACAGCAGACCTAATGACAATGCAGCCAAGCATTAGTATTCTAGGTTAAACCAACAGTACACTAAGAGGGCAATGATCTCTAAAACGTTTTGCTCCACCTTCCAAGGTTAAACCTCTATAATTCCTCACTGAACAAATGTATAAAGCTCCAGCTGGTTAAAACGAACTGTTCAGAGCCCTAATCTTTCCACAGCTCTGTATGTCATCTTAAAAAAAAAACTTGAAATGTCACAGAATGTCTTATAATGGCTTTTTTTAGGTTTAATGAAGCAACATTTTCAAAAAGAACCAATTTGCAGAAATGATTCAGACTTTACAACACTAGTAAAAAGCCAGTTGTTATTTCTTTACATTGAATGAACATTGCATATGGTAATATGTAATAATAACATATGGTGATGACAAAGAGTTCCATAATACCAGACAAAGCTATCCATTAGCATTCCCCAAAATCAATTTCACACTTGTAGAGACAAAAAAAATGAAAGCTGTTAAAACATAATTAGCCTATATGCAGTTAACAGATGTTTTCAAAAACAAAATAAAGGGGTGAATGTTCATTAAATAAAAGGGTAAAAAAAAAAAATCCAAAGTAAATAATGTACCAAATCAATCTCCACTCTTGTGGAAAAAAATATGATTATTTGACATCACTTTGATTGACTGTAATAAGAATCAGATTATTAAGCTATGCCATACATTCCTTGAGGACACCAAAGAAGTGAGACCTATCAAAATGATATTTACACTGTGTCCTATTCAGACACAGTGCGACCAATAATTTGTCTCTACACAATGAACACAGAACTGATGTGCAATGTGACACATTGACAGCCACAATGAATATATTTTATGTTTAATGCAGAGGATTTGGTCCAATGAGATTTTGAAAACTTGTGATATCTTGTACCACTTCTTTGATTAGGACACAATATAAGTCTGGGTTCTAGGGATGTACTCAAGACCTTAGGCTTGCATGACTTGAATGTTTGTTGCCCAGACTATTATTTTCAAGCAGACTCAATTTTTGGAAAAAAAGCTCAGAAAACAGACCACCAAACCATCAAACTGAACTAGAAAAAATAGATGTCAGACTCTAGCATGAAAGCATCTTAAAAGTACCATCTGCCACGGCTCACATTCTCATCTGAATTTGTCCTGTTGAACAGAATATGATTCATAAATCATGTTACTCAGTCCATAAGGTGGATTAATCGTTAAAAATAGACAAGAATAGCATGTGGATGGTCCTGTGAGGATCAGCTTTTAAAAATAGACTTAGCCCCATCTCTCAAATTCACAAACGTACAAACACATACACTCATTCAGTATTAAAGCACTAAGCCTCCTTGAAAGGTTTGCATCAGCAGGAAGGCTAGAGCAGTCTCGAAAGCTTCTGCATTCTCCCCACAACACAAGCAAAATAGGGCAGGGTTGAGAAATGACTAGAAAGAGTTGGGATGTTAATACATTAAGAAATCAGGAGATGGTTTAAGTAACAAACCAAAAGTGTGTGCCTTTTACACCACTGTGCTGTGATGTAGGTTTTCTAAGCACAATTTGGAAACCATCTTCTTAAGACTTTCTGGATGTTTCCTAAATGTTTCTAGATAATTTTTTTTGTCAGCCTTTAAACCACATTAATGCCCGTGAATTTAACTGTAAAAGACTGTAAAAATGCTACAGTAAAAACCTGTTAAATGGTTAACGGTAAATTCCCTTCCTATATACGGTGAAAAACTGTATTGGACATTACATGTTTTAGACATTAATTTTATGGTAGTATACCGTTTTTGGAATTGAAAAAGACTGTATAATTTACAGTGTATAATTTACAGTGCGTTACATTTCAAATTTGATGGTTTTTTTGTTGAAATAACTATGTTTCTTCTTATTTTTTTCTTATCAGTTTTGTATATTAGGGTTGTGTGTTACACCTAATGTTGTTAAATTAATGTTTATTGCATTATTTCAGTTTCATGTGTGTTACCATGATGGTGTTTGGTGTTTGTGTGAATGACACTGTGCACCTTCTATATACTGTATGTTATTATTTAAAAGCTGCTTGTGATGGGCTTTGGTTCATCATGCGATTTTCTCATCACCACCTGGTTATCAGTGTATTACAAAGGTACAAAACAGATTTCAGTACTTCAGTAGGTTGGTATATTAACATTATATCAGTTAATGAAATTACAGTATTTAACTGTAAATTTAAGTTAAAACCGTAAAACCTAAAACGTTGCTACCGTATTTTTTACGGTAAAGTTTCGGCAACCACAACTGCTGTTTTTTTACCGTAAATTTTACAGAATTTTTTTTTACAGTGGAAATAAACATAAGCCCTAATTCTAAGCTCAACTCTACCACTAAAATCTGGAGGTACTGCAAATGATAAAGGTAAGTTAAGGTAATAAAATTTTAAATATCTTAGACTTTATAATGCACATTTGAACAAAAGTTTAAGACCAACATTGTAACCAATAAAGGATAAAAAAAGCATTCAAATCACAATGAAAACATTCAATCTGAAAAATAACACACAAAAAACAGTTTGCAATATGATGCTGCAATTCTATGAAATAAAGTCGCAAATGTGAAAAAAATAAATAAAGATTGCAGTCATGAGATATAAAGGCAAAATTATGAGAGAAAATTACAAATGTGAAAAAAATAATGATGCAATCATGAGATATAAAACTACAATTTAGAAAAAGTCACAATTTTGAGAAATAAAGTTGCAAATACGATATAAAACTGCAATTTGAGATGAAGTCGGCATTGTTAGATATACACTTGCAATTACATGAAAATGAAATTAACAGAATGAAGGAATAGATTCACAGAAATTACTCTGACTCTGACATTTTCTCTAATCAAACTCTCTATGTAGTATTCTCAATTAGAATAAGAAATACAACAAGCAGGGCTATACCAGAGAACCTCCCCATCTTAACACTTTCATACTCTAGATCTACTACTACTACCACCATGGTGTTCAATGGCGATTCACATATTATTCGGTTTGAAAACAAAGCAACCTATTGGCACCTGTACAATGTAAAGGCAGCACACAATTCACTTTGGCTTACATACCACAAAATGGTGTTTAAACAGAATTTATAATGCACTACTGCATGCTCACACTATTGATTTTTGTGCAAAAATGAGCACTGGTTGACAGTAACAAAGTCTGAGTTGGTTTTTAAATATTTCATACCGTTTAGGAACCAGCAGACACCCTGATAAGAATGTTGTCAGAGCTTCATCCCTAAAACTAAGCTGATCAGTTGATAGGAATGTTGCACCAAAACCCACAAAGATGTTGATCCATGCACATGTCCTACTTGGGGAAATAATGCTAAGCCTTAAGCACTACATTCAGAAAAGACCAGAACACACACAAAGACGGAAACCAGCCACATGCAACATCGACACAAGGCAAATTATGATGTTAAAGTTGTGGATGCGTGGGTTTCCTATTGATGCCACTGGTTCACCTTTCTGTCAAGAATGCGGGATGCACACAGCTCATTACGATTGTCCGTCGCTTCTATTTTTTCCTGCTAACAGCTCTGAGAATGCAGAATTCAGGCTGATTATGCGCATTCAACCTTTTCTGGTATAGAAAAAAAAACATTGTGCTAACAAGATTAACACAAATGATCATTATTGTTGACAGGGTTTTTTTGGATTGTCAACAACTTTAAAGGTAAAAAGATGCATCATGATGATGAATCAATTGAAACAAAAGGAATTAGAAAAACAATAGCGTACTTCTATGCCACATTTCAAAAGTTATAAGCTAAAGCAGTAACACTTTATAATGTTTAATTTGTTAACATGAGTTAACTATATTAGTCAACTTGAACTAGCAATTAACAACACTTCTATAGCATTTATTCATTTTAGTTCACGTTAATTTCTACATTTACTGATACATTTTGAAATCAAAAGTTGTATCTGTTAACATTAATGTACTGTGAACTAACATGAACAAGCTATGAACTATTTTTATTAACTACTAATACTAAAAGCTAATAAATGCTGTAAGAAAATACATTGTTTATTGTTAGTTCATGCTAACTAATGCATTAACTAATGTTAACAAATGAGACCTTATTGTGAAATGTTACTGCTAAAGCATAAGTGAACTTTGAACTATAGGTGGCGCTAGAGGGCTTGTAATGGAGAGCACAAAAATACCGTTAGTTGAGCCTCTCTGTATCAAATAAAAAGAAAACTAAAAGATCCAGTACCTTTATAATGTTATCAAGTTGCAAGTCTGGGAACTGTGCTAATTTCGTCAAATGCCTGTAGGCTCCTTAAACAAAATTGCAATAAAACAAATTATTCATGGTTTTACAGGAAGGACATGTTCAGATATGCACCATTGCAGTTTAAGCCCTGAGTCATCACCACATGAACTGATGATGTAACAAAGAAGAGTTCTGTAATGTCAGACCACTAAGGGCGATTAGCACTGCGCAACTGCACTGCAGCACTGACCACATGTGCATGCAATCCACAGCTGCAGTCGCTCTCAGATGTCAACTAAGTTGTTTCGCTTTAATGAAGATATTTTTCTGGAAGCTAATTTCCATTCTCATAAGATTAAGTTAAAGGGTTTCATCTCTTGGCCACAGTAGGTATTTTACCCCTTGACAGCAGCAAGTTTTGCGTGGCATCATTAAAAAAAAATTCATAAACATGTAAAAATTGACACTTTTAAAATACCATTTGGTGGTGCTTTTTTGTCGTCTTCGACCTTCCAGATGATTATAAATTGTATGGCATACTACATCAGACATTTGGACAAAACAATTTTTTTTTTACTAATTAGACAATCCACAAGTGAAAAGCTGCTACCAACTTCCTAGTGCCCATGCTGAGAAATGATTGCACTGTCGACATGCCGGAATAACAGTAATTATGGCAAGCTCTCCCATATCCATTAAACATTGATTAAATGCAAATAAATCGCATCTTCCTCAATTGAAGCATTATTTGAAAAGGAATATTCATTTCTGTTAAATAAGAAATGCACATCCTTGAACATGCAACATACTAGATCAGGATTTCTCAATGTGTAAGGGGATAACAGACAAATAATAGGTGGGGGACAGTATGTATAATCTTAAAAAAAAAATATATATATATATATATATATATATATATATATAATTATCTCTTAGAGCATGAAAATGTGCTCCAAAATAACAATAACAGAAAAAGATGTTGTATCTTTTTAGATGTTATAGTATCTTTGATAAGAATTGAAATAAGAAAAAGCTTAATTAATAAAACGTATTTAACAAGTCATGTTAAAGCAATTGCCAACAAAGTGGTTATCACACTCTTAAAACATTAAAAATACTTTTATGACCAGCACTTAAGAACTTCCTCAAAAGGTTGCAACTGACCAGTGAGTCAAACAGTGAGAAAACAGTGAGTTTTCTTACAATGTGTGAAAATATATGGGAGAAAAAAGAAATCAACCTTATTCAAATCTACAAAATGTGTCCGTGGTGTCACTGTCAATGCCATTACTGTCAATATGTCAGTGGTGTTGCAGTCAAATGTGTTACTGTCAATCTGTCATTGACACTATAATCTGCCATTACTCTCATACTGAAAGTAGTGTTACCATCAATTATATTTTGTAAGTGGAATTACTTCATATTGTTAGTGATATTACTGTCAATGCCATTGCTGTAAATAGCATTGTTGTCAGTGACATGGCTCTCAGTTGTATTGGTCAGTCACACTGATGTCTGTGATGTTCCTGTCAGAGGCACTGGTGTCAGCTGTGTGAGTAGCGTTACTTTCAGAGCATTGTTGTCAGTTACATTGCTGTCAATCACATTGGCGTCAGCAGTGTAGCTGTCAGTAGCTTACAGTTACATTGTTACTGCTGTCAGTTGCATTGTTGCTGTCAATGGCAATACATTAAGTGGTGTTGCTGTCAACGGCATTGCTGTCAGTAATGTCACTGTCAGTAGCGTTGCCAACACTCAGTCTCGTTGCTGTTAGTGGCATTGCTGTCAGTTGTGTAGCTGTTGGTAGCATTACTGTCGGAAGCATTGATGTCAGTCACATTGGTGTCAGTGGTGTAGCTGTCAATAGCAATACTGTCAGTGGCCCTGCTGTCAATGGAGTTGATGTCAGTCATTGGTGTCAGTGATGTAGCTGTCAACAGCATTACTGTCAGCAGCATTGCTTTCAGTCATGTTGCTATAAATGGTGTTACTATCAAACTGTCACTGATATTGATGTCAGTGGCTTTACTGTCTTACTGTCAGTAGCATTGGTGTCAGTGGCATTACTGCCAATGGCGGTGTTGTCAGTGCTGTTGCTGTCAATGGCGCTATTTTCATATTGTTAGCAGCATTAAGGCCTGTCCACACTGAGCGCGAAAAAGCGAAACGAATATCGGACGCGATGACGAGCTGGAATAAAACAATACATTTCTATGGAGGCTTTCCACATAGACAGCGAACATTCGCGCACCGAAAATTCAAATTTTTTTTTTTTCGCACCAGTCCGATGAATCTTTTCATTTTCACAAAGCGAAAACACAGGCCGTCCAATGCATGTGTCTGCTTATTATAGAATCAAAATATACTATAAATCACAATTGGAAGTTATTACAAGCACTCGATGATGGTTTAAAGTTCGCACCAGTCCGATGAATCTTTTCATTTTCACAAAGCGAAAACACAGGCCGTCCAATGCATGTGTCTGCTTATTATAGAATCAAAATATACTATAAATCATAATTGGAAGTTATTACAAGCACTCGATGATGGTTTAAAGTGGGTAAGCAAATACATTTTCAAGTGTACCTTGATGCTAATTGTACTTCTAATTATATTTTAGGATGCAGCCTATTGTAAGCATTATAGAGAGTTTGTGTTTCTGGTGTAGAGCCAAACTTTGTTTATCTTAATTTAGATGTTAAATCCATATATAAGATACATATCTGAGGAAAAATGCATTGTTGGTCGGCGCCACCTAGTGTGCAGGTGTGAATTAGCAGAAGATGAACAATCGTTTCGCGCTCGGTGTGAAAGCACCGTTTGTCAGTGATTCGCCTCCCTTTTTCGCATCGCGCTCAGTGTGGAAAGGCCTCTAAGGCGAGTATCATTGCTGTCAATGGTATTGCTTGTAGTCACATTGGTGTTGGTGTAGCTGTCAGTAGCATTTTAATTCTATTATTATGTAGTATGACCTTGAATATAATGATCAAAATAATAATACAGGGATAACATGATTATTACATATATATTTTTAGATATTTTCAAATGGAAGTGGTACCACAATGTAGCATGACACTTATTATTTGTGAGTGAGTCAGTGTGTGGTCACTATGTATAAACATTTGGTCGCACTGCCTTTTAGAATTCCACTGCTGTGCAACCTTTCCCAATCGCCATCTCTCTCTGTCTCTCTGTCCATTGGGTGCAGCAGGGAGTGCTGCAAATGTTTGAAAGTCACCTTTGCATAGTCACCTTTTCACACCCTTCCCCCCCATTCCTGTTTCTGAGCACGCACGGTCTTGACTAATGATGTGCAAGGCTTTTTCAGATGCTGCTGCACAGACTTGGAAAAAAGGAAAAAGAAAAATGAAGCAATCTAAAAGCACTCAATACAAAATGTGATAGGCTATTCATGATTTGGGTTTCTGCCATGCAAAAAGACAGAGCCAGTCAGCCTGTCATAACCACACAGACGTGCCTGGCATCCACACTGAGAAAATCCTAGCACCAGCACTAGGGTTGAGAAACGAGAACCGATTTTTATTCAGAACCACTTTGTATACCAATACTGGAACCGAATGATTTTCATGATGTTTGGTTCTCAAGTGTCTGCATGTTTCTGCTGGTGTGGAATCAACACCATACTAAAACACTCTGACAGTCTTCTCTACAGTAATCTACACTTGTCACCGACACCAGGACAAAAGGAATCATGTTTTAACTTAGTTGTGACCTTGTAGTCTGAACTGCATGATAAGAGAGAAAGAAAGGATGCCACAAAACAATAAAAATATACATCACATCTTCCTTTTGCAATGTGCCGCAAATGAATCAGTCAAAACAAATCACAAATTAGTTCACTCACTTGAATAAGTCTGAGCGGTAGCTAAATTAACATGTGACTCACTCAGTGAACCTCAAGTCTTTCTTCTGGTCATATCTGAATCAAACTAAACCAAAAACCATTGCTGTTATGTTGTAAAGGTTTGTGAAAATTCCATGTAATAACTGACTGGTTGTTCATATGATGCTGTTTAGTTATTAATACAGACACACAAGTTTTAGTGTAATGTAAAATATTTAAGTATATGTTTAATAATGTATAAAGTATTTAAGAATGTAAAATAATT
This sequence comes from Sinocyclocheilus grahami, assembly GCF_001515645.1. Classification (NCBI taxonomy): domain Eukaryota; kingdom Metazoa; phylum Chordata; class Actinopteri; order Cypriniformes; family Cyprinidae; genus Sinocyclocheilus; species Sinocyclocheilus grahami. The sequence goes on from NW_015505241.1 coordinate 2,348,960, forward strand.
AAATGTTACAAAATGAATGGTGTTTGTGATTATTATAAACATAAATTTTGGTCCATTGTATCCATAATTTTCTGCAACACAGAAGTTATTTTCCACAAATGAGCAAGACTAAGTTATTTGTCACTATAGGTAAATAACGAGAAGAATAACAGTACTATTTGTGCAGCAAAGCAGTGTGTTTATGATTGTGATAATAAAAATAAGTTTGCAATATCAAACAACATAACAGACTATTTTTGAACTGCTAAAATAACTAATAGCAGTTGACACCGGAAGCTTCACACATTCAAGTTACAAATGGACCAGCTCATTCTTGCATTAAAATCAGGTGGATAATATAGTTAGGATGAATTACTGAAAAAAAGTACTAAATAAATCATAACAATTTTAAGTGTAATATGAATGGCATAGCTGTACCTTTCCTTCATTTCTATCTAGCTTCACAGATTTGGCACACACTGCTATCCAGTAGTTGCTCAGCTGCAGACAAATATGGAGAGAAATGGGGAGCCACATAGGAGCCAAGGAGCAGACAGGGAGTTGGTGTATGCCAGGGGGAATATGCAAGTGTGTGTATTCATATTTGTAGTAAATGTCAATGTGTGTGCGTAAAAGTAAAAATCAGATCACTTGGGCGAACACCTGCGTGTTCTGATTGAGGTGAGAGCTGGCGACGTTGTGGGTCGCACCTGAGGCAGCACTTCAGAGCCAGAGGGATGCCCAAGAGCAACCTGTACCTCAATAGCCCACTCCACACAAACACACACACACACACGCATAATCAAACAGTAATTAGAATTGGAAGGAGTGACTGAAATGGAGGGTAAAGTCGCAAATTGCAACTGTCAAGGAGGTTTGCAAGTTTACACAATGTACAGAGCAACATATGTGTATACTTCATGATTTTATCCCCAAAATGGCAAGTTTATTTTTAGGATCATTATGGTTATGGTAATGGCTAATGTAGTTAACCAATGGAAACTTATTGTAAAGTGGTACCAATATTGCTTTAAAAAAAACATTGAGCTGTGGTGCTCATGTGGACAACACAGGTTTGATCCAGACCCATACCATGAATTTATCAAATTATTCCTTTCTTCCCAATATTTTCCCATCCCTTCTTTACTCTCTGTGTAAAAGAAAAAAAATGGGGGAAATATTAAATGAGTCACATAAAATCAAATTACCACACCAATGATTAAATTAAGTCAAATTAGGACAAACTTTCATCTCCTGGTTGTCTTCACTCATCAGGAACATTTCTGAAAACCAGGCTTCATCCACCTTCCCTCATGCCCTTATATCTTTCCATCACATCAATCCCATTTCAAGTAGAAACGTTTCCTCCCTCCCTGCAGGGACATGTGTTCTGGAGGTAACCACCACTAAAGGAGGTAGAGCTTTTTCGCATTTGGCTCCCAAACTCTGGAATAGCCTTCCTGATAGTGTTCGGGGTTCAGACACATCTCTTTGGCCAAGCATTCAAATAATGCATCTCATAATCTTGTACTGTAGTTATATCTGATCAAATGCACATTATTATTCTTTAGTTTGGGTTAAACAAATCAATTTTGCTTGGTTGGAACTGCAGCTACGCTAATTATGTCTCTATTTGTTTCTCTGCTTTTGCGTAACTAGGATTTACACAAGCTTCAGTCTGGATCCAGAACACCTGAGAAGAGATGACGCCAACCCCTCAGAGGACCTCAGATGATGCCAACCCTGAAACAACATACAGAACTACCACATTTTGCTATAAGTTTGATTGCATCATATAATAATTGCTGTTAATATTGTTCATCGTCTGTTTTATTATGTCTTAAATTGATTTTTCTGTACATTTCTGCCATATGTACATTAACTGACAGTCACCACTGATAAGCTACCACTAAATATTGTAGAAACTTAATTTGCTGTAAAGTTGCTTTGCAATGATTTGTATCGTGAAAAGCGCTGTACAAATAAACTTGACTTGACTTGACTTCTGAGCAGTACAGCCAAATTAGAAAAACAACTTGTCCTTAGTTGAGACAAACTCTAAAACAGACTTGTGACCCCGTGTCCCTGGCAGAAAGTGAAGACAAGAACCTGTCTGGAGTTGATTCAAATGCAGCTTTTAGAGCTGATGCCACTCGTAAGGAGAAGAGAACAAACTTTGAGGACATCTTTAAATATTCAGTGAGGAGAATCTGGAACTCACAACGCTTTTTTTAACCTTTATAAACGTTTAGGTGGAGTGTAATTTCCACACCACTACTGACACTGAAAAAAATGGCAAACATAATGACTGTAACTACTGTAAGGGAAACAGGTCAATTTAGCTCAAAGGGAATCATTTAAGATTTTATAGGGAATTTGGACAGAATCGCTGTTTCACTGATCACTGAGTCGGCCAGCGATTCATTGAACGAGCCGTATAACATCAATACTGCAATGGATATTAATATCCAAAGTACAGTGAAAACACTATTTATTAGCTCAGTAACAAGATCGGCAGTTTAAGATATTAACTTGTAAGCACAAAACACAAGATACTTCTCTTTTCAATATGAATAAGGCTTTATTGGATAAATCTAAGACAATATGAACTAATCTAACACATAAACAGACGCACTCACACATTCACACAAGTTGCAGGAAGAGAGAAAGTGAGGAAAGAATGAGTTTGAGAATGAAAATGTGAAATCCCAAGTTTCCAGCAATATGTGCAATTGCATAGACCTGAACAACCATCAATCACTTAATTAACCCTCGAATTGAGTTCCTTAATGAGGTTAAAATTTATATTAAAGGGGGTCATATGATGCGATTTCAAGTTTTCCTTTCTCTTTGGAGTGTTACAAGTAAGACTAAGAATAGAATAGATAAGATAAGATAAGATCCCTAAATTTGCAAAGACTAAAGTCTCAAACCCAAAGAGATATTCTTTATAAAAGTTAAGACTCGTCCACGCCCACCTAAAGCGCCTCGTTCAAACACCCCCCCGCATGTCTACGTCACGATGTGGGAAGATTTGCATAACACCACCCAAATGTTCACGCAAAGAAAGAAGGCGTAACTTTATTGTTGCTGCCACCGCCACCATTGTGTGTTTCGTTGCGAAAGTGAAAATACTTTGTTTTGCCATTCAAAAGAGGACATGACTAGAAATCAGTGGTTAAGTTGTATTTACAACACTGCTCCAGAACAGTTCAACCCAAATATTCAGATGTGTGCAGTGCATTTTATGGAGGACTGTTTCCTGGTCCTGGAGTAAACTACAATGTCGGCTGTTCTGACTCACAGTCTGTAAGTACGTTTTCAAATTTAAAGAATTTGCCACTGATGATTGAAAAGCGAGTTTTGAGCAGTGAAGAGTACCGCTTGTTGTTTGTCATTTCTCCGATCACAAATGCAGACGTGGTCTTATGTACGTGTAACGGAGTTATTTGGGACTGTATTGCACTGGTTTAGGGTACTTGCATTCGTACTGGTGCGTCGGTCACGACACAGGAGGCAGGAATGAGATTTAACAGTCTTTAATTACGGTTCAGCAAATGATCAGCACAATGAGTAGCACAGCCAGACCACAGGGCATTAATTGGCATAATCTTCACAGTAGTGATATGTGATGTAATTGTAGGCATGTGTGTGTGTGGGGGTGTGTGGTATGTTGTCATTAACGCACAACTTGAACACATATCATATTCCACCAAGCAAGTTAAATTCAGTCCATATTCTGGAGAACCCTAAACGGTATCCCGTGCAGTCGGCTCAAACGGAACTGAAAGTTACTGATGTACGCAGTAACCCGTGATCTGATTGGTCATTCCTTCTCAACATCGCTGCCCCCAAATATGTTGAACATATTTGCTCCTTTAATAGAACAGTCAGTTAGGGGGTTCTGAATCTTTGGCATGTTCATCAAAAGCAGGAAGAGGGATTAGTCTGGCGACTGGTCGGGTATATGTTTTATTCTTGACCTGGATCTCCACCGCTCGGATGTGACCATCTGATCCAGGGAAGGTCTTAACTACTTTACCTACTAGCCACATAGCACGTGGAAGTTGTGGGTCAATAAGCATGGCAATAGTTCCTGGGGAAATGTCAATCACATCTGTATGCCATTTGTGTCGAATTTGGAGTGTTGGCAAGTAGTGGCGAATAAAGCTTGACCAGAACTGATCTGTAAGCACCTGGCTTTGCCTCCATCTCCGTCACCCCATGAGCTTTGTAGTTGGGTTTACAACAGGTGGTAGTGAACTATCGGGCC
>NW_015505241.1:2353308-2415452 GCF_001515645.1 Sinocyclocheilus grahami
GACACAGGAGGCAGGAATGAGATTTAACAGTCTTTAATTACGGTTCAGCAAATGATCAGCACAATGAGTAGCACAGCCAGACCACAGGGCATTAATTGGCATAATCTTCACAGTAGTGATATGTGATGTAATTGTAGGCATGTGTGTGTGTGGGGGTGTGTGGTATGTTGTCATTAACGCACAACTTGAACACATATCATATTCCACCAAGCAAGTTAAATTCAGTCCATATTCTGGAGAACCCTAAACGGTATCCCGTGCAGTCGGCTCAAACGGAACTGAAAGTTACTGATGTACGCAGTAACCCGTGATCTGATTGGTCATTCCTTCTCAACATCGCTGCCCCCAAATATGTTGAACATATTTGCTCCTTTAATAGAACAGTCAGTTAGGGGGTTCTGAATCTTTGGCATGTTCATCAAAAGCAGGAAGAGGGATTAGTCTGGCGACTGGTCGGGTATATGTTTTATTCTTGACCTGGATCTCCACCGCTCGGATGTGACCATCTGATCCAGGGAAGGTCTTAACTACTTTACCTACTAGCCACATAGCACGTGGAAGTTGTGGGTCAATAAGCATGGCAATAGTTCCTGGGGAAATGTCAATCACATCTGTATGCCATTTGTGTCGAACTTGAAGTGTTGGCAAGTAGTGGCGAATTAAGCTTGACCAGAACTGATCTGTAAGCACCTGGCTTTGCCTCCATCTCCGTCGCCCCATGAGCTCTGTAGTTGGGTATACAACAGGTGGTAGTGAACTATCGGGCCACCCCATAAGAAGGTAATTGGGCGTAAAGGGGTCAAAGTACGCTACATTGGAAGAAGTATACCCCAGCGGTTTACTGTTTAGGATTCCTTCCACTTCAATGAGTACAGTCAGTAGAACCTCTTCGGTTACTGTTTGTGAGCCAATGGTGATACGAAGGGCAGTTTTGACAGAACGAATCTCACGCTCCCAGGCACCTACAAAGTGTGGAGCGTTTGGTGGGTTGAAATGGAAGGATATTTTCCGCTTAGCTAGATGCTGTTGCAGTTGAGGGCTGAGAGATGCAAAGGCCTCCTGTAGTTCCTTTTCTCCACCATGAAAGTTTGTTCCCTGGTCCGAAAACAACTCACAAGGCTTACCGCGACGGGCCACAAACCTCCTCAGGGCCATCAAAAAAGAATCAGTGTCTGTGGAGGTAAGTAGGTCAAGGTGAACACATCTTGTAGTAAGGCACTTAAAGATTATCCCCCATCTCTTCTCGCACCGTCTGCCAATTTTTACTTGAAATGGCCCAAAGCAGTCCATGCCAGTACTATAGAAAGGTAGTTTCTGAAATCTCAATCTGGCTGGTGGCAGATCTGCCATTTTTGGAATGACTGGTTTGGCCTTCCACCTCTTACAATCTTTGCATAAATGTTGCTGTCTACGGATAGCTTCCCATCCTCTTAATACCCAGAAGCTCTTCCTTATTTCTGCAAATATTCTCTCTGGTCCTGGGTGGCAGAGCTTGTTGTCGTAGTCCTTTATTAATAGTTTAGTGACTGTGTGATGAGGATCCAGCACTATGGGGTGGATTGCTGATGTCTCCAATCCTTCTGCATGACGCAGGCGACCACCAACTCGTATGACCTGGCAGGACTCATCATATTCTGGTGCCAAGGTTAACAGCCGACTGTTTGAGGGTATGGGTCTTTTCGCTTTGAGCATTTTGTATTCCTCAGGGAAACTGTCAATTTGTGATTTCTGGAAGATGAACATTTCTGCAGACTGGTAATCTGTCGCTGATGGTTGTTCAGAACGTTTATGTATTTGAACTGTTGCTTCAATCAGCCCACTCCAGGAAGAATAGTTAGCAGGTTCAGGAATGATCGGGGCAGCAACTTCTACGACAATGCCACAGAAAATTCCCTTCCGATGTTCATCTTATCCATAGGAACTTGTAGAAGAGTAGTAGCTGGCCATTCAGGTTCTGGTCGGAGTAAAAACGATGGACCTTGGCTCCACTTGTTGGTCACTGACAGCTCCTCAAGTGTTCTCATCTGTATGCCATTTGTGTCGAATTTGGAGTGTTGGCAAGTAGTGGCGAATAAAGCTTGACCAGAACTGATCTGTAAGCACCTGGCTTTGCCTCCATCTCCGTCACCCCATGAGCTTTGTAGTTGGGTTTACAACAGGTGGTAGTGAACTATCGGGCCACCCCATAAGAAGGTAATTGGGCGTAAAGGGGTCAAAGTACGCTACATTGGAAGAAGTATACCCCAGCGGTTTACTGTTTAGGATTCCTTCCACTTCAATGAGTACAGTCAGTAGAACCTCTTCGGTTACTGTTTGTGAGCCAATGGTGATACGAAGGGCAGTTTTGACAGAACGAATCTCACGCTCCCAGGCACCTACAAAGTGTGGAGCGTTTGGTGGGTTGAAATGGAAGGATATTTTCCGCTTAGCTAGATGCTGTTGCAGTTGAGGGCTGAGAGATGCAAAGTCCTCCTGTAGTTCCTTTTCTCCACCATGAAAGTTTGTTCCCTGGTCCGAAAACAACTCACAAGGCTTACCGCGACGGGCCACAAACCTCCTCAGGGCCATCAAAAAAGAATCAGTGTCTGTGGAGGTAAGTAGGTCAAGGTGAACACATCTTGTAGTAAGGCACTTAAAGATTATCCCCCATCTCTTCTCGCACCGTCTGCCAATTTTTACTTGAAATGGCCCAAAGCAGTCCATGCCAGTACTATAGAAAGGTAGTTTCTGAAATCTCAATCTGGCTGGTGGCAGATCTGCCATTTTTGGAATGACTGGTTTGGCCTTCCACCTCTTACAATCTTTGCATAAATGTTGCTGTCTACGGATAGCTTCCCATCCTCTTAATACCCAGAAGCTGGTTGAAGCAAATATTCTCTCTGGTCCTGGGTGGCAGAGCTTGTTGTCGTAGTCCTTTATTAATAGTTTAGTGACTGTGTGATGAGGATCCAGCACTATGGGGTGGATTGCTGATGTCTCCAATCCTTCTGCATGACGCAGGCGACCACCAACTCGTATGACCTGGCAGGACTCATCATATTCTGGTGCCAAGGTTAACAGCCGACTGTTTGAGGGTATGGGTCTTTTCGCTTTGAGCATTTTGTATTCCTCAGGGAAACTGTCAATTTGTGATTTCTGGAAGATGAACATTTCTGCAGACTGGTAATCTGTCGCTGATGGTTGTTCAGAACGTTTATGTATTTGAACTGTTGCTTCAATCAGCCCACTCCAGGAAGAATAGTTAGCAGGTTCAGGAATGATCGGGGCAGCAACTTCTACGACAATGCCACAGAAAATTCCCTTCCGATGTTCATCTTATCCATAGGAACTTGTAGAAGAGTAGTAGCTGGCCATTCAGGTTCTGGTCGGAGTAAAAACGATGGACCTTGGCTCCACTTGTTGGTCACTGACAGCTCCTCAAGTGTTCTACCTCGAGTAAGGTCATCAGCTGGATTGCTGTGAGAGTCTACGTACCTCCAGGTACATCCAGCAGTCAGTTCTTGGATCTCCGCTATCCTCATCCCAACTAACATTTTGAATCTACAGGATTCAGAATTAATCCATGCTAAGACAGTTACTTACTCAGTTAGTTACATAGTTAAATCTTACTGATTTTCAAAGTGAGCTCAGTTTCAAGGAGTTTGGCCAGCTGAGCACCATTCAGGGCTGCACACAATTCCAGTCTGGGAATGGTCTGTCGTCGCTTGGGGGCAACTCTGGATTTCGCTATAATAAAGGTGAGCTGGATTTGGCCTTGGTGATCTTCTGTGCGTAGATAAGCTACAGACCCATACGCCTGCTCAGAAGCGTCACAGAATATGTCGATCTGTCTGGTAACTTTAGACTGGTCTGTATCTGATGTCACAATACAACGAGGCAAGGTGATGGTGGCCAAGTTAGGGAGTTCATCTTCCCAATTTTTCCAGGATTTCAGGAGATCCTCAGGCAAATTGGGGTCATCCCATTCCCGTTGCTTATCCCACAATCTTTGGACTAACAGTTTAGCTCGAGTAGTGAACGGAAGGATGAAGCCAAGGGGATCATACTGGGTTGCTAGTACTCTATAGATGTAGCGTACATTGTCCTGGCTTTACTTGGCGGGGTTTGTAGCCAAATGTATCTGACTGACAGTGCCATCTCAATCCTAGGGTGGATTCCTGGGGGTCGTTTCGGTCTTGGGACAACCACAGCTCAGTACTGTTGGATCGTGCTTCAGATGGCAGGTGCTCAATCACACTGGGCACGTTACTTGCCCACTGACGGAGTTGGAAACCTCCAGTGGCAAGAAGTTCACACAATTTATCCACTAAATGCCTAGCTTCCTGAGGTGATGGAAGACTCTGCAGGCAATTATCCACATAAAAGTTCCTCTCTACTGTGGATCTCATCTCATCTACAGGTTCTGTGTGGTCCATAACATGCCGCTGCAACGCATAAATGGCACAACACAGGCTACATGTTGTACCAAATGGTAATACCTGCCATTCAAATATGTCTGGAGGCCTGTTCCTGTCTAGATCGCACCACACAAAGCGCAGGAGATGTTTATCATTAGGTAGAAGGCGGACCTGGTGAAACATCCCCTTGATGTCACATCTCACTGCAACCGTGTGCTCATGGAAGCGTAGAAGGATGCCTAGTAAAGATAGACCTAGGGCTGGACCAGGCAGCAGGTAGTTGTTCAGAACTTGGCCTTGAAACTGGAAAGAACAGTTAAAAACGACACGGTTCTTGCCATTATGCTGGATAAGGTGGTGGGGTAGGAACCATGACTCACCCTCTTTGCTGATTTCTCCAGGAGAAAGTTTCACAGCATATCCAGTGTCTTCAAGCTTATTTATTTCCTCCTTGTATGCAGCAGCTTTGATAGGAACCCTTTCAAGTCTCCTTTCAGTGTTTCTTAAATTAGGCAGCACTGCATCTCTGGTGGCCTGAAGAAGCGGCATGTCCTTCTTGCGCAGTAAGGGGGTGGCATATCGGTTCACTCCATCAACTAGTACTCTTGTGGTTTGAGTTTGGAGAAGATGCATAGCCCCTTGGTCTTGCTTCGACCGTGTGACCTCTCTCTCTGATTTGATAGGAATGACATCTGCCTGCCAAAGCCTTTCCACGTTTCGGAACAGCTCTGTCTGTGAGGGACTGAAGGTGGCATGCAGACACTGTTGAGTGTTAAGCATTACCTCCAGCACTCGAGCCGGACCTTGCAGAGCCCACCCCAATCGTGTCTTAACAGCTGCCAGGCCCCCTGGTGGGCCTAGGCAGACTGGCTCTATAGGGGTAATAAGATATGGATGGTCTGCTCCGATCAACAGCAATGGACAAACCTTATGGATGGGCAGGAGAGGGAGGCCCTTCAAATGGCTGTATCTCTGTTGCAAAGTTGTTACAGAATAAGAGTACTCTGCTAGGCTTAGGGGTTTAGCCGTGAATGCTTTCTGGATGTGATACCTCTTGTGCGGTTGGGACGGTGTTGAGATTCTGAAAGACACTGCTGTACCTTTAAGTGCAGTAAGCTCATGTCTGATTGTTCTCAAAGCTAAGTCTTCTGCCTTGCTGGTGAGTCCTAGCTTCTGGGCTGCTGATGAAAGGAGGATCGTGCGTTCAGAGCCATCATCAAGCACTGCATACGTGTCCAAACTCGGACCTTCATGATGCAGGATGACTCTAACCACCTTCAAAAGGACTCGTTTAGAGCTTGGAGGTCTATCCAGATATATTGGTTTAGTGGTAGCACTCACCAGACATGTGCCCTCATTCGCTGTCTTAGTGTTGACATTATGTAGGATCTGTAAGTGCTTGCCGTTGCAAATGTGGCAGGGCTTCTTCAGGGTACACTGTGCAGCTCTATGAGAGCGTGCACACTTCCAGCATCTGTTGTTGGTCTTTATCCAATCTGTGATTTGGTCTTTAGTAAGTGCTTGGAATGAGGAGCACTGGCTCAGATAATGATCTCTGTTATCGCAATACGGACAGAAAGCATTGTTCTTCTCAAATATCTTTGCCGGTTGTCGTACCGTCTGAGCTGCAGTTGGCTGATCTACACTGTGAAGGATTGTAGCCGGTCTGGGTTTAAATCTGTGGTCTCTGCTGAAGTCCACGTTAGGTCTGACTTTGTCTCTCTGGGTTTTGTTGCCACCAAAGCTCTCGTGGTCTTGGCACCATGACTCAAACTTCAGCCACTTCGCCAAATCAATTAGTGTGTACACAGCACCAGGTTCATTGCTTACACTCCTTCTAAAGGCTGCACGTAGCTCAGGAGGTAATTTACTGAGAAGTCGTGCTACATGGGAACCGCAACGTAGTTCAACTTCTCCCTCTGTGCCCAGAGTCTTAAGGAGACCTACCAGTGCTTGTACTTGGAGTGCAAAGGCCTCAAAGCTCCTTGTATCGCCAGGCTGGATATCTGGGGAGTCCATAACAGCTGCAATCTTGTTCAGTGCCAGCTGATGACGACGCCCGTATCTATCCGTTAACGCCTCCATAGTGTCTGTATATGGGGTAGGGGAGTTCAGGAACGAGTCTGCTATCAGGCGTGCTTCCATTAATTTTAGATGATCAATTAGCACCTGATATTTGAACAGCTCAGTTGTGTCTTCTGGCAACAAGTTGCTCAAGGCTAACTTTAAGCGGGTAAATTCACCTGGATCTCGATGGATGAAATCAGGTATGGTTGGCTGTGGGCCCCTGTAGGTTACCTCCTGTCTGGTTCCACTTCTCTGCATCTCCCTGGGGTTGGCTGGTGACCCATGAGTTTGGGAACGAGAGGAAACAGCAGGCATCAAAGGAGTGGAGGAAGGAACATGAGTAGCAAAGCTGTCAGGGTAATAACATTGGGCAGGTGGCGGAGAAAGGTGATCTTCAATATCTGTAGCATCAACATGTTCTCTACTATGTGGGGTAGAATGCTTCCGTGGGGCTGGTACCGGATGCACTCAATGTTTTGGCCGAGGATCAGGTCTCTCTGACTCTCTGTAGAGGTTTCTAGGGGAGGGTATTGGAGGTGATGGGGCTAAAGGCCGTTGCTCAGGAAGTGGAGGAACTTGATTTGACTGGTTTCCCATTAGCATCTCTTGCATACCTTTCTGCATTTCTAACAGTTGTCTGATTTCCTCCTTCATTGCTTGCTGTGATTGCCGAAGCTGTCTGTTCTATTTTTCAAGATCGTACAATCTTTCCCTGGATTCCTGAGGTAAGGAGTGTGAAGAATATTCATCTCTCTCACTCCACTGGTCTTTGATGAGATACCAGGGCTTTGTCTGTGGGTGTTCTCCTACCTGATCCCTCATCTGAACTATAATGGCTGAAATCCTGCTGGTGAGCCATCATTCTTTGACTACGCCGGTAATCTTCTCGCCCGCGTGGCTGCTGTGCTGTCAAAGCAGCTCCAGGTTGATTTGGATACTGGACTTCAAAATCTTCTAAGTAAGCTGGATGACGGACTGGATGTTTAGGACGTGCATCTTGAGACTGGTATTCATGCATTCTTGTCCAGTGTAAACATAACAATCTGGCTCAAAGGACTAATATCTGTAACAGAGTTATTTGGGACTGTATTGCACTGGATTAGGGTACTTGCATTCGTACTGGTGCATCGGTCAGGACACAGGAGGCAGGAATGAGATTTAACAGTCTTTAATTACGGTTCAGCAAATGATCAGCACAATGAGCAGCACAGCCAGACCACAGGGCATTACTTGGCATAATCTTCACAGTAGTGATATGTGATGTAATTGTAGGCATGTGTGTGTGTGTGGGTGTGTGGTATGTTGTCATTAACGCACAACTTGAACACATATCATATTCCACCAAGCAAGTTAAATTCAGTCCATATTCTGGAGAACCCTATACGGTATCTCGTGCAGTCGGCTCAAACGGAACTGAAAGTTCCTGATGTACGCAGTAACCCGTGATCTGATTGGTCATTCCTTCTCAACAGTACGCGTAAAAAGACAGTCTAAGTCATTATAATCAGTAATTATGTTCCCACTGGATGCTACAAATGCCTAGTTTGTAATGGGTTTTATTGGTTTTGTCTCGTCACACCGGGACACACAGCATCACAGTATGGTAAGGGGCGTAACATTTACGTCACACGCTTGAGGAACTCGGCCAATCACAACGCACTGGATAGCTGGCCAATCAGAGCACACTTCGCTTTTCAGACCGATGAGCTTTGTAAACATCGACGCGTTTCAGAAAGGCGGGGCATAGAGGAGAAACAATAATGTACAGCATGTTGAAAATAATGTGTTTTTTGAACCTTAAACTGCATAAACACATTTCATTACAATAAATACACATAATAATGTTATTTTTAGCAACATCATATGACCCCTTTAAATGCACCAGTTCAGCTAGAATCTGGAGGTACTTGGTTCCCTTTGTTGTCGTCCTTGCAGAAAAGGGGGTTTCCTGAGGTTGCTGATTGGCTGGAAGTTCAGTAGTCGTTGAAGTGACGTCTTGGGAAGCCAGTGGTTGGGCGTTGGCTGAAGATGCGGAGTTGTGGGCTGGTTGAAGTTTTGAGGCGGTCACAGACTCGAGGTGAACTCGGAGACAAAACTTAACTCAGAACACGAAACTCTCAAAGGAAAAGAAAATAAATTAAAGTAAAAGAATGAAAAGAGTAAAGTTTGACGAGACTAGGTGGCGTTTCCCCTCGTGGTTTAAGAGGAGCAGCTGGCGTGTAAGCAAAAACGTGGTGGCAAAAAGGCAAGGACAAAACCTAAAAGCGATGTCTAAAAGCATAGCTAAAAGCTATGACTAAAAGCATAATTTGATGGTGTCCTGAGCATTTAAACTGGGCTGTTGGACACATCCCAAATGGTGTCTTGACCAATTAGATATTGTTTAAGGCATGAATTTTCAAACTCATACCTGCCCAACATGAATATAATCCTATAAACTATTCAATAATTATTCAAAATACATACACAATAAGTGATTAGAACATGATAGTCAAATGTGTGGGTTACATACATAATATGGAGTTATGCATAGAAATTATTAGTTGCTCATAAGTCCTTTTAGCATCATTTAGGTGCATATATACAGTACATGGAAAGGCAGTTTATGTGCCATTCTGTGGACGTAAGGACATGTTATGTGAAGACCAGAGAGGTTAAAAGGTCTCCTAAGGAATCTCAGTCTGGTTAATAATGTGTTTTTTGAACCTTAAACTGCATAAACACATTTCATTACAATAAATACACATAATAATGTTATTTTTAGCAACATCATATGACCCCTTTAAATGCACCAGTTCAGCTAGAATCTGGAGGTACTTGGTTCCCTTTGTTGTCGTCCTTGCAGAAAAGGGGGTTTCCTGAGGTTGCTGATTGGCTGGAAGTTCAGTAGTCGTTGAAGTGACGTCTTGGGAAGCCAGTGGTTGGGCGTTGGCTGAAGATGCGGAGTTGTGGGCTGGTTGAAGTTTTGAGGCGGTCACAGACTCGAGGTGAACTCGGAGACAAAACTTAACTCAGAACACGAAACTCTCAAAGGAAAAGAAAATAAATTAAAGTAAAAGAATGAAAAGAGTAAAGTTTGACGAGACTAGGTGGCGTTTCCCCTCGTGGTTTAAGAGGAGCAGCTGGCGTGTAAGCAAAAACGTGGTGGCAAAAAGGCAAGGACAAAACCTAAAAGCGATGTCTAAAAGCATAGCTAAAAGCTATGACTAAAAGCATAATTTGATGGTGTCCTGAGCATTTAAACTGGGCTGTTGGACACATCCCAAATGGTGTCTTGACCAATTAGATATTGTTTAAGGCATGAATTTTCAAACTCATACCTGCCCAACATGAATATAATCCTATAAACTATTCAATAATTATTCAAAATACATACACAATAAGTGATTAGAACATGATAGTCAAATGTGTGGGTTACATACATAATATGGAGTTATGCATAGAAATGATTAGTTGCTCATAAGTCCTTTTAGCATCATTTAGGTGCATATATACAGTACATGGAAAGGCAGTTTATGTGCCATTCTGTGGACGTAAGGACATGTTATGTGAAGACCAGAGAGGTTAAAAGGTCTCCTAAGGAATCTCAGTCTGGTTCTTGTCCTGGGTGGGGGAAACCACCAAACAAAGTCTCCAATAACGATTTTCCTCATGTGAGGGTAATGATGTTGTCTCTTCAATCATTAATCTTTATTTGCCCCAAATTTGACAATCTCCTTTCTGAGTTGGAATTGTCAATAAGTGTTCTTTTGTTTAATGTTGAAAGCTGTTTGAAGCTGCTAGTTTGTTAGGCTCACTTCAGACTCGTGGCGCCAAGATTTGATTTACGAACATCCTGTTGCCTTGGGCCTCTCTGTGAAATTCGGCTCTTTGGGTTGTTCAACACCAATCTGATCATATCTTAAATTGTCTGATTCGCTCTGATACCCTACACTACATACAAATATAAATAAGACTATAAGTATAACACATAATAACTGTACTTGCATATAATACAATATTGATCAAATGAAAGCCTTTTTAAGTGTACTTAAAAAGAGTATACGTTCATGACTGTTTCTTAATAATCTTAAGTACGCTTTTAAAATATGCAAAAGTAACCTAAAGTACATTTAAATCACTATGTATTAATAATATATTATTGTTCTTTACTGTAATTATTGTATAATTTTAATTTTAGTACCAACATTACATTTAAAGTTCATCATAATTACAAATGTGTAATATAAGTTTCAATAGAAATTAGATTAAATTACCACTTTTCAGTACATTCGTCAGTACGCTTTAACCATATTTCAAAAGACAATTGAAGTAATGATGAAATTGCATGTGAAGATGCTTAAGTGCTACTTAAGTGGGTCAAAAAAGCACTAAATTCAGCTAACTACATTTAATATTAATTTAAAGCTATAATACTTTTTCATTTAATTGCAATTTAACATGCAGTTAACATGCAAGTAAGTGGAAAAAAATATCACATTCAGTTTGCACTTGTCATGGCTATACCAGCTCCTCCATTAATCTCACGCTTACCCAAGTACTGTTCGGCCACACCTGCCATGGATCATTACTGTAATTAAAGAAACTATAAACACTCCAAATGGTAATTCATTGTCTGTACTTGCTTGCATATGTCGTCACTGTTGGACTATTTACTTACCTGTTTAGACTTACCTGACTCTCCCAATGATCCCTTGCAATCTGAAACTCCCCATCCAC
The DNA here is from genome assembly GCF_001515645.1 of Sinocyclocheilus grahami. Classification (NCBI taxonomy): domain Eukaryota; kingdom Metazoa; phylum Chordata; class Actinopteri; order Cypriniformes; family Cyprinidae; genus Sinocyclocheilus; species Sinocyclocheilus grahami. The sequence goes on from NW_015505241.1 coordinate 2,364,492, forward strand.
TCCATTGTGGGCAAAACCCTGGGCCGTGATACCGCGGTACAGTCCACAAAGGGCCTCCCAACTTCCTCCAAATAACAAGCCAGTGATCTCTTGCCATGTCTACCCCTGCCCAAAGGACGAGTCTATCCCCTGTCATTACCAGAGCAGATGGCCATGGAGGACTACGTGGAAAAGGCTCTGAAACAGGGATACGTCCACCCTTCCAAACCCCATGTTGTTTCAAATTTCTTCTACCTACCTAAGAAGAATGGAGCCCTGTATACGTTATTGAGCTCCTAACAATACTACTATCAAATATTTTTCTAATTTCATTAATTTATTTATTACTATCTATTTCTCTCTCTCTCTATATATGTATTGAAAGTTACTACAAAGTTTGATTTTTAAGAGTTGGCTGGTCACGACTCCCACCAATCAATTTGATTAATCAGTTATTGTGATGATCCACTTATTGCCGATAATTTAAAGCAGTGGTTCTCAAACCTCTCCATGAAGTACCCCCATCACTGCACATTTTGTATGTCTCCCTATATCTGACACACCCACTTCAGGTCTTGCAGTATCCACTAATGAGCTGATGAGTTGAATCAGGTGTGATAGATGAGGGAGACAAAATGTGCAGGGCTGGGGGTACTCCAGGACAGGTTTGAGAACCACTATTTTAAAGAATGCTTGTGTTAGTAATGGATATGTGTCCTCAAGAAGGCTGTGTCAAGCCGAAACACGTTGATCAACATTTTTATGACTTAGCCCAGTTTATCAAAGGCTTTTTACGCTTTGGCATAAGTGCCTTGGCATATTTTAGTTATTTTATTTAATATTACAATCAAATTCCATTATCTATTTCCACTGGCCCCTGCCGCATTGGAACAATTCCATGGGGCAAGAGCATTCTCAAATCTGTACCTAAAGAGTGAGTACAACCTTGTTTGAATATGGAAGGGGGACAAGTGGAAGGCCACCTTCGTCATGCCAACAGGACACTATGAATACCAGGTGGTGCCATATGGGTTGACCAGTGCCCTCCGTATTCCAGAACTTTGTGAACAAGGTGTTCCAGGAGTATCTCCATTGGTTTGTCATCATCTACATTAATTATATCCAGATTTACTCCTGGAATCCAACTGGCCATTGTCACTACGTGACTCTCATTTTGGAAAAGCTAAGAGAGCACCAGCTGTTAAAAACCTGTTCTACCTGCCATCCACACACTTCCTCGGATATAGCAACAGCCAAGAGGGAATTCAGATTTACCAGGGGAAGATGCAAGTTGCTCAGTCCTGTCCACAACCTACCACAGTCAATGCCCTGTTCTTTACGCGGTTCAACTTTCATGTCACCTACCATCCAGAGTCCAAGAATACCAAAGCAGGCACCCTCTCAGGAATTCATGTTCCTTCCATACCACCCTTTGAACTTGAACCCATCCTTACAAGTTCCTTGATTGTAAGCCCGATTCAATGGTTCCTGGACACCAGAATCGCTGAAGCTCCCACTGTTGAACCTGCTCTGCTGGGTTGCCTAGAGGGATTGACTTTCCTTCCATCTTCACTCTGCTGTCAACTTATAGACTCCCTGGGCTTGGTTCATCCTAGCAAACAGCAAACCCTCTCGCTTATCCGAAACCTCTACTGGTGGCCCAGTATGTCTAACCCTCAGGAATGCTCAGTGGATGGGAGGGTAGTTTCACAGTTACACCAGGCTCCCTCTTACCATCACAATCTATGTTATACTCACGCTCACCCGAGTACACTATAAGGACAAGGACAATATAAACCCTCTCTACTTACCTGTTTGGACTTACCTGATTATCCCTCTTTGTTCTCCTTGTTGCTCCATCATCTCCTCATTGCTTGAGTATTCTTTGTATTCTCTCCACACTACCTGCAACCAAATACTGTGTTACTCCATGCACATATTATCACTGTTTATCACTGCTCAATCAGTACTTACCATTCTTCTGTTGTTATCATCTTTTGTTTTTAAACACTGTTGAGTTCACATCATGTCTTGTGTGACATCTGATGTTGTATATAAATATATTCTTTTAAAGTGTATTATTTCTGTAATAAGTACTCTTTACTATACACTACTGTTCAAAAGTTTGGGATCACTTGGAAATGTCCTTGTTTTCCATGAAAACACACATGAAATTAGTTTCAATAGCCAATTCAGCAAATGAAAAGGACATGTAGTCATTGTCAGAGTTAGAAATAATGATTTTATTTTAAACAAGGAATGTGTTCTTCAAACTTTGCTTTCATCAAAAAAGCCACCTTATGCAGCACTGTCTGGCAGATCTTTGTCATTCTAGCTGTCAATTTTTCAAGGTAATCTGATGAGATTTCATCCCATGCTTCCTGGAGCATCTCCCACAAGATTGATTGGCTTGATGGACTCTTCCTCCGTACCATACGGTCAAGCTGCTCCCACAAAAGCTGTTCTTTGAAGGGAGTAGTTCACAGCATGGTAAGATATTTTAAGTTTCCTCACAATTTCTCACATTGAATAGCCTTCATTTCTAAGCACATCAGTAGACTGGCGTGTTTTCAAATAAAGGTCTTTCTCTCTGGCCATTTTGAGTCTGTACAGAAATCTACAACTCCTGACACTCCATCTACTACACTAACCTAAATAATGCCACTTTTATTGCTCCCTTGATCAGTAAAACAGTTCCCCTTTAGAAACTCTAAAGCCGAGCATCGGAAAACGCTATGGGAACACCTTCAGCGTGACGGTGCTCTGAATCACGTGTGTAATCCGTACCATCAAGCTGCTCCCACAAAAGCTGTTCTTTGAAGGGAGTAGTTCACAGCATGGTAAGATATTTTAAGTTTCCTCACAATTTCTCACATTGAATAGCCTTCATTTCTAAGCACATCAGTAGACTGGCGTGTTTTCAAATAAAGGTCTTTCTCTCTGGCCATTTTGAGTCTGTACAGAAATCTACAACTCCTGACACTCCATCTACTACACTAACCTAAATAATGCCACTTTTATTGCTCCCTTGATCAGTAAAACAGTTCCCCTTTAGAAACTCTAAAGCCGAGCATCGGAAAACGCTATGGGAACACCTTCAGCGTGACGGTGCTCTGAATCACGTGTGTAATCAGTCCAATGGATGGGTGAGATGTCACGGGCGGGTGACGTAGCGACCAGGAAGCTATAAAAGCATGTGCTGTGAAATCGGTGTCAGCTTTCTGTCATTCAGCAAGCGCTTTGTGTGTGTGTCAGTCAAATCTCTGTTGTGAGTCTTATTTAGTGTTGTTTGTCCACTATAAGCTCCAGTATGTCTAAAGCTGAGGCAAAGACAAAATATTTGGGCGAGAGCAGACAGCGTTATAGGCTGTGTGTTCCTTCCTGCCCGCGCTACATTACGGGTGGGGATACACACAGTCTGTGCGTTGTCTGCTTTCCCAAGCGAGGCATGCAGATTCGGCTCTCGAGGAAGCCCACATTGCGAGCGTCTGCCGCTGCGTATGCTTCGCTCCCGGAAGGGTCTCTTCGAGGAGGGAGCCTTTGCCAGCGTTCCTCGCGTTGCTGGCCCCACTTACGTCGAAGCGGAGTGGCGGCTGCACTCAAGGGGTTCGCAGATGGATCTGGTGGAGGAAATAGAGACGGGCGAGTCCCTATCTCCTTCCTCACCTGCCAGATCCAGCGCCCGCTCTCTGGGATCGGAAGCCCGTTCTGCGGTTACTTCCCCCCGGGGAGAGGGCTCGACACTCCGCCTTTCTTCCTGGTTGACGTGGAGGGCGTCGATGAGGATTCGCCCCCTCATTCGCCCCAGTATGAGGAGCTTTTGGAGGTGATTACTCGTGCTGTGGCCAAGTTGAACATCGATTTGCCTGCTGAGAAAAAACCAAGCTGGACAAATGCTTTCTGCCGTCTAGGCCGCCACCTCCACGCCGGAGCCTGCCATTTTTCCCCGACCTCCACACAGAGGTGTTGAGGTCGTGGGCTAAACCATTCTCGGCCCACCTCTTTGACCCCACTTCTGACTACTATGCTAATGGGGCGGGGTTGAATGAGTGCGGTTACAGGCTCATACTTAAAGGTTCCGGCATTGCCCTCTAAGCTGCTGTGTACAACTTCAGAGCGGGTGGGCAAAGGGTACACGACAGCGGGTCAGGCTGGTGCGTGTCTGCACACTATGGCAGTGTTACAGCCATACCAAGCCGACCTGCTGAAAGAGCTATATAAGGGGGAGGAGGTTAAGTCTGATGATATCACAGAGCTCAGACGAACCGCTGATCTGTCTCCCCGTGCCACCAAAAAGACCACCTGCACCATCGGCAGGTCTATGGCAGCACTGGTGGCAGCGGAGAGGCACCTGTGGTTGACCCCGTCTGACATGAAGGAGAAGGACAGGGTCTTCCTCATGGATGCCCCACATGCACCTTCTGGTCTGTTTGGCGATGCTGTCAATTCCGTTGTCGACAGGTACCAGGAGGCTCGTAAACAAGCAGCGGCATTTCAGTGGTTCCTTCCTCGCCGCTCTCTAGCTCCGGGGACTGCCAAGCGGGAGCAGCCACCTCCATGTACAAACTCCTCATTCCGTGAGGCTCAAAAGCAGAGCGTCTGGGTCGAGACCTTCGAAGGCTAAGCCGGATCTGCGGACCGTATTTAAGACTAAGAAGGACTTCTGAGAGCAGGCCCCTCTGGGGAAGTGTGGTGTACACCACATCACACGGTGCCTGTCTCTCCTCAGTACCATCAGGAGATTGATCTGCCAACCCTGCCAACCATGGTGCTTCAGGGCGCAGTGGTCTCCCGCGAGCGATTCTCTCAGTTACTGCCTGGAAACGTAGCGGTGCTAAGAGGCTCGCCACCTCTTCGGAGGTCTCTAGAGCAGCTAGTTCGACTGTCCCCTGCCTGTTCGCCGCTTCAGGGCACTGAGCTGGCCGCTCGGATTACACCAGCGGTCAGTCTTGAGAGACTGATTCCCTTAGTAGACTATATAGCAGTATGGAAACTACTGCCAAATGTGTCTCAGTGGGTCCTGCACACTGTGGAGAGAAGCTACCGAATCCAGTTCGGTTCTCCTCGCCTCGTTTCAACAGGGTCATTCCCACGCTGGTGGGCCCCGAGCAGGCTCTAGTAATGGAGCAAGAAGTAGACACGCTCTTGAGGAAGGAGGCCATCGAGGTGGTCCCTCTTCATGAAAGAGAGTCCGGGTTCTACAGCCGGTACTTCATCATTCCGAAGAAGGATGGAGGGTTGCATACCATTTTAGATCTGCGTCAGTTGAACCGCTCAGTCATGCGACTGAAGTTCAGGATGCTTACACTCAAACAAGTCATGTCTCAGATCAGGTCCGAAGACTGGTTTGTCACGATCGATCTAAAAGATGCATACTTCCACATCTCCATCCTTCCTCATCACAGGAAGTTCCTGAGGTTTGCTTTCAGGGGCAAAGCTTACCAATACCGGGTTCTTCCTTTCGGCCTTGCACTTTCACAAAGTGTGTGGATGCTGCTCTGGCTCCCCGTCAACTCCAGGGCATCCACATAATCAATTATATCGACAAATGGTTGATATTAGTTCAGTCGGAGCAGGTGGCGTTTCGAAATCGAGATGTCGTTCTCGCCCACATGAGAGAGCTGGGGTTGAGGCTAAATGCCAAGAAAAGTGTGCTTTCTCCATTACAGAGAACCACTTATCTGGGCATGGTGTGGGATTCAACCACGATGCAGGCGCGTCTGTCCCCTGCTCGGATCGAGTCGATCCTCACTGCAGTCGCGAGAGTGAAAGAAGGCCAGTCACTTCGTTTTAAAAACTGCTGGGTCTGATGGCAGCTGCGTCCAATGTGATACCTTTTGGCCTGCTGTACATGAGACCCCTACAGTGGTGGCTGAAGACCAAGGGGTTCTACCCGAGGGGAAACCCGCATCACATGTTCAAGGTCACGCAGCGCTGCCTACGTGCCTTCGACATGTGGAGGAAACCTTGGTTCTTATCTCAGGGACCGGTGCTGGGAGCTCCTTGTCGCCACATAACACTAATGATGGATGCATCTCTCACCAGTTGGGCCGCAGTCTGTGGAGCGGTCGCCATCTCACATGGCACATCAACTGCCTGGAGAAGCTGGCCGTGTTTCTAGCACTGAAACACTTTCTCCCAGACCTAAGAGGTCGCCATGTGTTGGTGCGCAACGACCAGGGAGGTCTGCGTCTCTTATATCAACCACCAGGGAGGTCTGCGTTCGCGCCCCCTTTACAGGCAGGTGCACTAGATCCTTGTGTGGTCCCAGGGCAAACTCCTCTCGCTGAAAGCAGTCCACATGCCTTGGCATCTCAATATGGGAGCAGACATCCTGTCGAGGCAGGGGCCGAGGCCCGGGGAATGGAGTCTTCACCCAGATGCGGTGAAGCAGATATGGAGAGTTTTTGGCCAGGCTCAGGTGGACCTGTTTGCGACTCGAGAGACATCGCACTGTTCCCTCTGGTTCTCTCGGACTCATCCAGCTCCATAGTACAGACGTGGCCGAGGCTTCGTCTGTACGCCTTTCCCCCGATCACTCTGCTCCCGGGAGTTCTGGAGAGAGTGCGCCAGGACGGGGTCCATCTACTGCTAGTGGCCCCGTTCTGGCCGGGCCGAGTATGGTTCTTGGACCTGATTTCCCTCCTCGACGGCTCTCCATGGGAGATTCCCGTCAGGAGGGATCTCCTCTCACAGGCAGAGGGTATGATCTTTCACTCCCGGCCGGAGCTGTGGAAGCTGTGGGTGTGGCCTCTGAGGGGGCACAACTAGTAGCTTCCAGTCTCTCAACCGAGGTTGTTGAGACCATCCTCCAATCCAGAGCTCCCTCCATGAGAAAATTGTACGCCTTGAAGTGGAAACTTTTAACTTCTTGGTGCGGAGACCGCCAGCTCGACCCAGTTAACTGCCCAGTTGGTACAGTGCTAGAGTTCCTGCAGGCCCGTTTCTCCACAGGGTTGACCCACTCCACCCTGAAGGTCTACGTGGTGGCCATTGCGCCCCTCTCGGTGGCCAGTCAGTGGGCAGGCACCCCCTAGTTACATATTTCCTCCGCAGTGCGCTGAGGCCTCCAGTATGATCCCAGGTTCCCCCGTGGGATCTGGCTGGGGTGTTAGAAGCTCTCTGCAACCCTCCCTTCGAGCCTATTGAGGAGATCGCTGATTGTCATCTCACAATTAAAACTACCTTCCTTCTGGCGATATCTTCTCTAAAGAGAGTTGGGGATCTTCAGGCCCTCTCAGTGGCCCCTTCCTACCTTGACTTTGCACCTGGTCTGGCTAAAGCTTTCCTCTACCATAGACCGGGTTATGTCCCTAAGGTCCCCTCCTCTACACCACGGCCTGTCATACTCCAGGCCTTCATCCTCCTCCCTTTCGGGAGTCCGACCAGCAGAAGCTTAATTGTATGTGTCCTGTGCGAGCATTGGACACATGCGTCCAGAGGGCTGCCCTGTGGAGAAGGGCGGACCAACTGCTCGTGTGCTATGGTTCCCCGAAGAGAGGTCTTCCTGCTACAAAACAGACCCTCAGTCGGTGGATTGTGGATGCCATTTACATTGCTTATGAGTCCTCTGACCTCCCCTCGCCTCTGGGGGTCAAGGCTCACTCTACCAGAAGTGTGGTGGCCTCCAAGACCTTGTCAGCAGGTGTTTCTATGCAGGACATCTGCAATGCTGCGAGTTGGTCCACGCCCCTAATGTTCGTCAGGTTCTGTGACCAAGATATGCAAGCCACTGCGGGCTCTTCTGTTCCCTCGCCCTAGCTGTGCTCTTCCACACTAGGCAGGGATTTGTAAGTCTGGCGGCGTGGCATACTCATTCCCATTGCGTTTTCCGATGCAGCTCGAGTTCCTGAAAGGGAACGTCTCCAGGTTATGCATGTAAACCTAGTTTCCCGAGGGAACGAGACGAAAGTTTGCGTCTCAGTGCCATACTTTCGGGCATTCCTTCGAGTGCTTGCTGCATTCCTCGAAGCTGATGCCGGTTTCACCGCACATGAATTTATAGCTTCCTGGTCGCTACGTCACCCGCCTGTGATGTCTCACCCATCCATTGGACTGATTACACAGAGCACTCACGCTGAAGGCGTTCCATAGCGTTTTCCAACGCAGCGTCTCGTTCCCTCAGGGGACTAGGGTTACATGCGTAACCTGGAGACAATTTCAGCTATGCTTGTATAATTTCAAAAATGTTTTCTAATCATTAATTAGCCTTTTAAAATCATTAACTTGGATTAGCAAACATAACACGAGATTGCAACAGGGGACTGATGGTTGCAGATAATGGCCCTCTGTGTGACAATATAGATATGGTGAAAATTTGATGTTTTTGGAAAACAAGGAAATTTCCAAGTGATCCTAAACTATTTAAACGGCAGTGTAATTTCATGTGTTTTCATGGAAAACAAGAACATTTCCAACTGATCCCATACTTTATATATCAGGGCCGTTTCTTCCGAGGAGGCAAGGGAAGCAGTGCCTCCTCAAAATATTGGTTGAGGAGGGGGGGGGGGGGGGGGTGATTGAGAATGAATGCCTCCATCGTGATATGATTGGATATGACTGGTTATGTTCGGCTGTGATTGGTTCATGTTCTTGTGTTTGTGCGTGTTCGCGAATCAGTCTGAATTAACAATATAATGGTGTTAATGGGAAGACTAATTTTAAAAAGAAAGTAAACAACTCACACACTTAGACATAACCACTTTGTTATGTAAAAATAAGACTTAAAATGGCATGAAAACATGATCTGTGGAAACATGGGCATAGAATACATGGGGGACGTGGCCCCCCACTTTTAATAAAACGTAAATTCGTCCCCCACACTTTTTTCGGGTAAGTGTGTTCAAGTAGAGATTTTCAAGGACCAGTGTGAATAAATCTAGATTTACATGCAAAGATGTTTTTTGCGTATCCAAAATGACGTGAAGTGAATATTACAGAGTGCCAAACATTCTCATGCAGTGTATGTTTCATTCATACTCGAAGCCGGAGGGTGCTCTCACGCAGAAAGTCCAATTTGGTCAATTTGGTTGCATAGCAAAAGACAGATGTATAAATGATAGATTTGTGACAACAAAATTTAAAACAACACATATTTCAGTAATAGTAATTACAGCCAGAGGAGTTCTCCATTTAGAACAGTTACTGATTTTAGATTACATTTCATGGTATTCAATTATGAAAAAACTTAGATTCTGTCTAGGGCTTTATAGCATATTTGGACATGCTGCTTCACAGCATATTCTTAGCATTCCAATCATTCTGTGTTTCTGGATATTTCAGCAAACACAGATGCCAAATACAACAGATGGTGTTCAAACCTGAGCGCATGTGTGCTTTGAGGTCTGTGACATCAGCTGAGAAATATATTAAGCTGCTGAATGGAAAATATTGGCCTACAGATATGTAGGCCTCAACTAACAATTAGCATATGCATTATTCAAATTAAGTACTCATCTAATCCAAGTCCTCTAAATGCCTCTATTACACAATACTTCAATCAATATGGTAAATAAATAAATAAATATGAACACTGCCTTATAAAACGTGCTGGCAAAGAGATGTAAAATAACATATGAATATTAGTTTTTCTGGACATACATTCAGAAATATCACATTTTTCTAAAGTATGCCATCTGTCATTCAATGTGTAGTAAAAGAAAATCACATCTGCCCAGCAGTTACACCAGACTCTCACTGAGATCTTAAACAGTTTTGGCCTTCAAAATGTCTAACTGGTAAAGGAAAAGTTGATGATGCCGGTCTATATATATATATATGTATATATATATATATACGTATATATATATAGACCGGAAGCATCCAGTCTAACTAACATTCCATGTGGCTTATTTATTTAATCCTTCCATTTTAACCTTCGAGTGTGATTTATGACTGTCATTAATCTTAGGCTGCACATTAATTCCACAGCACGTAGGTTCATCTGACCTGTGCCCTTTCAGATCCCAGCTGCGGTGACTCATTGTGTCATCTGGTATATGTAAAAAAAAATATCCATATCCTTCTTAAGTGGATGGTTTTAAGAAGATAAAGCCTCAAATCAGAGATAGAGCAACTCAAATCAACTCAGATGTGTCAGATTCCTAATGCAAAGCAAGTATGTGTTGCATTCTCAGTGTTTCTTAAAGCAATGCTATTGTGGACATTAGCATAAACTGTTCTTTCTGCGGTCAGTTTTCACTTTCCAGTGTTTGAAGAGAACCTACTGAATAAGTTACAGGTACAGTACATCTTATAAATATGTTCACATCCATCTAGGTGAATAATAATGTCTGGCATCTTTGCTATTGAAATATCCGGTGAGTGACGCTAAAAGGTTAATGCATTGTTGTATTTGAAAATAATGCATTAACTTTGTTGTATTTTTTAAATAATGCACGACCTAAACTAATCTCTTCCCCTTCCCTTCCCAACAGTGTTAACAAAAGCAAACGTGGTATCAAAACTAATTTGCTGAAGTAACCATGCCATGTACTTCCTTTTACAAATCTTTGAGCTCTTTTCATGACTATTGTTTCACAGGACTGTGCAAGTTAATTATGTAAAAAAAAGTCATACACACAGTATGAAACTGATCATGCATAGCAAACATCAAAATGTATAGTTTACTAATCATATATATATTAAAATTTGTATGAAAAGGAATAAAAATAGTTGGTGGTGTTTTACTGCCGCTAGTGTTTATTTCAGCTGTATGCATAGGTTTTTATATGCAAAGGTTTTTGAAGTTTGGCACATAGGTAGAGGCACATTTTCCTAATGTGTAAAGCAGAGGTGCGAAGCTTGGAAATTTATAAAAGCACTTTTATTAAATCTCCTGGTACAATTTAGTGTTATTTGAGCTGTAATGTTGTTCTCATCATGTTTACAATCGTTTTAGGGGTTTAGTATTATATTGTCATAGCAAAAAAATTGTATTGGATAAAATTTTACACAGAAAAGGTAAGAAAGTGATTTTGTCACACTAAAATCGAGTTACGATGCATATTGTTCATGTCCTGTGGCTATACTATTGAAACAGTGCGTATTTTACAGTTTATGGAGTCTTCAGCAAGTGCCTCACTGTAAGCCAGTTTTTCTTTTACCAAATCAAAATCAATTATTGTTGTAATCAACATTATGCCACAAGTGCTGTCGACTAGGCTTATACTGAACTCGGAATATCTTTTTAATATCTTCTATTACACAACTGATTTGGTTTAATAACTTTCTACAGTATTCACTTTATTTTTGGCCTAGATTTTATCTTAATCAGGTTGCGAGTTAATACCTAAAGACAATTATTTTACTATCTCACCTTCAGATTGTAAGTGTCATCAGTCCAGTTACACCACAACATCATAGCATGATAAAGCCGGATATTGTTCAGCAGATTCGTAGAAAGAGCCCTAAAATAGGCCTTTGATATTAAAGAGGATTTACTGAGGCAATCAGCATGAGTTGATTTTCTGTGAGTTGGGTTGACAAAAGCCAGTCAGTGTGTTAAAAGACCCAGAAAATCTATAGAGTACACTCACATCCAGTTGATTGTCTGTGTATCATTAATATTCATTATCTGCAGAAGCGTGCGTAAAGCAATAAAATAAAATAAAATATGTCTAATTCTTTGTTCTGGGGTACATTAAAGCATCCCTCTTACTGTGTAATTTCACATAAGTACTGAATAATAACGAACAGTGTGTTTAATATGTGATTATAGATAGAAAGTTTTGTAATGACACGTTGTTAGTGTTACTGTATGCCATCTTTATAAATACTGTAGAAATGTATCTAGTTTATCCACTACAAAGTAATCTTTAAAATCCTACCTGTATTGGAAAGTTTCCCTGCTACAGGAAATTATAGGTGTGCTACGGAGGACTTAAAAGGTTAAAAGTTCATTCTGCAAGGATATTTTATCCTCTTGGTGATCATAATTGTCATATTGGTTCTGAAAATACGAGTCATTGCTTTGTGATACTTTGGAGTTCTATCAATTTATCAAAATTGTGATTGATAGAACGTTTCAATTGATTCATACATACAGTACATACATACATACATTAAAATTAGAATAGGAATTCTGTAAACTTTGGTACATTTTCTACACTCTAAAATGTTTTGTCAGGTATAGCTGTTGCTAATTCTTCATGTGGTAGTATCTAAATATACTGGTTATTCAAATAAAAACTATTAATTAATATGACAGAATCACTCAGACTATAGGCAACATTTAAAAAAAAGAATCATCATCATCATCATCATTTTTAACAGTCAGATAAAAATAGCTCCTTAAAGCTCCAACTTAATGTCTTGATTTAACAACGTAACGTCTTTTTTTAAACAATTCATCTACATATTATGTCCATTATACATATTTTCTATGTTTAATAATTTATAAAGGTATTTAATGCTAATACACTGTAGGGCTGTCAAACAAAATCAAATTTTGAATATTCGTCGAATTTTTTAAAACAAATTCCACATTCGAATGCAAAAACGTAGCATTCAAATTTTAGGTCTGTGTCAGCCGTCAGGCACAAAATGCGAAGATGATGTAAGTGTCATTGCTTTTGTTAGCCTATGCAGTTGAACCCACTAGATGTGGCGCTGCTACATTATTCATTCAACATGTTCCTGTGGCTCAGTGGTAGAGCATTGCATTAGCAGTGCATAAGGTCATGGGTTCATTTCCCAGGGAACACACATATTGGTGAAAAGTGTATAGCCTGAATGCACTGTAAATCGCTTTGGATGAATTTTTTTTTAAATTAAATTCAAATTAAATATATTGTGGAAAACTAGAGCATCAGTGTGGAGAAGATGTTTACGTCAAAACTGAAACCAAGCCGTTCACACATTTAGCACATTTTCTAGCGGGACATCTATCAGCGTTGCACTCGCGTCTGGCAGAGAACGGCATGTTTAGAAAGCCATGTAAAAATAATGTAAGTTCAAATTTTTCAATTCATCCCACTGTATCTCATGTTTTTTTAAATGAACAAAGTAGCCTACTCTTTGTGATTGGTTTTCGGTCCTTTGTATTACAGTTTTTCTGAATTGCTAAAACACATTTCTTGAAACCATCACTAATTTTCTCAAAACCTAAAACACAAATCCAAACACCAAACCTCTGACTCTTCCATCAAAATCAAACAATCACTGCAAACCATTTCACTTGCACTCAAAATCAAACTGTGCTCTCAGATCACACACACATGAGTCAATAAAATAAACACTACAGAGCATTCATTAGACACTACAGAGAAAAATGGAGAACACAGCATCCAGAATATTACAGAAAAAAGTATATTGAGTAAACAATTTTGCAATTCTGTAAAAAAGTATAGTAATTGCAACTGAGTAAGGTGAATATATTGTATAGGCCTACTGTATGTACTGCAAGAATAGTATAGTGCTGAATATTGAATAGTACTGAATGTTTGTATATATTCAGCTCTTGGATACTGCAAAAATACTGCAGTCCAACTGCAAAGGCCAAAAAGCTCTAAATGAACAGCATGTTACAGTACACTCAAATACTGTAAGTTGTGCAATTGTAAAATCAGGTCAATGAGATTCATTCTGTCTCAGCATCATATCTTTGTGCTTGAGTCCGGCCTTAGGACTTTGTCCACATCACAAGTAATGTTGTCTTTTTTGCTAGACAAAGAGAAAAAGCCCTCTGGTCTGACAGATCTAGCCTTGAAAACACTCTTTAAGCCTTACTCTTTCTCTCCTCATCCTCTTCCTCTTCTTCCTCCACTTCTTACATGTACTCTTCCTACTCTCTTTCTCAGATTGTTTCCATCTATTGTCCGTATCATTATTCAGTCACCTGTGCCACTTGTGCACTCTGAACTGGCTCATATTTTGTACAGATGGTTTGATCACATCATTAGGAACAAGTGTGAACCATTCTGAATCGTTGTGTGTAAACGATGACAACTGTGCTTTAGTTGTGTTTAACTTTTGCCGCTTGTGTTTAGCATTTTGCAGCACAAATGCATCACAGTGTGATAAGTGTTTAAGTGAAAGAGAACGTGTTTAGAGTTTTGCAAAAAGAGTGCATGAGATTTGCAAATAGAGCCGTGTTTAAGGTTTAGCAGAAAGAGTGCTTTATTCTGCAAATTGGTTTAAGCTAGTGAGAATGTGGTTCAGAGATGGGGTTTTAGTGTTTTAGCAATTCAGAAAAACTGTAAACTATACATACATACATGGTGCTGTTTTTTTTCTAATTGTTTAAGCAACTTTATTAATTATATATGGTTTATAAACATTATTTTAAACTTTATGCACTTTTTTCAAAGATAGTCGTGTTATTTTATTACGCTTTGAAGAAACATGCATAATTTTTTTGCTCGATGCGCCCTCTTGTGGCCTCAGGAGAGAAGCCAAAAGCTTTTATTCCCCTAACTGAAATTATGCCTTTTAAATTCGAATATAATTCGAATTTTGATCATATTTAAGTAGAAAATTCGAATTTAGTTTTTCATTCATTTTGACAGCCCTAATATGTAATAATGTAAATATGTAATACAATGTTTATTTAATAGCCTGATTATAATACAAATAGTTAAATTATCCATCCTTGTGTCCTCATATGTATTACATATAATACTTTTATTGTTTGTAATTTGTTTTTTACTCGATCACTCAATTTTGCACGGTTTATCATTTTTATTTTCTAATATATGAAGCATTTTGAGCTTCATTTGATGTTTGAAAGGTGCTTAAAATTATATGTATTATCATTAGATAGAATGTATCAATGAAAATGTGAATATTCTATTTATAGTTATATAATAGTTAGATAATATTAATTAGGCTGTATTATTATTATTAATTATATGTCATATGAATCTTTATATGTACCTTTAAAAGTGTACGACAGTGATACAAAATTGCATTCCTCCTTTAGCGAACATACTCTGTAATGTACCGATTTCTGAAAGCATACAAATGCCGCATGATCACCCGGTAATAGAGTGTGTGTGTGTGCGTGTGTGTGTGTGTGTGTGTGTGTGTGTGATGTACTGTTCGTTTGTCAGTGTGATTTTTACTCACTCCGGTTTCCTGGCGAGTCCAACGGACCGGCACAGTGTCGAAGGAGTCTGCGGAACCAGAGACTTGCAGGACGGGCTCCTCTTATCGTCCTCCGCGGACTCCGGGCTGGACTGGGTCGCTTTGAGAGTCGGTGGGGACGTCGATACAAGCTGCAGATGCTGCGGGTGATGAATGGGAGCTGCCGGAGGATGCTGCGGCTGTTTGGACGGATGCTGCTGCGGCTGGGCTTGACCGTGGAAACTATACTGACCCGACCAGAGATTAAAAAACAAACAAAAACAAGTAGCTAAAAAAGTAATTAGCCTACCATGAATGTGTCGGGGGAAATAGTAAAGAGATATTTGAATTATTATTATTATTAGTTATTATTATTATTATTATTATTATTATTATTATTATTATTATTATTATTATTATTATTATTATTATTATTATTATTATTATTATTATTATTATTATTATTATTATTATTATTATTATTATTATTATTATTATTATTATTATTATTATTATTATTATTATTATTATTATTATTAAACTACTGTTTTCTGAGTCAGTGTCGCAAAGACGAAGTTGACTATCCTGACTAGCCATCTCCTCTCCAAGAGTTTTTGTTTTCGATTTGAATTATTTCGTTTTAAAGTAATTTAAAGCTTTCTATAGATATATTTGTCATGTCTGTAAGGCAAATATTCGCTGAGTTTCGGTTAATTTTTGTGAAGCGCTCCTGTTCAGTACCGAGACGGCAGAATGCGCAACCTGTTTGTTTTCCTTATTTTACAAAAGCACAAAGTTTCTTGTGAGCGCACACAAATAAATGTAGACCCTTTACAGTGTATAATGATCTATTACTCTTATCTTTATGAGCAAAAATGACGGCGCATTTTATTAAAGGGGTCATATGATGCGATTTCAATTTTTCCTTTCGCTTTGAAGTGTTACAAGCTCTTGGTGCATAAAGAAGATCTGTAAAGTTGCAAAGAAAGTCTCAAATCCAAAGAGATATTCTTTATCAAAGTTCAGAGTCAGCCACGCCTACCTAAAACGGCTCGTTCTAACACGCCCCCACATATCTACCTCACTATGTGGGAAGATTTGCATAATGCCGCCCAAATGTTCACGCAAAGAAAGAAGGCGTAACTTTTATTCTCGCTGTAGTATTGTTGATGCTGCAGCCATGTACGCTGTGTGCTTCGTTGTGAAAGTGAAACTACTTTGTTTGGTCTTCCAAAAGAGGACGATATCCACTTCGTCATGTGCAAGTGATGCGCTGTTGCCTCTATGTGCTGCCGAGCGCGCTTTAGCTTCCACTCTCCGGATATGCGCCTAAAAGCGCACATTTATATAGGTTAAACGTTTAAACTAACATTGTGATATGCTTTAAGTGTTTCATATCTATATATTTTATTTTATTTCAAGCCGTGATGATCTGAGAAGGCTAAATTGATCAAACATAGGCACTGTCTGCCGCTGGCCGCTTGGTTGTTACTATAAAAAAGAACTTTTTTTGAACAACAACAAAAATGTTCCAGACATATTTCTAAATTAACGTCATAAAGAAACGAAAAAAACACTTTGCAATTAAAAACAAATCTGAACTACTTTAATGGCTGCAACAGCAGTATAATGGGGAAGAGAGAAAAGACACGGGCTCCAGTCGGATTTAGGCAGAGAATTCTGATAAGGTGTCAGGCAAGAGCCGGGCTAGGACCAAGATTGGAGGCCTGTGCAGGGCTCTACATTATTTATTTGTTGGTAAAACATATCATCCTTATTCATTTTGTTAGGCTAATAAAAGTTCAAAGTTTAATATAAGTGAATATATTATTGTAGCTGCTATTTTATTGTATAGCCTACTTTTTTTCATTAATAATAGCCTAATGAGCCACAAACTAAGCATTCGTTATTTGTGTTACAACCTTAAGTATTAAGAATAGGATACAAGAATAGGAAAGGTCTAGCATTAAACACCACAGTAAGCCCTACAGATCTGAGAATGCAGGATTGCTTGCTGCTGAAGACGCTGTCGCTCTTTATCTGCTGTCTCTTAGCAATGGTTGTAGAAATGGTCATTGATCTTAATATGGGTACGGCACAGATGTTACAGGTAATAATAATATGATCAAAAAGTCATGGCAACAAATTATTTTTTAAGTCAGTTAAATAAGTTGAAACGACTTTCACAGTCAATTTGATTTAACTTAACTCAACTCTTGCTTATAGTGTCATTGTAGGCTCAGGCTACTTTTTTCAATGAATTTTAAAGAATATACGAATTAATCAAATTAATTTTATTTATTGTTGCAAAATTTTCATTTACTTATTTTCAACCCCCAGTCCCCCTATTTTTTCTTGGGCTACAGGACAGGGGGTGCTGCAGCACCCTCAGCACCCCTAATTCCGCGGTAATGCATTGTGATGATAGCTGATAGCTTCTAATAAGGTGAATGTCTTCTGTTTCACAGGCCGGAAAGAAGACTACAGGTGTCTGTTTTTTTTTTTTTAAATGGATGTCAAAGGAAGAGAAGTGATTTTGTCGCAAAACAGCTTATCATTTAATGAACTGACAGCCCACTGGCTAATCTTTAACATGTTTACCATTAAACAATTGTTTTGGATGGATCTATTTTTAGACTTTTCAGATTTTTACACTGAAAAATGCCTAATAAAATCGTCACCGACAGTTCTGCAACAAATTCTACCTGACAGGTAGGATTCAGTTTACGGTGCTTCTCATTCATTTCTATGTTATCCATAAACAGTGATTGGCCCTGTCCCAAGGAAGAAAGGCCGCAAGGCATAGGGTGCGACTGATGCACAACACTGCTACAGCTATCCACTGCAATAACGACAGTGATATACAGTATTTACGACAGTGAATTCCACTCACTTAACTTCAAAGTTCCTTCTATTGTCTTTAAAATATGGTTGAAGTGTACTGCAGAATATTTATTGTAAACTAAAATATGCTTTAATGTTATTTCTAACAAAAAAACAAAGTTTGAAAGTTGGCCTATATGTATCAAAATATATTTGTAATTACACATACACATTTGCAAATTAGTTGCAAAACAAGTTGCAATTTAGTACATTTAAAAATGGATTAACTTTAAATGCAATGGCAAATAACACTACAGATAAAATTATAATCAAGTAGCCTACTTTACACGTGATTTAGTATGTTAGTCAATACATCAAAATAAGTGTAATTTTTTTAAAGCATGGCAAAAGATTATAATTATTAAAAAAATTATAATTTGACATTATTGCAAAGTGTTTAAAAAAAACATAGTTTACATAAAAAAAAAAAAAAATAATAATAAAAAATTTATTAATATGACCAAAATTGTTACAGGTGTTTTACCTTATTTTCAATTTTGCACTTCATTTTGTTGTGTTTTAGGGTTAACAAAAATGTTGTTGTTGTTGTTTGTCTGTTTTTTCCACAGTTTGGGCTATGCACAACTCTGGTCATTAATTAATGAGTGTATTGTCCCCATACACCCCCTCACCCCTTTTAAATTAAATTTATTTATTTATTTGTTGTTTGTTTTATTTTTTCAAACATTTTGTATTTTGTTTGAAGTCAAATCTCTGTTTATATTCCCTCTCCTTAACAACAGCTTACGTATATGAGTCAGGCTGTCCACCACATTTCTGTTTTCTTCCAGAGCTTAAATCTGAGTCACTGACTCTAACAGCTGCTGTTTGATTATGAGGTTTAGCATTATGAATCATCATATTATCACTGTGAATGTGCATGTTCCATGAGGTTATCGTATAACATATGTCTCCTTATTACATGGCTCTTAATACATTATTCTGATTGGTCAACTGTAGCATTGAGGGGTCGATTATTTTTTCAATGTCTATTAATTATATTCTGATTATATTCTGATTATAGGTTGATTATATTATGTTTGCTAAACTTTTATTGGAACGTTTGGCTTGTATTGGAGTAGCTGACAATGCCCTTCTTTGGTTTTCATCATTTAAATGACAGGAAGCAGTTTGTTTAGATTAAGCATGCTCAGTCAGAGCCTGTTACAGTTACTCAAGGTGTTCCACAGGGGTCAGTATTGGGTCCGCTTTTATTTATTATTTATATGTTACCTCTTGGTCACATTTTTAGCATGTATGGCATCAACATACATTTTTACACTGATGATACATAATTGTATTTATCCACAAAACCCAACGCTTTCCATCATCCTTTCAAGCTCACTAAATGTTTGCAGGATGTTATAGTACTTGGATGACTAATAACTTTTTTAAGTTAAATTCTAACAAAACTGAGGCCCTTCTTGTTGGATCTAGATCTGTTTTATCCAAAATCACATTACTCCTATTCTCTTCCAATTACATTGGCTTCCTGTTAACTATCGGATTTAATGTAAAATTTTGCTGCTTACCTATAAAGCACTTCATAATCAGGCTCCTGTTTTGTACATTCCTTCGCGTTCTCTGAGATCATCTTCTGCAGACTTATTGAGAGTTCCAAATTTTAAGTTGAGTTCCTTTGGTGGTAGGGCTATATTTTATTGTTTTTGTTTGTTTGTTTGTTTGTTTATAATATACAGTGTCCTTGAGTGTCTTGAAAGGCACCTAAAATTAAAGGTATTCTTCTTATTATTATTAAATAAAACTACCACATTTTGTCTTGACAAACTATATAATATAATAACTAAAGAATATAAATTATTATTATTATTATTATTATTGATGTTGTTGTTGTTTTTAAAATAAATAATATAACTTATTTTTTAACAAAAAAGTCAAGACAAAGGTTAATATCTTTATATAATAAACATATTTACTTTAATTCTCTATATTACATCATGAATGATGTAAGTATTTATTATATGAGAACATGTCTCTGAAATGTTTTTCAAAACTGTCCTGGAGAAGCCCAGCACTGTCTGCCTCATCTAACACACCCGATTCAACTCATCAGCTCTTTAGTAGAGTCTTTAAGACCTGAAGTGGGTCAGCAAGAGTTGTGAGAAAATAAGATGCGTGTCAGTCATGTTCAGCAGCCCAGCTGCTGTAATGTAAAATTTAATAGCTTTAAGAATTAATCTTTAGTTAAATTAGAATTTAGTGTTTGATAACTTTATTCAATTTCTGCATATGTCCTACTTGCTGAAGGGCACAGGTAGCTACATATGACATTTATTATAATGGGTTTATATGAAGATTGTTTTAAGTTCACTTAAATTAGAAGTTGTTATTTTTTAAAGTCTAATGAATGTTAAAATTGATAGCTCTCAATTATAGTGTAATGTTGAATGGCTATAGTCAATGGTTAAATAAAATAAAAAACTATTTAATGTAGTATTGGTATCAGTGATACTTGCCTTCTCTCATAAAAAAAGATACCATTAAACAAATATTAAAAATATACTGTCTTTATGTTGTTTCTACATTAATTTGAAGATTGAATGTGAAATTATTGCAATATAAATCTATATTTAACAACTTTAATGTTAGGTGGGATTAATCGCGATTCATTTCAGAAAAAAATTGCAATTAATTCGTTATTTTTTTAATCGATTGACAGCACTAATATATATGTATATAATACACTAACACACAAATCTCTTTATATTATTCCAAGAGCCCAGTTTCTCATTGTTATTCCATGTTTTTATTGAATGACAGTCTCTCTACATGACCAAACCCAGACACACAATAGAACAATGATGTGGCTGTCATCCTGCTGTGTAAACCTCTCATTTTTCATTACATGCTGGTGACACCAAAGGTGAAATGAACTGAAACCACATAAAGAGACGCTGGTCAGACCCCTCATCCTCACCCCATGGACCTCAGATGATTC
The DNA here is from genome assembly GCF_001515645.1 of Sinocyclocheilus grahami. Taxonomy (NCBI): domain Eukaryota; kingdom Metazoa; phylum Chordata; class Actinopteri; order Cypriniformes; family Cyprinidae; genus Sinocyclocheilus; species Sinocyclocheilus grahami. The sequence continues at coordinate 2,385,376 of NW_015505241.1, forward strand.
ATATTTTCCAGGCTATCTCAGGAAACGCCAAGACAAATGGCTCTGTCATCCCACCTGCAGCCCCTCTAAAGTGTTGTGTAAGTTACAGATGAGGCCTTGGACTGTCTTTCTTTCTTTCTTTAAATTGATATGTGTTTGTTTGTTTAAGCCTGGCTCATTTGTAATAAGGGTCCAGATCAGAAAATGTTTAGGATGCTCTGAATTGGGCTTTCCCAAACCATCTCTCTTGTTTCCATGGAGCTTGGCGAATGACAACATTGTTTTGTGTGGCAGTGTGATTGGAGGAAAAAAGACAACAACGATTAGTATATACAACAATAGCTCTCTTTTCCCAAGATAAAACACACAAAAAAGACATACGTAGATACAAAAAGAAATATATACAAATAATTTCCTATTTTTGTGATCCAAAACTCTCTGTAGGGTGGTCATATATATATATATATATATATATATATATATATACAGTGGGGAAAAAAAGTATTTAGTCAGCCACCAATTGTGCAAGTTCTCCCACTTAAAAAGATGAGAGAGGCCTGTAATTTTCATCATGGGTATACCTCAACTATTATATATATATGCTAGAAATATAATAAAGACGACTTTATGTAACAATGAACAACAATACAATGACATTAAGAAGGATACTGTGCATGGAATAAGCCGGTTCACTTTGCTTGTCAGACTTTGTATATTTACTGTAGTGAACTGTGATAAGGTTTTTTGGTCCCTAGATGGCCCCAGTAAGAAATCTAACTTTCATATGCAGTACAGGGCTTTATAGATGGCAAACAGACAGACAGACATATAGTGTTACACTGGGTGAACTAAGAGACTAGCAAGGGTTGGATCAAATTGCAAAATAAGATTTAATAAATCAATAAAAGAACCAAGATAAACAAAGTCTAGTCACCTTTATTTATATAGCACTTTATACAAAACAGATTGTGGAAAAGCAGCTTTACAGTCTTAAACAGGAAAAATGTGTGCTGATAATGCAAGAGGACAATAGAAAATAGTCAGTTTATCAGTTAAAGTCAGTTCATTGTTGATTCAGTGATGTTATTGTCCAGCTGAGTTCAGCTCTCTTCTAGTAGTGTCTGTGAAGTCAAGTCAACAATGTTGCCAGAAACAGATAGTCCAGGAACCAAATAAGAGCCTTGAAGCACTGGGACCACCAGACAAGGGGCCGCTTAGCTGGAAGGCTAAGTCCTCATACTCACAAAGTGTCTCTCGAGGACCATCATGGGTAACTGTGTTTGAAGTTGTGAGTTTAGTCCTTTGACTAAAGTCATGAGTCTAGATTGTTTAGTCCTGTCCAATCTATGACAGCAAAATCCGGGAAGTTTTTTAAATGAAGGTGAAATTTCAACTTTATTAAAGTCTTGATACTTATTTCATTACTTTTTCACTCTGATTCGCTAACACTTACTGGCTCAAATTTAGTGGGTATGGTGCATATAATGCCAGCTCCGAGCAGTAAGCGTAGCGGCAAGTAAAAGCTGGCTAATACGGCGGGATCGGCTAACTCGAGAGGTACTTCTGAGGGGGAATCACTGACAGTTGAAATGTTTAAACAATCGCTCGAATCCATGAAAAATGACATTTGTGTGAAGATTGAAACTGTGATTTGCGGTCTGCAGGCAGACATTAAAGCAACACTATGTAGTTTTTCGACCTTAAAATGTCTCTAAAATTATTTCAGTGGTATTTCAGGTGAATTCTACCTTCACTGATACCTGAGCAGCCTCCTAGCTGCTAGAACCACACTCTGTAAGTTTTGTATTCGGGTCGGGACACACAGCCCCGCCCATCCCCTGCCAGTGGAAGAGTGCGACCTGCTTTACGGCTTACGTCACATATTTTACTCGTAGCTTGTGTGGAGTTAGCCAACAGCTAACTATAAGACGAAACGATCTTATATGCAAGTCTCAAAACCAATGCCATGGCAGAGCAAGCAAAGACACCAAAAAGGGAATTGTCGGAGGAAGCAAAGAAAAGAAAGAGAGAGAGTGATCGGACACAAATCAATATCGGACGGGCTTACACTCATTGGAGCGAGCTGTACCATGTGTACCATGTCTGTTTCGACACCCAAGATTCAAAAACTAATTCCCCAGTCTACTTCATGTCTGAACGGTTATTCAAATAAAGAGGTTCTGTTATTTTACAGCCTTATAAACGTATGACAATGTCCGATGTATAGGCTATTATGGACGTTATGGCTACATTATTATGCAGACAACATTTTATTCTATTATACAATTTACACCCTTTGCAAACAATGCTACATACGAACTATGCAAGCAAAAAAAACTAGGCAAACATACTACCATTCTTTTTGTCATTTTAGTTTTGAATTCTGGAGTAACAATAAATAAAAATATGTAATGATATTTGTAGAACATAGTGTAACACAGGCTACTTACCTGGTCAGTGGACATAGTTTCCAAACGAGGTTTCTCCATTCACCGGTTCCGTCAGCTTAGTTCAATAAATTAATGTGATTTGCACTGCCCACGGGCAAGCTTATACAGCGACAGTATTTACTACACTGGTAACAGACAATTGCGCTTATCAACCACATGGAGGAATCGTGAGCAAAAGTTACATGGTGTTGCTTTAATGTTGTTAAGGGAGAGTTAGCTTCGGCTGTTGCTACAATACAACAATCTCTTGGCTCGCATGAAAAATGGCTGAGAGCCGTGCAACGGCCGCGAGTGACAATCCTTGAAAATACTGTGGCCAAGCTTCAGACTGAAGTTAATGCTCTGTCCTTAAAGTGTGAGGACCTCGAAAGTAGGTCAAGGAGAAATAACATCATGTTGGTCGGAATTACAGAGGGAGAAGAGGGCAACCGTCTGACATAATTTGTTTCGAACATCCTCCACGACCTGCTGAACTTGGAAGAGAAACCACTGCTCAGTTGAGCCCATAGGTCTCTACAATCTCAGCCCAAACCCAGTCAGCCACCTAGGCGTTCATTATTAGGGTCCATTTCTACCACATCTGTGAACAGATTTTACAGTGGGCTCGCCAGAGTGGACGGTAACCTATAAAGGAAAATCTGTCTTTGTCTTTCCTGATCTCACAACTAGTGAGGCCAAGAAAGGAGCGGCGTTTGGTGAGGTGTGATCTACGGATTGTTCAAGGTGCTCGTTTTGGCTTTCGTCACCCTGCCAGATTTCAGATCATTCTGCCAGGCGGAGATTTTCACGGATCCTCGGAAGGCGATGGAATATGTAAGAAACACCCAGGCATCAGACTCAAACGGAGCGGCGAACTCACCAGAGTAGCTGCAAACTGCTCATAATGTTCAGAATTCCATAGTTGCCTTCTGCTTTGTAGCTACAGTCGGACATTGTTGGTCACGCAATCATGCAAGGTACTTTATCTCCATATCTCTATGGATTTGGTTAACTCAATTTCATTAGTGGGAGATTTTTCATAATTTTCTCACTTATTGCAAATACTTCGCACTCTGTTTCCATATTAATAGTTAACATGATGGTTATCTATACCATGATTTGGTCTATGTATTTTTCTTGTATCTGTTCACCTGTTCATGCGCTTGTTCAAGTTCATCTTCTCTGTATTTTTATTTTATGGGGTTTTGTATACACCTGGTTAAGGGAGGTGTTGATGTGGGTGGGGGTTACAGGTTGGATGATTTTCAGTTTCTTTATTTTATTTATTTATTTATTTTTTACAATGTGGCCATATGTTATCATACATTGTACAATTTGTTGTCTTTCCTCATGTTTAATATCTCTACTTATATCTTCAGTATATTTTTTCCACCTGTATATTTATAACTTAGAATGTGAAAGGTCTTGGTCATCCTTCTAAACTTAACAATGGGATTTCTCATCTGGATAGTATACAGTCGCGGCCAAAAGTTTTGGCAGTGACATAAATTTAGTGTTTTGCAAAGTTTGCTGCTTAAGCTGTTGTGGTGTTCATTCACATTGTTTCTAGATTATTGTGTAGAGCATGGGTGTCAAACTCAATTCCAAACAATTTTGTTCCAATCCTGCTCCAACACACATACCATGTAGTTTTCAAATAAGCCTGAAGGACTTGATTATTTGGATCAGGTGTGTTTAATTAGAGTTGAATCTAAACTCTTCAGGGCGCCGGCCCTCCAGGAATTTAGTTTGACACCCCTGGTGTAGAGTGATCAGATGCATTTTAAATAATTGCTAAAAGCTTCATTGGCCAAAAAAAATGAACTTTTCACAAAAACAAGCAAAAACAAATGTCACTGTTTTTTGATCCTGACACAAAATGGCCAGCTAACATTAATTAACTAATCATATCAACAGCACATGTGAAAGTGTGAATGAGTTCTAGTCAGGTAAAATCACTATCATAGACTGTAAGAGCAGACTGATGGAGGGAAGAAGCGCTTCCAATCATTCTGTTCTTGTTAGCAAGGGTTACCTCCAAAGAAACATGTGCAGCCATCATCGCTTTGCAACAAAATGGCCTCACATGCAAGGAAATTGCTACAAAGAATATTGCACCTGAAAGAATCATTTACCGGGTCATCAAGAACTTCAAGGAGAGAGGATCAACTGCAGTGAAGAAGTCTTCAGGACGTCCCAGAGATGTAATGATATTTGTAGAACATAGTGTAACACAGGCTACTTACCTGGTCAGTGGACATAGTTTCCAAACGAGGTTTCTCCATTCACCGGTTCCGTCAGCTTAGTTCAATAAATTAATGTGTTTTGCACTGCCCACGGGCAAGCTTATACAGCGACAGTATTTACGACACTGGTAACAGACAATTGCGCTTATCAACCACATGGAGGAATCGTGAGCAAAAGTTACATGGTGTTGCTTTAATGTTGTTAAGGGAGAGTTAGCTTCGGCTGTTGCTACAATACAGCAATCTCTTGGCTTGCATGAAAAATGGCTGAGAGCCGTGCAACGGCCGCGAGTGACAATCCTTGAAAATACTGTGGCCAAGCTTCAGACTGAAGGTGTGAATGAGTTCTAGTCAGGTAAAATCACTATCATAGACTGTAAGAGCAGACTGATGGAGGGAAGAAGCGCTTCCAATCATTCTGTTCTTGTTAGCAAGGGTTACCTCCAAAGAAACATGTGCAGCCATCATCGCTTTGCAACAAAATGGCCTCACATGCAAGGAAATTGCTACAAAGAATATTGCACCTGAAAGAATCATTTACCGGGTCATCAAGAACTTCAAGGAGAGAGGATTGACTGCAGTGAAGAAGTCTTCAGGACATCCCAGAGTGTCCAGCAAGTGCCAGGACCGTCTCCTCCTGAGGAGTCAGCTTCAGCGTCAGCGCAAGTTCTACTAGGAAGACTTAATGCTACATCACATATTACAATCAGATCTAGCCAATCGACACTCAACACGAGGAATATAAAAGCCCTCTACTCACCCTTCCTTGTGTTTGCAGATACTGCCGCTGTCGTTTCCCTTCATCCTCCCCACCACCACCAGGTTGATCCCGCCCATGCGGGGGTAGGCTCCGCCCTGCCTTCGTCTTCAGCAGGAATAGCTGGAATCTGCAACTTCAGATTCAAGCTACGGATGGGGCCTACGCCAAAATATTTATGTTCTTTGTATTGGTTTTGTAAATTAAATGCTTTTGAGGTTTATCTTCACCTCCTGAGTCTTTCTGGCAGAACCTGTGGTCAGTCCTCAAAAGGCGAGTGGACAAGCAGAAGCCAACAAATCGTGATCAACTCCGAGAACTAATAAGGCAAGAATGGATCGCCATCAGTCAGGATTTGGCCCAGAAGCTAATATCCAGCATGCCAGAGCGAATTGCAGAGGTTATGAAGAACAAGAGTCAACACTGTCAATATTGACTCATTATGTTTTTTGGCCAATAAAAGCCTTTAAAACTTATGATATGCTTATCATTGTTTTCCAGTATACCATAGAAACATGTGGAAAAATAATCTACAAATACTGAAGCAACGTACTTTGCAAAACACAAAATTTATGTCACTGCCAAAACTTTTGGCCATGACTGTACATGCTAAAGTTGTCTTTTTGCAGAAGACCCATCTCAATGTCTCTGATCACACTAAATTATATAGAAAATGGGTCTCACAATCACAGATGTGCTGGCTGACCATAATGGAATATATCATAGTGTCTGGGTTATTGTTTAATACCCCTGTGGTATTGGCTAATAGGCCTAAATATGCACCTAATTTTAATGACAACAATTTTTTCCATTAAGTTTTTCTCTGCTTTACCAAATCTACATTCTAGCTTTCTAATTATTGGCGGGGACTTCAACCTCTGTCTAAATCCCCACCTTGACAGAGTTTATCAGAGAGGAACATCCCTCTCGAAGTAAGCGAAAAAAATACATTCCTTTCTAAATGATTATGCCGTAACAGACATTTGGCGGTATCTGAATCCATCTGTACATAGTTATTTTTTTTCTCCGATGCTCATCAGTCTTTTTCCCACATCGATTGCTTTTTACTTAATAACCCGCTCTTGCCTCTGGTCCAGCACTATACATGAATGCAATTGTTATTTCAGATCATTCTCCTCTTACTTTAGGCCTGAGGTTTGAGTGTAGATACATACATTGCCCAATTTGGAGGCTGAATGTTCACCTGCTAACCAGTGAGGTCTTTGTCCTTTGTGGAGGTCGAGAACATAAAGTTTCCTTGTACGCAGATGATTTGATTTTATATGTCTCTAACCCATCTGAATCCTTGCCCCATGCTCTCAAAAATTTTTATATGTTTGGATGGCTTTCTGGCTATAAATTGAATTTACAGAAAAGTTAAACATTCCCTATCAATGATGCTGCCCAGAAGTCTTCTTTGGGTTCCTTCCCATTTAAAGTTTCCTATGCATTTACTGTACATACCTTGGTATACGAGTGACCAATAACTTTTCTAAACTTTTCACTGAAAACTTTCTTCATTTACTGGAGCAAGTTGAACAGGATTTAAAGCATTGGGCCACACTCCCATTATAAGTTATCAGCTCAGTTAAAATGAATGTACTACCTAAGTTTACCTATCTGTTTCAATGCATCCCATTGTTGATTCCCAACTAATTTTTTCGTAGACTAGACAGTGCTATCTCCTCATTTATATGTAGTGGTAAATCTGCCAGATTGAGTAAAATTCTTTTACAATGTCCTCTGCCTGTGGGTGGTATGACTCTGCCCAGTGTTACTACTGGGCCTCAAATATTCGTCCCATATTGCACTGGCTCTATGAAGGTCCTGGGGCTGATGCTTTGTTATGGGTAATCATTGAGTCTGTCTCATGCTTTCCTTCTTCCCTAGCAGCTCTGGTTTATGCCCCTCTTCCTTTTACTATTTACTAAAAACCTACTTGTAAGATCTAGACTTAAAATTGGGAAACAGATGAGACGTCATTTTGGATGGCAGACTATGTCCCCTAAATCCCCTATATATCATATCTTTAATCCCTCAATAATGGATAAGTCTCTCATATCTTGGCAGGACAAAGGCATCAGATGTTCTAACAAACTATATTGTGAAGGGACTTTCTGCTCATTTCAGCAGATATGCAAGCGGTTTATCATTCCTAAGAATAATTTTTTCACTGCCTCCAGATTTGTGATTTTGTATGTAAAATGTTCCCACAGTTCCCTGTTTTGCCTCCTTGCTCTCCTTTTGGTCATATATTGGAGGAACCCTTAAGATGGAAAGCCATTATATCAACACTTTACTGTAAAATTCTGACCCCATTTCATTCATATCGTCATATAAAAGTTTTGTGGGAAGAAGATCTGGGTATGGTCATTTCTGATGAGGACTGGGAATCTGTACTACACAGAATACATCAATCTGTGCAAGACATGGGCTATACTGCAGTGCAAAATTGTAAACCGTGTATGTAGTACCTCTGCAAAAAAGTATGATGTTAGAGAAGGGCGCTGCAGCGATGGCTTCTTTAACAGTATCTTTACTATGAATGACTTTATAAAACCTATTACAGTAAAGCATGCATAATTCTTGTTCTTACATAGCACCAACTGGTCATTCACACGGGCATTTACAAACACTTTCAGTCACACCGTAGATGATGAACTAGTGCAATCAACTAGTTTAACAATAATATTTCATGGTACTTTTTAATATTTCTGCAATAATTATGATCAATTTTCCCCATTGAAAATAGTATAATTTTTTCTATTACTTTTCAATTATGGCAATATTTCAAAAGACAGTGCCTTTAAAATCCTTTTTTTTTCAGGCAGATTAGTTCCATCAGGTGGGAGTAAAAAAAGCAAAAAACTTGCCTGGTTTAGCCATTAGATTCCTATAGAGCTCTATATAAAAGACTTATAAATTCTCTAGTTGTTTTTAGACATAATACTTTTTTTAAGTTGTGGATTTGGATTTATATTTGGACATTCTCAAAGACAACATTTTGTAAAGGTTTAGATTTTTATGTGTTTGAAATGTTGGTTTGAAATGTCAGTTTTTGTATTAATTTTACTACAGTCAAACCTGAAAACAAAGAAATTCAATCCAATTCAAGTTTATTTGTATAGCGCTTTTCATGACCCAAATCGTTGCAAAGCAGCTTTACAGAAAATTAAAGTTTCTACATTATATTTAGTAATAGCTTATCAGTGACTATCTCAAGTTGATGTGCATTTATATCAGAAAAAATCAAGCAGTTAGTTAATGATGTAATCAAACAGACGGTGAACACTTTTAACAGCAATGAGTACATGTTGTGATCAAACCTATAGCAACATTTGGTCGTTTTGTATGTTGTTTGAGGGGTGGCATCATCTGAGGTCTTCTGAGGGGTTGGCATCATCTCTTCTCAGGTGTTTGGTCATCTGAGGTCTTTGTAAGGGCTGGATCCAGACTGAAGCTTGTGTAATTCCTAGTTACAGAAACATAGAAGGAAATAGAGAAAAAGTTAGCGTAGCTGCTGTTCCAACTAAGCAAAAAATTATATGTTCAACCCAAGCAAAAGAATGTTAATGTGCATTTGATCAGATGTAACTGAAGTACAAGGTTATGAGATACATTATGTGAATGCTTGGCTAAAGAGATATGTCTTTAATCTAGATTTAAACAGAGAGAGTGTGTCTTAAACCCGAACATTATCAGGAAGGCTATTCCAGAGTTTGGGAGCCAAATGTGAAAAAGCTCTACCTCCTTTAGTGGACTTTGCTGTCCTAGGAACTACCAAGAGTCCAGAGTTGTGCGACCTTAAGGGAGCGGGATGGATTGTAGCGTGATTTACACATAACATCAAAGTTCAACAATTATGAACAGGAATGCTTTATCAGAGATTAATCAATCTGATTTCAACCCCTTATTTGAGTCTTCTGGCTCAATTTTGCAATATTGTAGCAGCCACACCAGCTCATTTGTGTGTATGTATAATAATATTTTGTGTGTGTATATGTGTGTGTGCGCGTTTTTGTGACAAATGAGGACATAAATTTGTATAATGACAAAGGTATGACATAGGTATTACAAGGAGAAGGTGACTTTTCAGGACATTACCCCATGTCCCCACTTTTCAAAACGCTTATAAATCACACAGAATGGAGTGTATTGAAAATCTAAAAATGCAGAAAGTTTCCTGTAAGGGGTAGGTTTAGGGGTAGGGTTGGTGTAGGGCAATAGCACCTACAGTTTGTACAGTATAAAAACCATTACACCTATGGTATGCCCCCACTTTTCACAAAAACAAACCTATGTGTGTGTGTGTGTGTGTGTGCGTGCGCATGTTTATGTGGTTTATGAGGACACAAATTTGTATAATGACATGGGTATGACATAAGTATTACAATGAGAAGGTGATTTATGAGGACATTTTGAGTGTCCCCGTAATTTAAAAGGCTTATAAATCATTCAGAATGAGGTTTTTTTTGAAAATCTAAAAATGTTTGTTCGGTCACACTTTACATTAGGGCTTCATTAGTTAACATTAGTTAATTCATTAGTTAACAAACTGCCAATGAAAAATTCTTCTGAACATTCATTAATCTTAGGTATTCCAATATTTAATAACAGGTTGTTAAAATTGAAAGTTGCAACTGTGTTATTTAATGAGTCAACATGAACTAAGACTTGTATTTTTTAATCAAAGATTAATAACTTCTGCAGCAAATGTAGCTATTGCTCATTGTGAATGTTAATGCATTAACTAAGGTTAACTAATGAGGTCTTATTGTAAAGTGATACCTATTGGTCTTTATAGTTCTTTTGCACTTTAATCTGTGTAAAACTTTTAACTTTATAAATTTTTCTGTATTGCTTTATTGCATTTAAATGTTCAGTTATTTTTGTTATAAGAAAAAAGTTATTAAACCTGTTAAACTGTATTATGACAGCACTTTTTTTTTTTTTACTAAATTTCAACATCGTGATAATTCCGTATACCGTGATAAAAGCATTAGCAATTAATTGCGACATGAAAATTTGATACCGGCATATCCCTAGGTGAGACAGAGAGTAAGTACTCTTATTCACTATTCTTGACTACGCCACTCCAATTTTATTTGGGAGGGATATCCCAGGCCATGTAAAGGGTTTTCCCACATGGCTATTCAAATAAATTAATTTCCTTAAGGCAAAATTACTATAAACAGTTTAAATTTTATTAACCAAGTAATCAAATAGTTTAGCTTCAAAACTGGCTCAATTTACTCATGCAAGATGGAAACACAAATAACTGCAGAGGATAATATATCACTCTCAAAGAAAATAAAAATGAAATGCACCAAAAAAATGGATTAATACAATAAACCCCACAAAAAACAAAGTTCAATTTTCATACATAGCACCTCAAAGCATGAAATACAAAACCACAGCACACATGTGATGGTGAATATACTTCCCCCCTATATAGCTACAATAAGTAAAGCTGCCAGTAATGGCCTAGTTGGCATGTAAAATAAACAGAACAAACAATAGTCATGGGCCAACAACAAAAGTAAAAGGAAACAAAATATACAATTCACAAAAACAAAAAATACAATTTCAAGGAGGGAAAACAGTGATCAATTGAGCTGGACCAAAACAACTCTAAAAAGAGAAAACAACATTAAACAACAAATCACAATTTGTTAACCCATGTTATGCAGTCCCACATTCTCAATCTGGACAACTAATTTAATTACACAAATATAAAAAGAAAAACAAACATTACAATTTCAAATAGAAACCACTTTCTATAAATGTATTATAGACAACAGTATTAAAATGCTAGGTATCCTAGCCTCACAATAAACATTTTAATAATACCTAATAAATATCATAATTTTAGCTGATCACACAACATTAAAGGGCTACAATTATCACCATATTACTTCCTAGAGAAGAGATGACTCTTTTAACACTCTTATATAAAAGGGTGTCAGCTTAGTGTGTACAAAGTTATACTGTTAATCGTTTTACAAAATAAAGCGACCTACCATAGATCGTCAACGCTCACGTGCAGTGTGCTATGCTGCTCGTTCAGCATCTGCCACTTATAACCAACATGAGAATTTAAGACATCTACAATCGACTAAGAGCAATCACAATCAAAAATTACTTCTCTACAAAAGAAAGTGCTACAAATCATCCATCACCAGCCCACTAACCTCCCAACGCCATAGTAAGCCTAAGTCTCTGTCCTGGTCTTCTCAGGGGACGGCCCCAAGATTCCATCCATGCGCCGCCTTCTCCCGAAAGTTAAGCCTAGCGGATAGAAACTATGACATCGGGAATCAAGAACTACTTGCCATCAAGCTCGCCCTTGAGGAGTTGAGTTTCTTGGTTGAAGCTAAACGTCTCAATCCTCACCAGGCCCATTGGGCACTTTTCTTTACTCAATTTGACTTCCAAATCTCCTATCGTCCAGGTTCAAAGAATGCAAAGGCAGATGACCTGTCAAGAATCCACTCTTTGGGGCCTTAAAAGAAAGTAGTAATATTTTGGAACTGATACAGAACTTAATAGCTAGCCAGTGCAGAGAATGTAAAATTGGGGTAATATGATCATATTTTCTTGACCTATAGTAAGGATTCTAGCAGCTGCATTTTGGACTACCTGTAGCTTGTTTATTGAAGATGCAGGACAACCACCTAGCAGTACATTACAATAGTCTAGTCTAGAGGTCATGCATGCATGAACTAGCTTTTCTGCATCAGAAACAGGTAGCATGTTCCATAACTTGGCAATGTTTTGACTGTAGAGGAAGTAACAGTACATCTGTCTAGATGCAAATTGTAATCTATGAGATTCTGTGTATTGTTTTTTGGTCCAATAAGTAATATCTGTCTTATCCGAATTTAATAGGCTAATACATTTTTAGCACACTCGGTTAGCTTAGATAATTTAGAAGTTTCATCTGTTTTTTTTTAAATATATAGTTCAGTATCATCAGCATAACAATGGAAATGAATCCCGTATTTTCTAATAATATTACCAAGGGGTAACATGTATATTTAAAATAGCAGAGGACCTAGGACACTCCATACTTTACAAAACAAACAGAACAGCATAAACAGAACCAAAACACTAAATAAAATCCAGGCCTGGTCCTCTCTCGTCTTTCACTGTCATAGCTCCTCCTTTTATCCTTCCGGAGCTCCTCTGTGGGACTTGAGACCGGTGAGTGGTGCAGGTGTCGCTCATTATCAATTACTCCACCGGCCTCGCTCCATTCCCATGGCTCTCGGCCCCGCCCCCACTCGTCACATACCCCCATCGCCCCTCGCAGGCCGGGGGGTACTCCCGAGACTGCGTTCTGCTCCCCCCCTCTGGGGGAGCCGATCACGGTGGCCGCGGCGTACCTGGAGGTAAAGACAGACAGACGAGGCAAGAGAAAAGGAGACGGAAGGATGAGGAGAGACAGATACGAGAGAGGGGAGAGAGGAAAAAAAATTATCGGTCCGGTTCCCAGACACACTGCCGCTTGGTCCTCAACCAGCTGAGAGGCTCTCACTCGCGGTGCCATGCGATAGTACTGGACATCTTTGGTGGACGGCCCACAACTCCACAACTCCTGGCGCACGGCGATGGCTCCTCCTGTTGAGGGCATCCGGCAGCGAGGCGGACGGCAGCAGGCTCCGGCCTCCTGGCGAACGGGGCCGATTCCTCCGCTCCCTCTCAGATGGCAGCCACCCCTCCTCGACCCAGGAGCGCGGCAGCGAGCTCTCCGTCCCACCTCGTCGTTCCAGCACCACCGACTCGTCCCTCCTTCCTCCCAGGTTTCGGTTTGAAGATCGGGAAGAAGGAGGCAGGAACCGGCGAACGTTCAAAGAAAACTTTAATAATAAAATAAACACAAAATAGGCAGATAGAGGGGTAAAAAAGCAATAGTAATAAATACTTTATTCAGATAATATTAATAAAACTAATATTAATGATATAAATATACTAATATTAATGAAAATAAACTATAATTAAAAAGGTTATTTATAGCACCTTTAAGGTCCTATATAGCACGTTCAAAGCATGGTTCTTTATGGAACCCTATAAAAAGGGTTCTATTTAGCACCAAAAAGGGTTCTGCTATTTTTACAAGCTGAAGAACCCTTTTCTGGTACTGTTTAGAACCATTTTTCTTATGAGTGTAAGATCTACCCAGTCAGATTTAGATCTAGTGCAAAATGTAGAGAGAGAGATTCTGGACTAGTGCCAAAAGGACATTTAACTAACCCTCGCCACACAAACCTACTCCTATCTTGTTCAGCCGGTTTTTGTGTGAGACAATGATGTCTAAATCGTAGCTTAATACATCCTAGACATCATACCGGGCTCATAGTCTAGCAGAATGTTTACTGTGAGAACTTTTCACCACCGCAAGGTGATGTTGTATTTATTTTTTCTACTCGTTATATGTATTATGATTTATGTTTTCATATCTTTGGGAGCACAAAAAAACATTTTGCCTGCTGGTAAGTTACCTTTATGTATTATGGCTGGATTAGGTTCTTTAATTTTTGGCTGATGTTTTATGCTTTTTTAGTCTTTCTTCAAACTTTTATTGTCTGATATTCTCTGATATTCAGTCATTTTCTTATGTAATGGAGATCAAGTCCCAAGATCCAGTTAAAGATGCCAGATAATTTAGAAACAGTTTGCAAGCACAAAACTGAGGAATAGGATTGATTTGTTAAAATTAGCCATTCATAAAATGTCAGATCTACAGTATACATTTATTAACTGAATGAGACTATAAGGTGTAATGTTTCATAAGCTTTGCCATTTTCTGCAACTCCACCCTTCATTTAACTATATTTTAGTTGTCTTTGCTCAGTTTTCAGAGACCCTGTGTAAAATATCCACTGTGACACTAAAAGTGCTATAACCTTTACTCTCATTGAAACAAATCAAGATTACAGGGGAAGGTTATGAGTTATTAGGATTTTTTTTTAGTTAGGGTTTGTTTGTTTTCTTTAATTTTTGGCTGATGTTTTATGCTTTTTTAGTCTTTCTTCAAACTTTTATTGTCTGATATTCTCTGATATTCAGTCATTTTCTTATGTAATGGAGATCAAGTCCCAAGATCCAGTTAAAGATGCCAGATAATTTAGAAACAGTTTGCAAGCACAAAACTGAGGAATAGGATTGATTTGTTAAAATTAGCCATTCATAAAATGTCAGATCTACAGTATACATTTATTAACTGAATGAGACTATAAGGTGTAATGTTTCATAAGCTTTGCCATTTTCTGCAACTCCACCCTTCATTTAACTATATTTTAGTTGTCTTTGCTCAGTTTTCAGAGACCCTGTGTAAAATATCCACTGTGACACTAAAAGTGCTATAACCTTTACTCTCATTGAAACAAATCAAGATTACAGGGGAAGGTTATGAGTTATTAGGATTTTTTTTTAGTTAGGGTTTGTTTGTTTGTTTGCTTGCTTGTTTGTGTCAGTTATCCCAATTCAGATGTTTTGCTGAAGGTTTTTCTGTTGCTCTTGTAGAATGCACACTTTTCTGTAGCACTTATATATATAAATTTGTAAAATTAACATTCAGATAGTATTAAAGTTAGAGTTTTGGTAAGAATAAGAATAATAATTTAATAATAAATAATTGATTAATAAATAGTTACTTATAATTAATTAAATTATTTTGAGAGGTATTTTCTTCTGTACTTCTGTATTCGCGTTTTGGCGCCACCCATAGGACATTTGACTTTCAACTTGTAGTGGTTTATAGCAGTATGTATGGAAAAATGGGGAAGATGCTCCTGTTAAGAATAGTGATTGTTTACTTCTGAATTTATAAAACAAATATACTGTAAAGATGGCTTTGTACAGGATGATAATGCATCATACGATATAGTACAATGCCACCACTGAATGTGTGATTCCAGTATGTAAGCCATTCAAATGCAGATGCATTTGCAAATTTTGACTTTGTATATTTTTTCTTCCTCAAGGGCCTGCAAAAACAAACATCAACAAAGATATCAAAAAGACAGAATCACCTCTAGACGATGAACCTGCTGATGCACAGGAGATCCAGGTAAGATTGTTGACTTGACTTGTCATTCATGTATGAACATTTTTACAAGAAACAAGACAATTTCTCTCATTCCCCTGATTTTAATGCTTTTTTTCTTCCTGTGACTGTCCTAAGAAAAATATTGCTGATGACCAACAGCCAATCAAAACATATAAGGATTTCTTTTATTAAGTGCATTGTGAGAGAAAAAGAGAGAATTCTTAATATTTTTTTGTAATATTCTTTCAAGTTTTGATCCACAAAAGACATTACCTTTCTTCAAGAAAAATACATTTAAAGAAGATTTAAAGAAGAAATGTAAAGACTTCTTTAAAGAAATTTAAAGGGGAAAAAATGAAGACTAAAATTAATATTCTATTAATAATATATTAAAATAATATAACTGAACTGAAATGCTGAAATACGACAATTTGTTATTTATTTTATTTGAATATATTTTATTTTTAAACATAATGAATCATGAAATGTAAGGAATCACAGAAAGAATTGTTGTTCATTTCATTAATATATCAACCCTCCCAATTTCTGTTAAATCAAAAGAAAAAAATCTAAAAGAAAAGAAAACAAGCATCTTTGTCATAATTACATTATAGCAAATATCCTGGAGAAAATGTCTTACCTTATATAGAGAACCACTTAACTATAGGCAAGAGTTTGTGAAGCCTAAAACTGTTAGACTTAAAGTCTGGACTTTTCAAATGTAAAAGCAATAGCTGTTTTCCATTTATGCAAATACATCCCAGTTGCAACCATTTTATTCTATCATGGCTTTAAGGCAACCTAGAGCATTTTTATTTCCTCCTCAGGGACGAGTGAACATGCACGTTTTTGAAGACTGCTGCGGTGGATCTCTTGATCAACTTAGGAATAACCTGCTCTATCCGCTATTTCCCAATGTTAGTTCTATACATATTTAGTTGTATACTATTATAAATGATAGTCTCGTGTATAATATAATATCATGGGTTTATTTTAAGGTGCGTACTACAGTAAGCAGGCTTGCTGTGTCCCCTCAATGGAGCAATTACGGTCTGAGAATCTTTGGCTACCTCCATCCTGAAGTAACTGGTGGGTCCAGCATGAAAATAAATCTGTTTCATTATATATTGAATTCAATTAAACATTTGTAGAGGTGGTTAACAAATGCACTGATATTGTTCTGCCTTTAGATGAATACATTTTTGCTGTTTCCTCTGATGATAACTCAGAGTTCTGGCTCAGTTTAAACGAAAGTCCAGAAAACCTTCAACGCCTCGTCTATGTTGGTGAGGTAATGTCTGGTCTGAATGTGGATGTGTTTGTTAGAGATTCAAGTAGATGAGTTTATAATGGAAGTGAACATATCACACACGAATACAAGTTTAAATGATGCAATTTATGTCAATTAATAATAATAATAAAAATATTCTGTATTTATTTACTCACCCTGATGTCATTCCAAACCCACATGCAGTTTACTTTTTTTTTCCACTGTCTCAGTGTAGACAAAAGGTCAAAATGTAGAGAAAATGTTTTCGAATCCACATTAATTGGGATTTTTGAATACCTTTGCTTTGTTCTTTCTTCTGAGTTTTGATAACCAAACAGTTTTGATGTCCATTGATGACCAAAAAACACTAAAACATTTCTCAAAATTAGCTTTTTTTATGACCAAAAAAGAAAGAAAGTCAAAAAGGTTTGGAACGACCTGAGGGTTGATGACAGAATTTTTGGTCACGCTTCATTTAAAGGTCCAATTCTCCATATTCAGGGTTGGGCAAAGATACATCAAAATGTATTTTAAAATAAAATACCAAATACCTTAATTTTAAGTGTATCAAAATAAACTACAAAATACAGCAGCTACACCAAGTATCAAAATAAACTACTGTATTTTTGTATTTTAAAAATACTAAAAAGTACTTTTACAAAGGAGCATGAAATTTCTTCACAAACCTTCCATCAATTAGCCTATTTGATCTATCTCTTCACCAATACACTGATGTTTGTGAACAAGTGAACAATGTTTGATAGCAACAGCTTTTCTCTGCCCGAGTCATGCAATAAATCTGACATATGCAACCAGTTAACAGATCAAATATTCACATATCACTGTGATCTCCCAGATGAAGATTAGTTTTAAAGTAACCAACAGTTTAATGTTTAACAGTTTGCGAATGACTCATAATTGTATCCTAATTTAGTTACTTGGTGTTTGGTAACAAAGGGCCTACTTTGCATCAGCAACACTGACTCAATGACAAACAACTCATTCATAAGAAGACAAGTGATATACAGGTATTCATAGCAACTAGTTTCTAACTACTTAATCATTTGATTGTTAGTCATAAATATAATAATGTATTATGTGTCAGGCAGTCATTCATGCAATGGCATGCAAAATCATGATCCTTTTTAAACAGCTACTTCAATTAGGGTACAATATTCAGAAATCAAATATTTATTTATCAACCACTGGACACCTAGCCTGACAAGCTAGTTGATAAAAAACAACAATCGATTAACTATTAAAACTGATTGGCTAACGCTAATTTTCCCCTTGTCAGTGCTCTTTTATTCTTTCATGTTAACTGACGGCAAATCTGAATGATTTTAACTTTAATCAACATGTACAATTGACCATGACATCCTCACCTTATCTTATTCCAAAAAAAAAAATTCACCCAATACTGAATGGAGTTGTACATCTGCAGCTCACGTGAGGAATTTTGGGGTTGGGGGAGGGGGTGTGTCTGCACTAAATCAGCACCCTGATAAAGAGGTTGACTGGCACAAAGTATTTAATGTATTTTGAAAATACAAAAATACTAATCTTAAATGTATTTAAATACAAATTACATTTGATTTTTGCCGAAGGCTTTAAAATACAAAATAGAATTTTGTATTTCAAATATGTATTTTAAATACATGTATCTGAAATACTGCCCATCCCTGTCCCTATTAACAAACCATTAACTACAACTTTGAAATAAACTCCTAATTTGCTGCTTATTAATAGTTAGTAAGGTAGTTGTTAAGTTTAGGTATTGGGCAGGATTAGGGATGTAGAATATGGTCATGCAGAATATGTGCTTTATAAGTACTAATAAATAGCCAATATTATAATAATAGGCATGCTAATAAGCAACTAGTTAATAGTGATAAAAGTGTTTTAAAAAAGTGTAGTTAATAAAAGTGTTATTGAATTTTCATGTTTAGGCGAACCCTTTAATATCATCTTATAAAAACTCTATTATTCTGTATTTGAATCCAAGTAAAATTTTTATTAACGATACTGCATATTTAAATATGCTTTTAATATTAAATATGCAATTAATACATAGGAAAAAAAGCTCCTGCATCAATTGTTCACTGATCCCACTTAGTCTAAAATTTAAGTACAGTATATACAATCATATATGTGACCCTGGAGCACAAAACCAGTCTTAAGTCGCTGGGGTATATTTGTAGCAATACCCAAAAATACATTGTAGGGGTCAAAATTATAGATTTTTTTTTATGCCAAAAATCATCAGGATATTAAGGGAAAATAATGTTCCATGAAGATATTTTGTATATGTCCTACTGTAAATATATCAAAACTTAATTTTTGGTTAGTAATATGCATTGCTAAGAACTTCATTTGGATAACTTTAAAGGCGATTTTCTCAATATTTAGATTTTTTTTTTTCAGATTCCAGATTTTCAAATAGTTGTATCTCGGCCAAATATTGTCCTATCCTAACAAACCACACATCAATTGAAAGCTTATTTATTCAGCTTTCAGACGATATAAATCTAAATTAAAATAATTGACCCTTATGACTGGTTTTGTGGTCCAGGGTCACATATAGGCATTAAATGTGTCTTAAATGTCCAAATACTCTTTGATATTTTGTTAAAGGAAAAATTTAATCTCTTTGATTATGATTGTGGCATGTTTCTGTTCTGAATCAGACAGGAAATGAATGGACTGCTCCAGGCGAGTACTGGAAATTTGCATCCCAGATATCCAAACCTGTTTTGTATGAAAAATTTATTTTATTTTTTTATAATTTTATTTTTTCAAAAGCATACTCGAAAAAAACTGTATCATGCTTTAATATAGGGTCTCTTTCTTTCTTAGGTTAGTGAAAGACATGAAATATTTTTTTGAAATCCTTTTAAAACAGAACAGAGGAATGGATCATCTGGAAATAGCTGTATGTACTACAGTATATGTGTATGTGTTAGACAATTTAGCTTGAACAATGAACCTAAAATTGTACATTTTATTTCCTGCAGTGGAGTTTAAACCGTGACAATGGCACTTTTTCTGTGATAACCTCTGAGCTTCTGTCATTATATGAAGGTATGGTTGTCCTAAAATGACAAAATTATGAACCCAGTTAGAGGAATGGTCAAAGTTTTGCCAAATGTTGTTGATGTGTTGTTATGAAGGCATCTGTAAGGCATAACATCTGTAAGGTGTTATGTATAGTTGCAACAGAAAGGAGATTCAGGCTTAACAAAGACAAGTTCTTGCCTGCGTATCAATATTGACTTTTATGACTTTTACAGGACTTGTTGACAACATGTAGATTCGCTTCTTTTGTCAGATGAATCTTCTCTACAAATGGGAGATATTGATCACATACCTCAAACGAAAGCAAGTTATGATAGGCTCCTTCAGCCGATTCCCATGCCACCCCATTCTGCAGGAGACATGATCAGAGAAGACCCACGGGATCACATCTATAAATGTCAGCCTTATCAAAATTTTAAACGGCAATTTGAAGAATACTCTTGCCTGATCTCTTTTTGAAACAGGCCAAACGTGTTCTCTCTATTTAAACAGACAAAATGCTTGATGAATCCAACCTGAAAGATTTCTTTCCCGAATGCCATTACAGTCCAAGTTACATACTCCGAGAACAAATTGGACGATATGAGGGTGTATATTTGGTGAGTTTATAATTTTTAATCTCTGCAAAGTCTACACTGGGATTCTGACAAATAACTTCTGTTTCGATTACAAGCACTGATTTCTGCTGATTGTTTGGCCCTGATAACAGCTATGTCTGCACAATTGATTTTGAAGGATTCTAGAGAACAATCACAGCCTCCAGAATGTGAAATATACTGTAAACAATCGCTAACATTAGCGTGCTCATTACAGAAAGGTCCAAGAGAGTGTTAGCATTACCACGCTAACATTACAGCTTATGTTAGCATGCTGATGTTAAACATTGCTACATGGCAAAATAAATCATATTTTATTCGATTTACAGTCTGAATCCAATGTAAGTATTTAAAGAGGCTGGGAAACACAAAATAAAACAAAGACAACACATACATTTTCCGAGAATCATCAATAAACCACTTCACAGCACTTATTTATCTTAATAAGTAAAATAACTGAACTTTAAAGAGTTAATGAGTATCTTTGACCATGTTTCTTGTTCATGTAGGTTAAGTTTTCTTCAGTGTACCCAAATGACTACACAAGGCAAACTAATGCAAACGATGATGAGATGTGCTTCTACAAACAAGATCCATCATTTCAGGCAGAGTATGAAGCATGCAGTATTCTATTAATCAGTCATCTTGTTTCGTCTTCACATTAGTTAATAAGCATGTTTTACCAGTATTTCCTGTTGTAACTAATGCTACTTGTGCATGTATCGTACACATCTTCACTTTTTTTTTAGTAAAGGACTTGCTTCTTATCTGACTGAGGTTGAAGATCCTGATGTAAAAAAGATAAATACAGGTAAAACTCTTATTCTAAATCTTAATCTTAGAAATAAAGATTCCAAAAATCATAGCTTGAAGCGATAGGAAAAATAAAATCCCGGTTTTATTGTGAACAAAACTAAAATGTTATTTTTGGTTAATGTCACTTAGGCCACAAGGCTGCTAATTGCCAAATGGCTATTTAACCATTGTTTTAGGCTATTGCAGGTAATGCTGCTTTGTAAACTGTTCACAGGAATATGAATAAATAATGATGGATTTTAATTAATGACTACTTTTCACAAAGCAACTAATAAAATCAAGGTGAAATTCATGCTAATCAGAAGAACCTATGATATAACCTCAGAAACATTTTTAAAATCAAAATAAGCAAGTATTTATTCACACAAATTTTTTGTTTGTACTATACATGCTGACAGTAGGAAAAAAAATCTGCCCACAAATTTAATGTCAGTGCCGTCACATGAAATTAGCTTTGAACAATATCTAAGACTGGCCAAATATGTTTAGAATTACATAACAGTGAAAAAGAATAGAAATAAATTTGGACCATTTGTATGCACAAAGCACGTTGTAACCACACGTGATTATTTGAGATGGTTCGAGTCCATTTCATTTACATTACCCTAAATTATTTGCTAAAACCTAGAATGCATCAAAAACACTTTAATTTTACATTTGTAGGCTCAATGTATATACTAAATATAGTGCAAATATAATACTCAATGAATTCAGCACTCTAACATATTTTACAAAATCCAAAATAGGTGAAGGTCCTTTCTGGCAGCGCGTCTATGACGTGAAACCCCTCAGTGTTGCTTCAAAGCAAACTGCCATTGTGGCAAATTCCTGCAGAACAGCTGGAAACATTGTGATGTCCCAAAGTCATGCCATGCCCATCGTTAGAGCTTTTTTAAAAGCACTGCATTCAAGAGAAGAGACACGGTAATCTTGTCCAGTGCTTACCTCTTTCAACCCTTCTCATTTAAAATTGCTTGACAATCAATAGACAAATATATAGGGATGAAGTTATGCATTGAAAAAACTTCAGCCTCAAAAAGTTGGTGAAATCTTTCGATATTCTATCAAGAATGCAACTTTTCTTTTAGAAAATGATAAATATTCAGAATTGTTAACCTTTTACTGGTTGGTTTATGAATTTCTCTAGAAATAATGCTTTTGAATATCAAAATTTGAAATGTAAATCACCTCAATGCCTTAATTTGACATGACACATCTTACCCCTAAAGTGGAGCAAGTTGAGTCACTTTTTTATCATGTTTGTTTGGTTCTTTTATACAACTTAAAGGGGTCATATGATGCTGGTAAAAAATAACATTATTTTGTGTATTTGGTGTAATGAAATGTGGTTATGTGGTTTAAAGTAAAAAAAATTATTTTCCACATACTGTACATTATTGTTTCTCCTCTATGCCCCGCCTTTTTGAAATTTTACAAAGCTCATTGGTCTGAAAAAGCGAGGTGTGCTGTGATTGGCCAGCTATCCAGTGCGTTGTGATTGGCCAAATACCTCAAGTGTGTGACGGAAATGTTACGCCCCTCACCATACTGTTGATGCCATGTGTCCCGGCCGGAGCGACGAGACAAAAACATTAAAACCCATTACAAACGAGGCATTTGTTGCATCCAGTGGGGACATAATTACTGATTATAATGACTTATACTGTCTTTTTACACGTTGCGTTGCATCGCGCCGCGTAAACATAAAACCCTGTCTGCATTTGTGATCGGAGAAATGACAAACAACAAGTGCTACTCTACACTGCCCAAAACTCACGTTTGAATCATCAGTGCCAAATCCTTTAAATGAAAACGTACTTACAGACTGTGAGTCAGAACTGCCAGCATTGTAGTCTACTCTTCCAGGATCAGCAAACAGTCCTCCATAAAATGTGCTGCACACATCTGGATATTTGGGTTAAACTGTTCTGGAACAGTGTTGTAAATACAATTTAACCACTGATTTGTAGTCATGTCCTCTTTTGGAAGACCAAACAATGTAGTTTCGCTTTCACAACGAAACACACGGCGGTCTAGCGTGAGCTGAGGCTGGGCTAGAGTAAGCAGAGGCGGCGGGCTTGAGAACGGCGCAGCCGGCGGATTCAACGAAGGAGCGGCAACCACATGTGACGACCCCGGACTGGACTCCGCTTCGTCCACGGTGAAAGCCGATCCGGCGATCCACAGCACTAAGTTGATGTATTCCCTCAGCGACCAGCACGGATCAGCTCCAGGCATGACGAAGCGGATATCGTCCTCTTTTGGAGGACCAAACAAAGTAGTTTCGCTTTCACAACGAAACACACAGCTCTTCACGACATGGCGGCGGCAACAATACTACAGTGAGAATAAAAGTTACGCCTTCTTTCTTTGCGTGAACATTTGGGCGGAGTTATGCAAATCTTCCCACATAGTGATGTAGATATGTGGGTGCGTGTTAGAATGAGCCGTTTTAGGTAGGCGTGGTTGACTCTTAACTTTTATAAAGAATATCTCTTTGGATTTGAGACTTTAGTCTTCGCAACTTTACAGATCTTTTTTATGCACCAAGAGCTTGTAACACTCCAAAGAGAAAGGAAAAATTTTAATCGCATCATATGACCCCTTTAAGTGACAGCAGAGGCAAATATCTGTTAGGCAAAAGTATGTGTACAGAATGAGGCTTTGCTCCATTAAAAGATGGCAATACAGAAGAAGGTGTGGTGTGCACATGTACTTTTGGTATTATAGCATTTGGTGTCTTTTTCTTCACAGTGGATACTCCCTGTTGCGTGTGGTGAATGTTGTAAGGCGAGAAGACAATGATGTGGGCAGCCGTTATCTGGTGGAACTTGAACTTGTGAGCCCACAGGGTCAGAAAGTTCTTGTTTCACGTTACGTTTATGCTGAGGATTCAAGAAAGCCAACAATTCTCTGCAGTCCAAAAGCATTCAGCTGGAACCCATCTGCTACTGTTCAGATTATTGTGGCAGGTGAAACTAATCAGATTTATCAATATCTGTCTTTTAACTGTGCCGCATTCAAGTCTTGTTGGAATTACCATAATTACAATATGACAACTCTGATATTTCACTACGAGCTACTTATGTCTTTAGACTCAGAACCACACAAAAATGAATACATTACCAAATACATGGCTATAATAAATTTAGGCTATATCAAAATAGACAGAGATCCAAGTAACTGAATGGGCGGTTACACATATTAAGATATTAATATGTTGCCTTAAGGTACCAATGTGCAGGGGTAAATAAAGTGCCTTTTCCGGTTGAAATGAAGTGGAATGTGTGAAATTCTGTTTCCAAAAACATTTCTCTGAAACTCTTACTAGTCAACAGAGGTGTGATGCAATCAAAGTTTTGGTGGCATGATGGACTGTAACTTTGAAATCTTGCATTTCTACGCCTTTGTAACACACCATCCCAGTCCATTTGTGGCATTTTCTGTAAGCACCCTTATTGTTAAAGCTGTTGCCATTTTAGTTGTTTTTATATGATGCCAAAGCTCTTGTAATTACCTTATAACTACTGTGTAATTACCTTGTAATTACAAGTTTGACAACAATATGGACTTTTTTCCTTGTCAAAAACTCGTAAATGCACCATTACTAAATTGAATGTGACAGTTTTTTGCTTTGATCTGTATCATCAGATATCTGTCAGCCTGTCCATGTGTTCCTAAAACAAAATTAAGAATGTCTTCATTTATCTTCCAACAGTGAAAGATCAGGCCAGATGGATCATACAGTTTATCAGGGAAATGGAAAAAGTGTACAGAGCAACTGGGGACAAAAACTTTAATGTAATAATTATAGACTACAACAGCTCTGACATAGATATTGAGAAAAGACTCAAAAAGGCAGCATTACCAAGGTAAAACACTTTGTTTTAAACTTTTTTGTACATATGAGTGTGTTCGTCAGTGCACAATTATATGGCTAATGACGTCAACATGCACAAATATACAGTTACAAGTTTAAGAAGATGGATGGTAATTTTCAAAGATCAGGTGGCCTTCAAGCTGGAATAGATCTTGTTGAAGTAGGTAAACTCATTTTAACAATAAAAGCTCTTCATGTTTCTTATTCATTTTTCTTGCTCCTTTGAAGCTACTGTTTTGGATGAATGAATGAATGAATTAATTAATTAATATATGGTATGGTATATGTTTTAATGTCGGTTCGTCCTTCTCAGGATGAACACAGTATTTTGTTCCTGTGTGACCTGCACCTCTACTATCCTGTGAATATAATAAACAGTATACGAAAACACTGTGTTGAGGGAAAGATGGTCTATGCTCCGGTTGTGATGAGACTGGATTGTGGTGCTTCCCCAAGAGCCCCAGCTGGTACTGGTCTCCAATGTTGTTTAGTGTTTATTAAAGCTCATCAGATCTCATTGTTTTTTCAAGGTGATCAGACTTACAATTTCACCATGATGAATGATGAAACAGGTTAAAAAACTCATAGATCTAGAAACCACATTATCATAGAAATGTGTGCCAGTAGAGAAACACCCAGAACCTAGTCTACAAAGTCTACTGACAGTGATGATGTCATTGTGAAATTTGAATTACTAATCTTGTTTGACCTTCTTTTTTGCATGCATTTGCCAACTTAATCTATAACTGCCTTCATGAGGCAGTGTGTCATGACAACAGCGAAATTTCAGAACGATAAACTATTATCATCTACTATCATTACCATCTATTATCATCAAACTTTTCCTGCCTTGCAGACACTGGTACATGTTTAGATATGTCCTGATAATAATGCTAATATACGCTTTATTTGAGTTCAAATACTTCTGCCATAGGGTTTTGGGAGGTTGCTGGTTACGGTCTGATGGGAATCTACAAGTCAGACATGGATCGTATTGGTGGCATGAACACCAGAGAATTCAAAGACAAATGGGGGGGTGAAGACTGGGAGTTATTAGACAGGTAATGAAAGCCCATCATCTTTGGAATTATTACAGATTTCCTAGTGTTTTGTTCATTACATCAGTGCACTCAGTAATGTATTGCTCATTAAAAGACTTTTTTGAGAAGTATCATTATGAACATGAGTTGAAGACTAATAAACAGTCTTTTGGAAAAAGCTGTTTTGGGGGTGTTTATACAACACAGTTTTTAACTAAAATTGAGGGGGGGGGGTTGCATTTCGGCCGTTCATTTACACGACAACAGCATTTTATGGGTCTGAAAACTTTTGAAAATGGGTCTCAAAGCGCAAGATTTTGAAAATGATTCTGTTATTGTCTCCGTATAAACTATGAAGACGTGAATTTGAATATGTGCGGGCACATAGTGTTTCTTTACAAGTGACATCACCAACTATTGGCCTGGCATGATAATACAGCGTTTTTGCAGATCAGTGTGAACGAGTATTGTTTCGACAACGTTGTCGTCTGTACGCAAAAAATTCTAAAAAGGAAAAGAAAGGAAAAACGTTTCCAATTTTAGTACAATCATTGTCGTGTAAATGTGACCATATTATACAGGGAGTTTTGAAATCACTTGAATAACCATGTCATAGAATTGCTTGTTACTATTACGACTACTGCTAATAATAATAATAATTACCTTTAGGTGTAAAGTCTTTAAGTATATCTGTAGTAAGTCTCTGTTAATCTCTTATTTTTCTCCTTTAGAGTCTTAGGAAATGGGTTAGAGGTGGAACGACTCCACCTCAGACATTTTTTCCACCATTTTCATTCCAAACGTGGAATGTGGGAAAACAAGAATCAAGGCTAAAAGCAAATGTTTTCCTTAATATACAGGTGCATCTCAATAAATTAGAATGTCGAGGAAAAGTTCATTTATTTCAGTAATTCAACTCAAATTGTGAAACTCGTGTATTAAATAAATTCAGTGCACACAGACTGAAGTAGTTTAAGTCTTTGGTTCTTTTAACCAAGTATTGAGTACATGTACAGTAAATGAACATACTTCCCAGAAGGTCAACAATTCACACTAAAAATGTTTTTTTATTGGTCTTATGAAGTATTCTAATTTGTTGAGATAGTGAATTGGTGGGCTTTTGTTAAATGTGAGCCAAAATCATCACAATTAAAAGAATCAAAGACTTAAACTACTTCAGTCTGTGTGCATTGAATTTATTTAATACATGAGTTTCACAATTTGAGTTGGATTACTGAAATAAATGAACTTTTCCATGACATTCTAATTTATTGAGATGCACCTGTAAGTATAGGTATACCTTGCGCATGATTTTTTTCCCCAAACTAGTTGAGTACAAACCATCCCCCCGCAGCCGATTTCATTGATCAGTCATCTGTCAAGACAAGACTTCATGGATTCAATTTAGAAAAATCATGGATGGATCTTATTTCGACAACCAGTATTGCTAGCTGTAAGGACATGCTACCGACTCTATATAAGGGTGTAAATTAAGGCTAGAGGTTGGCATTTGTTTCAGCGTTGTGTAGACAATCAGCCCGGTGACTGACATGACCATTGAAATCTAGAACTGGCTGTTTTTGAGTTTCACTGGTTTAGTGGGAAAAAAATAAAAATCACTAGCACTGATAGTAGCCTTTACTTTCAGAATTAATTTTGGCCTTTTAATGAAGTTGTTGGACTTTAAGTCATATAAAAATAAGTGTCATACTCTAAGAAAATAGTAATATACACACATCTGAAGGCTAATATTTCTCCTTTGTTAGCAATAATTAGCAAATATAACACAGTTATACTTCTGTACACAAAAAAACAGGTTTTGTGTGCTTAGCAAATGACCTCGAGCACAGTTTTGTAATGAACCCAAATATTGATTTAGAAAAGAAAAGAAACAAAATTGCTGTAATAAATATGAAATAATAAAATAACAAAAGCTTGGGGTCGATAAGCTGTTTTAATGTTTTTTAAAGAAGCCTTTTATGTGCTCACCAAGGCTGTATTTATTTGATTAAAAATACAATAAAAACTGTAATATTGTGAAATGTTCAAATAAAATATTGTTTTCTATTTTAATATATTATAAAATGTAATGTATTCCTGTGGTGGCAAAGCTGAATTTTCAGTAGCCATTACTCCAGTTTTCAATGTCACATGATTTTGAACTTCTGAACAGTAAAGTATATATTTAATGTATGGAGGCCCATGCTCTTTTATAGTTGTCATAAAAGCCATCTTTGGTCTCTTCTGCCTTTGTGTTCATAGTGGAGGATGTGTACTCAAATTTTCTTCAGGTTAAGAGATTAGTTGCAATAAACAAATGGTCTAAAAAATATAGTGTGAGACACTTTAGATGATGCCAACTTTAGACGTCGCTACACCCTCAACTTACAACTGAAGCCTGTAGAAAATCCCCAACAGCAATATCTTAATCCATGATCTTATTTGACCAAACTAAGACTTTATCCAATCACAATTTAGTACCACTAGCATTAGTCAATCAACCAGTAACAAGAAGTGTGTTTCCATGTGATGAGCAAAAGACAAACTGCATACATCTTAATGAAAAACACCATTCTGTTGTCAAAAATAATATTTAAAATGTGTGTGGAAAAAAATAGGACATGATAAAAACATGATAAAAGAATATACTTTTTCATCAAAGTAATTACATTATAATTAAATACACTGATTGAGTTGTGGTAATGTTTTTATATTTGGTTCCTAGCTGACTGTACATTATTGAGCTTATCACAAGGCTACTTGACAAATTAAAATAATTATTTTATTTCAACTATAATTTGTGATCATGATAAAAAAAAATAAAGACTTGAAGGGCGAGACAAATTGTGTTTAAGTTGAATTTTTATTTTATTTTCCTCATATTGAAAAAGCATCTTTTGTTTTTAAATTGATATTTGCAAGAATGTGTAATTAATATCAGCAAATTGAGTTTTAAAGTGGTGCTCAATAATGCAAAACTCACCTTTACAATGTTGAAGCTGCCATGACAATTTTTACAACAAATTTCTCATGGTTGTGTAAGGCTTTTCTGGGTAGTTGCTAATGCATGGTTGCTATGGTGTAGTTTCTAGGGAGTGGCTATGGTTCTCTGCTATTGTTCATCAGGTATTGAAAGGCAGAAGTACTGAGTGATTGCAATGTTTTGTCATTATTGTCACCTACTGGCTCAGGTTAAAATAACCTACCGAACCTGAATATATATATATACCTTAAAACAAGATCAGTTTACTTGAGAAGCATTTTTTGTCATTGCTTGTTTGATTTTTGCATAAACCTCACTATTTACTTGACAAATGTATGACAAATACTCATGGACTTCCAGTGTTCCATTACATCTGATAGTGTGAATGACCCATCTAGGTGACAACAGGAAAGCTTTTTGGCCCTGCACCCTTTGAGTTCACAATGACATGTGCACTTTCTAATGTTCATCTCTTCAAGGTTGAATCAGATTAGATATGGGATACAACAGGACTAAAAGTACAGCATGAACCGCTGTACTGTAAAAATGGTCAGCTTAACCTATTTATGTATTGCTGTCACCATGGAAAATGGCCCAACCCTTAATCTGCTAGTTTAGCTTGTATTCTTAGATTCACCATAGTGAAATCAATATCACATCTGAGCCAGAAAGTAAGTATGGATAATGAACTTCGATCATTTGTCATCTTTAAAGACCAGCTGTTGATCATTGAAGAAATACATATAAGATTACATCTAAAATGTGTGAGAAAAAAGTACTGAAATATTAGTTATTATATAATATTCTATTGTGTTTGCATTTATGTGCATTTTGATGCAGTTGATGCATCTTAGAATCACACATGGAACTGTTGTTAATTTATCTGTCCTTAAAAAGAAATTCAGTGCATTAATGTCAAGTCAAGTCAAGTCACCTTTATTTATATAGTGCTTTT
>NW_015505242.1:0-610 GCF_001515645.1 Sinocyclocheilus grahami
AGTCTTCATAAGTGATTCAGGGCAGTATGGAGAGCTGAGGTGATGGCGTCCTCAGTTGACCTGTTGGGTTTGTAGGCGAACTGAAATGGGTCCAGTGTTCAGGGCAGGCACGTTTTCAGATGGGAGAGTACCAGCCTCTCTAAACATTTTGCTATGATTGGCATGAGAGCGACAGGGAGGAAGTCATTAGGGGCCAATGCAGCCACTGCATTTGTGGTAAGCCACTGCTATTGTAGTAAGAAAGACCCCATGTTTTGAGTAGTCAAGTAATCTGACATTTTAAAACATGAACTAACCTTGTCTTTTTATAATTAGGTCAAATTATCTAATATTCTAAGTGACTTAAGGCTTCTATACACAGCAGAGTTAAGGGTGCACTGTGCCTGCTCAAAATTCTGTGTAAATCATAATGCTGCATGAAAGCCGTACTAAACAATACCAGCTCTGACCCACCTCAGCCCCCAGTATTAAAGTATATGGTTATCATTGCTGCGTAAATGCATTTATGCCACCTCTGAGCAGCTTTAAACAGCCTGTGTAAAGACAACTAAATGCCACTTCAGAAGCACTTCTATACCACCTTTGCAGTGTAAATTTGGCATTACTGATC
>NW_015505242.1:4381-7963 GCF_001515645.1 Sinocyclocheilus grahami
ATATATATATATATATACAGTATATACACACAAGGAGCATTAATGTTCAGTAATGTCTTGAAAGTTTGTATGAGAGTATAACTTACATCCATTTCCTGTCTCCATTTGCTGTGATAAAGCCAAAATATGGAGGGAAGAGAAACAACAGAGGTTATTATGCATTGAATTGCAGCATATTTATCATTTAAAATGTATTTGTCACCAAAAAAATACTGCACTCTGTGTTGAAATGTGACTACAACTATTATAAACGAACAGAACTGGTATTTTTAAAGGCACTTCATTTTGAAATTGCTAATTTACATGAAAGCATTCATTTCAGGAAGTTAAAAATGCCAAGTATAAGCTGTGGTTCTCAACTGGTGTGTTGTGACCACACACAAAAAAAATGCCAGCAGGGGAAAAACAATGCTAAATACATGGCCTCATCCTTTAAAATCATGAATGAAACTAGGCAAAAGAAAATATTACCCAGACTATATTAAAAACGAGTTCACTAGCAAAGTGGATAAACACTATTTTCTGAGGAGAATAATTTATACATTTAAATATTTGACATTAACGACATTTTTGTATGTTACAACAAAAATAATAATTTGGTACTCTTTGGGTCACTTGAATATGGGACACATGATAAAAATAGACATTTTTAAAGAAATAGTTCCCCCAAAAATGAAAATCTGCTGTTAATTTACTCACCCTCAGGCCATCCAAGATGTAGGTGACTTTTTTCCTCCGTAGAAGAGTAAAGATTTTTTAGCTGAAACCATGGTCCATTTACATTATGTTGTAAATAATGTTCAGCTTCTTGCACAGAACGATTGTTTCGCTTCATAAGACGTCAATATACCGTCAGGAGCCATATGTATTCATTTTGTGTTCCCTGATATGCTTTTGTTTGACTCTCAAAATGATAGTAACTGCTGACTTGCATTTTATGAATCACCAAAAACCATGGTTTCAGCTAAAATTCTTCCTTACTGTTCTACTGAATACAAAATCTTGGATGGCCTGAGGGTCAGTAAATTAACAGCAAATTTTCATTTTTGGTGAACTATCCCTTTAAGTGAGTTTTCACATTTGGTTCTTAAATTACACAGAAATCCACATCATAAGAAAGATTTGGGTTATACTATGTGAATTAATTAAATGCCCAAATGCATCTTAAGGTAAAGATTTGGCATACTTACATATCTTAGCATATTTTCAACAGGTAAGGAAACTTGCTCATTACCAAACATTTCCCGTAGAGGAAGTCTGCCTCCTATTGGACAAAAAAAAAAAAGAAGCTGCTGTTTATGTTTGGAGAAATTAGAAAAGTAGACAATTAAGTAGTAGATAATTAATTTGATTTTGTCAGTAACCTTGTTCCCGGGCCCTGTACTCCTCTATCCTGCAGGCCAGCTGTTTGTCACATTTGTCTAAAACATTGTAAAGTTCATCCAGGTTGTCTTCCCCAAGCTTCTGTAGCTTTTCCATCTCAATCATAACATCTAGAAATGTCTATGTGATTCACATAAAATAACATTGTTATATAGTAACAGGTTAAAGTGCAACCCATAATAACTATATTCGTAATTAAATAATACAATTTACAAGGCTAGTTACTGCAGTCAAGGTAGCAAACTACATATTGCACTTTTCCACATTAATTTATTATTCATATGCAATCTGCACTAACATTATAACTTCCGGGCTCAAAATATATAACTCACAGCAGACGTTCCTAGTTTTGACCTCGGAAGTTCCACAAGGAATTTCACTGCGCGAAGGTTTTCTTCTGTCATGTCCTCAGATATTCTAAATAGCATTTTTCTGTGATGAGAAAAGAGTGAGACAAAACAAGTCACAGTCATTGTGACATAAAATATTATCAGTACAGTAACTACAGTACAAGGAGCCCTTTCTAAGAAAACAATGTGATATTGACTGATATTGATATTGCGTTGGCAACTACTTCTATCTAGTTTATCAAGTCAGTGTGTTTTCTTCATACCTGTAGTCTGAGACACCTTTACTAGACATGTCACGTTGTAGCAGATTTCTTTCCACATCATCTTTGGACATTTCCAGGATGCCAAGCAAGTCAAGGTGGCCAATAGTGATCAGAAGCTCGGGGATGAGTAACCCATCATCAAGCAGTGCTTGCTCTTCCAGTCTCAGGAACAGTTCTTTGGCATCAGTCACGGTCTCCAAACGTTTCTTGGGAATTAGGTCCATGCACAGAAACTTCAGCTGGGCCACTTCACTACATGTCAGGTTCTCATCAATCTTGTGAAACTTATGAGGATCCATATTCTGTTACATAATGTTAAACAAAGACTCGTTGAAATAAAAGGAAGAAACAACTTAAACAACTTGAGAAAGCCCTTACTTTGGCAACTATAATAATCATACATTCAATAACACATGTTACAACTTGCCCAACCCAATATGAAAAAGATCCTTGTCATGAAAACATGGCGTAAAGAACGTTCATGATATGAAGAGTTCAGATGCAAAAGCCTCTTAAGTGCTATCTGAAATTTTCTTCTAAAATTAGCATTTTTGTCAGGCTCCTATGTTTAGGTTCAGTAATTTTACTATAATGACAATATGTAGGTCCTTTTCAATGCCATTAAAGTGAAATAAATGAACATAAATATAGGAGCCTGATAAAAATGCTCATTTTAGATGAAAATTTCAGACGGCACTAGCGGCTTTTGCATCTGAACTCTTCATATATTTCTAGAGTGTATTTATTGTGTTCACTTGTTAACAAAGAATACAAAATACGATTACATTGGAATTTTAGTTTAGGACAGAATTCACAAATAGCGTCATTTAACAAGTTTCGAACTAGGTATTTGAACGCAGCATACAAAACCACTAATTCAAACATAGTTTTTGATATATAGCTTTGTGCAGTTTTGGGGGTAACGCATTACAAGTAACTAGGGATGCACCGATATGAAAATTTTGGCCGATACCGATAACCGATTATTCTTTATTTTTGAAAGCCGATAACCGATATGTTGGCCGATAAATCTATATCCAAATTGTTATATACTTTTTGAGAGCCTGATTACAAAAAAGGTCTCATCATTAAAAGCCACATCCCAAACACTTCAACATAAGCAGCCTAGTTTGAACGGTGTACATTTTAAAAATATTTTTACTCTCCCATTACCAAATTTAGTCATAAAAAAGTCTTACAAATAAATAAATAATGTTCTCATTAGAATGTTATATACACGACATTCCCAATCATAGTTATTAATGTTGTGCACTGCTGTTTGAGCTGCGTGTGCTGAGCTAAAGATGATCACCGGTAAACTGAAGCGCTCTTTTAACTTAACCAAACGCATTCTATATGAGATAAATCAGATATACATCAAATAAACACAATATTCAATTGCACAATTGCACAAAAGGCTGCAAACGAACAGCGCACATCTGAAGTGTCTCTGAAGGAAATAATGCATTATTTATCGATATCGGCCTATCGGCCAAATTTTCTTATCAGGCCGATACCGATAACAGAAAAAAATGAGCCGATATGGGCCGATACCGATATGGTGGCCGATATATCGTGCATCCCTA
>NW_015505242.1:8059-13140 GCF_001515645.1 Sinocyclocheilus grahami
TTTTTTTTTCAAATTTATTGATTGACAGCTCTCCTGTCCCCATGTTGAGAGAAATCACAAGATGTTACTGTAGTTCTAAAAAATAATGCAACTCAGAATATGATGCAAACCTGCAATAATTAAATGTTAAACAACACAAATATCCTTTATGTATTTAATCCCATACTATTAACCAATGTCTTTGCTTCTGACCTTCAATGATCCAGTTCAACCATACTAATAAGCACAAATTACTCTAGACAAACATTTGTGTGTCTTTTTTTATTGCTGAAGTGTGTTGAAATTTCTTCTTCTGCATTCTACTGTATGGACTTAAATTTACTTTTCCTTCAGCCTGAGGCTTATTCATTTCACTTTTGGTGTGAAAAGGCTTTTATATTTGCCAAAAATATATTTTTTATGTTAAAAACAAACAAGCAAGCCCTGTCCACATTTGAAAAGTAACGTAACGCATTACTTTCCACATGAAGTAACTAAGTAACTAAATTAGTTACTTTTTATGGAGTAACGCAATATTGTAATGCATTACTTTTAGAAGTAACTTTCCCCAACACTGGCTTTGTGACAACGTTCCCATATGACAACTAGCCCAGGTCAAAGTGTACATTTTTGACCGGTTTTAGTTATTTGTTTAACGTATTCACGTATTTTAAATCCTCCGATAGTTTTTAAAACTACTATTCTAGCCAATAAACGGAATGTATAAAATGTATAGCTACTAAATATGTTTAGTTGTGTATAATATCACACTTCAAGACACGACTGCCACTGCTTTAAAAGGTTTGTTATCACTAAATACAGTTTTTGTTCAGCGAGTCGAATGCTACAATGTAACTGTGATGACAAACTAACCCCGGACTAGGTTATGACAAACAGTCTTGAAAGTTAACCCGAACAATCAACTAAAATACTCAACTTAATGCGCATCTTACCTCTATATTTACAACATCCAACTGAAATAAAATCGTAACTGTCGTAGAAACAAAATCAAGAGAGTGCGACCGACATGCTAAAGACACTGCGTTTCCAACGCGTCTTGCTTTCTGTTTCAGCTCTAGCTTTTCAATTTCAACAGGAAGTGGACATAAGGATGTGTTCACAAATGTGTTATATAATATTTGTGGGGGTTACTCTCGAATTACTGAATTCTGAACAGCAGTAAGA
Source organism: Sinocyclocheilus grahami (assembly GCF_001515645.1). Lineage (NCBI taxonomy): Eukaryota > Metazoa > Chordata > Actinopteri > Cypriniformes > Cyprinidae > Sinocyclocheilus > Sinocyclocheilus grahami. The sequence goes on from NW_015505242.1 coordinate 9,224, forward strand.
AATACTTTAATTTTTTTTCAGACAGTTTTGATTGAAGAAAAATATAAATGTGTATATCTTTAAGTATATTTAATGTGTAAAATATTTCCTATAAATCATTAAAAAAATTGTTATATAAAAAGTTGAGGCTTTAATATTTATTTTATATCACACAAGAAAGTTGACTGTTTTAAGTATATTCAGTGCAATATTTCTTTATGACTGCAAAGGTCTATAAATGACGGTCTCACTCAAATAATCAAGAGGAACCCAATACTATTACAGCACATACAAAAACAGAGCATAAAATCATTATACCAAGGCACTATTAGAAGAAAACCTTTATTTTCAATACATTAGTAATTGGTTAGTGTTTGTTATTCCTGTGGAAAGTTTTGAGAGTCTTTAAGGGATTTTCCTGGAGTACTTTGAGAGACAAAGGGCGCAAAGAAGTCATGAGCAAATGAGAAAACATCCTGAGGTTTCCTCAACAGCAGAAATAGCAGGAAGTCCCCCAATAAAGCCTTTAGCTCAGGGTGAAGTCTGATGTAGGAGTAGTCTGCTTTGAGTTCTTCCTGTGTGAGTGAAAATGAGTCACACATTTGCATATTTGTTGAGGGACCTTTATTTTATGTGGTCCTTTGATTGAAATTCTTAGAAGTTCTAAAAAAAAAAAAAAGATTTCCAGGTAGAAATTAGATATTGAGTCTCAGAGTTTCAACGTGGGCTGCATGAACTTTTGGAACCCACAGTGTATTTTAATAACCATGAAGAGGTCTTTATGAATAAATTAAAGGTGCAATAGGTGATTGTCTTCAGAAACATTTTTTGTTAAGCTGGTTGAAAGTCTCTTCACATCCTGATAGCAATCATTAAGTTAAGTGGTCTAAATGTATTTGTCTGTATTTATATATTCTGTGGAAGGCGTAGGATCAAGAAATGTTCGTCCAATCAAAACGCTCTGTCTCAAACACAGGAATCTGGTCTTTCTCCACTGAAAATAAAAGCAAAATCATTTTACTTTTACTTTATTTTTGACTGTAAAGATTAATTCTGGTCACAAAGGCACAGACTGTAAAGTGATGAAGTCTTCAAACCTCCATCAAGCAAGAAAGGCAAATGCTGGAGCTTCATAATCGCAGGTGAGCCCAAGTGCATTCTGCTTGCTAGATGCCTAAGTGTAAAATATTTTAGGAAAAGTTCAAAACTCTGTTGTTGTTGTTTTTTAAAAAAATATTTTTTATTTGTTTATTTTTTTCATATAGGTGCTTGTAATAAAGCAATCAAACATCAAGTAGAAAATAAAACAAAAATCAACTTTTTATATATACCATATGGCAGCATTGGTTTTGTTTGCAAGATATTAATCACAATCTACCATCAACCTATCAACCACATTTATGCTGTGTCATTTGTCCTTTGTGTCAGTATGTCATAAAAACAATGAGTCATCATTTTACTGTCAGAGATTTGTTGCTCGCGTCACACCACATGTAGTGTAGACAGAATCACTGTTTATGATACACTGTAAAACATTATCGTGATTTGAACAGAAAAAGACTGTAAAAATGCTACTGTAAAAACCTGTTTATTGTTTAACAGTAAGTTTCCATACTATATATGGTGAATAACTGTAATTACATTTAATGTAATTTTACAGTAAAATACTGTTAAAATTACGGTTTTTGGACGTGAAAAAGAAAAAAATCATTGTATAATTGACAGTGAAAAAACGTAAATTAACACTACCAGAATTCCCTGCATGACACTTCATATTTGATGTTTTTTTTTCAAATAACTATAACTGTCTTAGTTTTTTTTCTTCTCAGTTGTGTACATTAGGGTTTTATCTTACATCTAATGTTGTAAAATTAATGTTTATTGCATTATTTCAGTATCGTGTGTTACCATGGTGGTGTTTAGTATTTGTGTGAATGACACTCTGTGCATCTTACTATTTCCCTCCTCCGCTTGTGGAAAAGCTGTTTGTGATGAGCTTCGGTTCATCATGTGACTTTCTCATCACCAACTGTTTTTGGTGGTTATCAGTGTATTACAATGGTTCAAAACAGATATTAGTACTTCAATAGGTTGGTATATTACCATTACATCAGTTAATGAAATTTTTTTATTGTGAATTTAAGTTAAGTATGTAAAACCTAAAATGTTGCCACCATATTTTTTTATGGTGAGGTTCTGGCTACCACAGCTGCCAGTATTTTACCATATATGTTACTTTTTTTTTTTACAGTGTAGGTTTTATTGTCTTTAGTCGCGTAATGCCACTCGCGTCCAGTGTAGACACACCGATATGAGAAACAGATAAGATAAGTTTTGCTTTCTAGCAAAAAAATGAAGAGAGTATTCTACCCATCAGGCAAGAAATAGCAATGCCAAGTTCCTGAGGAGTCCTTTGGAGAGGACACAGTCCTTTCAATCCCAAAGATATCGACTAACTCTTCCCCAATCATCTGCTTATTGCACCCAAGTGCTCTCTAAAGCAAAAAAGTGCATCAGTCACATGAAAGAATAATAAACCATCTACCATCATACATCAACTGTTTACAAGGATGAAATAGTCCTTATATAATGTAAACTCACCTACAATTGATGTACCACAAGGAATGTCATCCGTCATTCCATGACTGTTGGCATGGAGCAGATAACATAGCTCCTCATTGTAGCTCGCCTTGGTGACACTCACAGAGAAGTCTCCCAGCTCCCGGCTCGAATCTGACACAGTCACAAGTGAATCTGCGAACAAACACTGGTCCAGAGTAGGGTTCTGAAAATGACAGCAGAAGACAGTAGCCCCTCACTGCAGAACACAAGCTCCAGGGGGCGTGGTTGGATCCACATCTAGGGGGTGGAGATTGGTATATAGGTTTAGGGGTGGAGATGGATGGGTTTAGGTATATGTACGGTGAGAGGAGTTGGATCTGGATCCAACCACGCCCCCTGGATCTTGTGTTCTGCAGTGAGGACCATCTCGTAGAAGAGGCTTACAGTCATAAGTCAATTGGAATCATATAATGTTAGTCTTGACTGAAGATTAATTTATGATGATTACCGTTATTAGGATCTGAAAGGACTTCTGAAGAAACATTCAGAACATTTAATGTAAAGGCACATTTATGTAGTTGTCAGTGTTTCATGCTTTATCACAATACTGGCATACAGCCTCCGTCCTGCATCAAGTTATCGAGGAAAATCTGCTGTTCAAATTACATATTAAATAGAAACAAAATAACAGTATAATGCAACTTAACAAATGTAAGGGGAATTACAGTTTACACCGTTGATGCCATTAACAGATGGTCCCTGACCCTAAAATAGTATCTCTGACAGGCAAATTTTAAAAGTGACGTCACCTACCAACCCTCTACGCACACCTTGGCAATATAATCGCCATTGGCTAGTAAATTTTTGTCTGGTCAGCTATCCTTGTGGGGACTCTCCATAGGCGTAATGGTTTTTCTACTGTACAGACCGTATATTCTATTGCCCTACACCAACCCTACCCCTCACAGGGAACTTTGTGCATTTTTAGATTTTCAAAAAACTTAATTCTGTATGATTTATAAGCTTTTGTACCCGTGGGGACCACAATTTAGGTCCCCACCGTGACACGGGTCCCCATGAGTCTGTGTGCAGTCAGGTTTAAGTCCCCACAAGGATATATAAACCAGTACACACACACACACACACACACATTTACTTAGCTATCTAAATGGGGACATTACATAGACTTCTATTGTTTTTATATATAGATAGTTATACACTTTTTAACCTAAACCCACCCATAACGGTTTTACAAATGAGGACATCCACAAATTGAGGTTTTTGCCATTTTTGTCAGGCTTTGTTCACTTTTGGGTACAAATTTGTCCCCAAAATATGGTTAAGTAGGTACACACACACACACACACACACACACA
>NW_015505242.1:13753-75733 GCF_001515645.1 Sinocyclocheilus grahami
GTCAGCTATCCTTGTGGGGACTCTCCATAGGCATAATGTTTTTTCTACTGTACAGACCGTATATTCTATTGCCCTACACCAATACTACCCCTAAACCTACCCCTCACAGGAAACTTTCTGCATTTTTAGATTTTCAAAAAACGTAATTCTGTATGATTTATAAGCTTTTGTACCCGTGGGGACCACATTTTAGGTCCCCACCGTGACACGGGTCCCCATGAGTCTGTGTGCAGTCAGGTTTAAGTCCCCACAAGGATATATAAACCAGTACACACACACACACACACACACATTTACTTAGCTATCTAAATGGGGACATTACATAGACTTCTATTGTTTTTATATATAGATAGTTATACACTTTTTAACCTAAACCCACCCATAACGGTTTTACAAATGAGGACATCCACAAATTGAGGTTTTTGCCATTTTTGTCAGGCTTTGGAGTGAAAATCTGTGTTGAACGCCTCACACACACATACTGGCGTGTAAAATCTAAGAATTTACTAGCCAATGGCTAATGTTAGACATTATATAGTCGCCCAGAGTAAGATTTAGTCGCATATGCGAGTGGTTTACTCGCAATGTAGAGGGTTGCCTACTAAATCATAATCATGTTTAATGACTTACCAATGCTGTAAATAAACTCCACTGCATTAACAGAAGCTTTCAGTTCTTCGGTTTCATTCCGTGTTGATTCATTCTCCTCTATTTGTGTCTTAGAAAGTACAGATAAAACAAGAAACAATCACAATAATAGCTCAAAATATTGCCTATATATATATATATTTATGTTACATGGACCTTTAAGATCGTAACAGTTTTTACGTAAACTATACGCGTTTTTTTTTCTTTTTACCTGGATTGTAACGTTATATTGATTCTCAACTGCTCAGTCCTTCAGATGTCAAACAAACAAGAGCTACTTTGCTAATGCTATTAAAAAATATCAGAATAAACAGAATCGACAAACTAACTTAAATTTACATAAATGACTTTTATTAATATTACAGGAAATGGAACAAATTACTAACAGCGTCTGCATTAGTCCTTTAACTCGTTTTATATACGGTCTAGATGTGCTTTTCGTTCATGCCTCAAACTTATTAGCATCTCTGGTTTCCTTAGTAACGCTGGGGTCAACATCTACCGTAAACCTTCCTGTAGTCGCGCCAATATTGTCACAGTGCAACACCTTCAATGCAGACACATATTTGTTATTAATAAATAGGTTTATTATGATAAACCGTTCATAAATATCAGTGCTTATTTTACGTTTACGTTTATTTTAAGTATTCAAAACGCATTTAATGTCATTTTTTATGGAATTCACTACACATCTCCAAAACACAGAGTCAAAGGTAAGGAAAAACGTGCTTTAGACTGACAGGAAAGCATGTTAAAAAAAAAAAATTCAGACAATGCCTTTCAAAGTCCACTACATACTTAAAGTTCAAATAAATCTATGTTTGTGTACAAAACAATGCCCAGGTCTACTTCACTTTTTTTTCTTTAGGTTACTGTTCAAATTGACATTAATGCTTGATACGTAGGGAGCAATAGTTTGGAATGGTTTCAGTGGTCACATCCTCCAAACGTCAGTGGATGAAAGCCTTAGCGGTCCTTATAAATGTCCTTCCGTCTGCGCAGCTCCTCTAAAACACGGGCACGATATGACGTCCAGTCCTCATCCTGCTTCTGCTGCAGACCCAGAGCCCGGTGAAGATCCTGGGAGTGGCACTGCAGGAAGGGATTGTATTGCTTCTCCTCTGCTAGGGTGGATGGGCACTGTATGAAGAGGAGAGAGAATGACTTTAAATCAAGCTTGGCTGGTAGGAATATTATTTAGAAGTTTTAGAATAATATTACATGTCTAGAGATGTAACAATTATCTTGGACTTTGATATTAGGACTTTTTTTTCCCATAGACTTCTTGTCTTCCTTACTGTGCAGAGTCTCTGACCCCTCTGTTGCAGCACCCACTGCAACTTCTGCTCCCGTACAACATTGCAAGGCTCCACTTCAGCAGCAAACAGCAGGTTATCTTCAGCATACTCATGTCCTGAGAAGAAAGACCTACTTTATTAACATAACCATGAAGCTTTTCCTTAGAAACACACAAATACTAGTTTGAAAAAACATAAAACCAAAAAAAGGTGTGTACAAAAACTAAAAATGACAAAGACTTGCCACATTGCAATTAACCCTGGGTTAATATGTTTTTTAAACTCTGGGTTAAAGCCACTTTAAGCATAAGTTAGGTAGGTGTGGCTGACTCTGAACTTTTATAAAGAATATCTCTTAGGATTTGAGACTTTAGTCTTTGCAACTTTACAGATCTTCTATATACACCAACAGCTTGTAACACTCCAAAGAGAAAGGAAAAATTGAAATAGCATCATATGACCCCTTTAAAGGAATAGTCCACCCAAAAAAGAAAATTCTGTCATCATTTACTCACCCTCCTGTATGACTTTTTCTTTTCTTTTGCAGAACACAAAATAACACATTTTGAAGAATGTTGGTAACTAAACAGTGTTGGTCCCCATTGACATCCATTGTATGGACGAAAAGCACAATGGAAGTCAATGGAAACCAGTTTATTTGGTTATCAACATTCTTTAAATTATTTTCTTTAGTGTTAAGCAGAAGAAAGTAAGTCATATAGGTTTGGAACGACATGAAGGGGAGTAAATGATGACAGAATTTTCCATTTTGGGTGGGCTATCACCTTTTAAGCAACGATTCACAACTGTAATCATGTTGTGTTCTGTACTTGTTCGATAAATGTTGCTATTTGACTATCCAAGATTTATTACTATTCCAGAGTAAAGTTTAAACAGTGTGCAACAAAACAAACACAGTAAGTGGATAAAACCTGGGTTAGTTAACAACTTCAAGTGTGAAAAGCCCATATAAAATGACTGAGTTTCCTTACCAGGCCAAAGCAGAGTTTCATCGTTCAGCGATCCCACTGTATCCAGAGATGACAACATAGTTGAGGCATTACCCTCAAACATTCTCCCTACAAGGGATGGAAATGAGTCAGAGCTTAAAATAGAGCAAGCTGGATTTAAGAATGCTGAATTCTTGTTTGCAGTTTTGGCATGCCTTTCTGGGCATCGATACTGTATAAATAGTCATTTAAATAATTATAAAGTATACACACAATGTCAAACATTGCACGCAGGTAACAATAACAACAAAATTTTAAACTAAATTATATGACTTTTTATGTGCACATTGAGATAACACAATGATTAATGCCATACTCACCACATCCAGAGAGGAATACCAGATCCCCTGAAAACAAGCTGCTGGGGCCACCTATCGCTCGGCCATCAAGCAGGTAGATCACGTGACCTACTGTGTGGCCCGGTGTATAGAAGGCCCTGAAGTGCAGCCGAGTTCCAAAATCTATTGTGTCTTTGTCTGAAAGGGGGCTAAACAATCCAGAAAACATCAAATTAAGTGGTCTGTTTCATGCTCTCAAGTAATGCCTGATTGTTATATCATATACAGTAAGAATAGGTTTAGTTAAGTTGAGTTAGAAAACATCAGATGTAATCTCTCAAACAAACATTTTTTCTGTATTTTTAGATAGACAAATGTTTTTAAATTCTAACACATTTTGGATACATTTAAAGGAATAGTTCACCCTAAAATGAAAATTCTGTCATTGTTTACTCATCCTTATGTCATTCTGAACCTTTATGCATTTCATTATTCTGTGGATAAAATTTTACAAAAGGTTGTTTTGCACCTCACTGACTTTTATTGTATGGACAAAAACAGCTGAAACATTCTTCAAAATATATTATTTTGTGACCTCAGAATAAATAAAGTCATACTGGTTTGAAAGACATGCGGGCGGGTAAATAATGACAGAATATTCATTTTTAGAATTAACAGTTAAAATGATACATGATAGAACAGCAGAATATATTCAAAGGTACTAACTGTGTAAGGCCTGGAATGTTGTCCATAGCGTTCCCATACACTCGACAGGACCCGTAGCGTCTCTTTAGAGCCCTGTTCCCTCCACTGTGGTCCCTGGTTGGGAAAGGTGTATTTACAAAGTATAGTTGGTTTTAATTTTCATGTTTAGACATTCAATCTTGATTCTGTTAAATTCACCCCAAAAAAATCTAAATTCTGTCATTAACTCAATCCTCTTGTCGTTCCAAGACCCCAAGACTTTCATTCATCTTCGAAACACAAATTAAGATATTTTTCAGATTCTTTTATCATTTTTATACATCCATTTTAAATCTACGCAACCAACATTTTCAAGTTTCATAAAGTACATAAAGACCTTGTTAAAGTAATCCATATAAACTGAGCGGTTTAAGCCAAATCTTCTGAAGAGATGATCGTACGTGCACTGATCAATGTTTATATGTGAATAAATGTCTAAATTACATATTTCTCAATCATGTCTCATTCATATGGATTACTTTTAAAATGTCTCCTTGTACTTTTTGAAGCCTGCAACTTTTGGTTGTGTGGACTTTCAATAGATGGGCAAAACTTATGAGAGAATATTAAAAATATCTTCATTCGTGTTCCGAAGATGAACAGAAGTCTAAATGATGACAGAATTTCCCTTTTTGGGTGAACTAACCCTTTAAAGGTAGTTAGACACCTCATATGTCTTGAAATGTGAAATGTCAAAATGTGAAATGTGATCTTACAAAGCTAAAAGGGCCTTCATACTAAAAATAACTCATCAGTCTTAGAATTCTCACACAAAAAATCAGTCTTCTTAACTGAATGTAACATATCTAGTTATTGATTACACTAAAAGATGGTCAAAAGATTGTGCAGCTTTCAGGCTGAAGAGATTTTTGGAATTTTCAAATGTGGTCTTACCAGTGTTTGTGTGTGCAGAGAACAGCTTGTAACGCCACCCCCTCTTCCTCTAGACATGCCTGTGTGGGTGTAAAGGACGTGACTATACATCACACATGCACAGTAAAGCATCTCTTCATGTATAGGAAGGATCCTAGATATTTTGATTATGACTTCCCTAACCTTAACACTACCTGATTACAATATTATTCAGATCACATTCGTTCATAAAAATCAAACAAACAAACAACAACAAAAAAACAATCTCTACTTTTGCAAGGAATGAAAAACTGGAATCTTTCCATTTAATAAGATTTCCTATAACAATAACTGATTATTATTCCATCTTACACAATTTTGGTAAACCAGTGAGAAAGAACAAGCACTTTCCACTAAACCACATGGGTTTGGCAATTTCACTACAGTAAGACACATAATCCAGCAAACTATTTCTGAAACCACTGCACAGTTGTTTTGAATCCAACCTGAACAGGCTGAGGGTCAGCGGGATCAACCACAACAGCCATATTTGATGCCGTGTCAATGACCACATAGCTGTAATTGTCTAATAAGATGGGCACTGGTATGATCTTGATGCCTGTTGAAAGTAATAGAGTGTGACTTTAGATATTGATAATCAACTGTTGAGTGTATTATGGAAAAGGTGTTTCTGCTCACCGTTTATTATAGTAGGTTGAGTTTTGGAGTGCCCAGCAGGGTACCGCTCCCGTGCTTTCTTTATCTGCCTCTTATGAAATATGTACCCGAGTTTGGTCCGTGTATATAGAGAATACCTGCAAGTGTTTTTAAAGAGGACACTCGAGTGTTTTATGCCATTGCATATGTTCCTTCATGGCATTGCAATACTAACTACTCTATGGAATTTGGGCAGAAATGTTGTAGATTCAATCTAAATGATCAATTAGGTGAGTAAAGGAATCCGTTTAATTTTTATTACAACTACTAATAGTTTTTTATAGCCTAAAAAGTGTTTAGGCTATTGTTTTCATAATTACTTTTGTTTAGTTTATAGAAACATAACTTCATTGATCTAACCATGGTGTTGACAGCCCCAAACCCAAAAATTACATTTAAGCTGTACATTTTCATTAGGGCCATACATCATTAACAGTAATGAAATGACAAATCAGTGCCCTTCTCTGAAAGGAACATTTGATACTTCTACATAGGTAAAATATTTATATTTCAATACCACATACATGTAAACATCATATAACGCAGTACATATCACCGCAGCAGGCCAAATAAGCCACTTACGCAATCCAAAACAGCGGTTTCTCTGTGCGAGCCATCAGTTTAGCGATCCGGCTGTTTTTCCATGCACTTATTCTGGCGCATTTAGAAACACGACAGATGTAAAAACCTCCACATACTGAAGCAATACACAGTGCATACACTGTCCAGTCCGGAAGCGCCATTATAGTGGGCGCGTCGACGATGACGCAATTAAACACTACAACTACGATTGGCCAGAAGCAACAATCACCGTAAAAACTCGTCTTTTTTTTCCTATACTGATCGTGCATTATTCATAAGGTGCATTATTTTTTATCAGGCAGCTATTATTAGGTGATAACATTTTCATAGGCTGTTTTTTTTGTTGCATATATCATATCGCATTGCACATTGCATGTATGGAGGACGAAACCTGCAAAAACAATAAATAAATATGCAAATAAATAAATAAATGTCTGTATAAATACACAACTTCTTGTTTAAATACACGTTGTGCAGAGGGGAAAAAAATGTGGAGCTACATTCAGAAATAAATGAGCGATCAAAGGAAAATAGTTAGGATGAGTTTAGCATTTCCTTAAACATTTTCCATTTGCCCACCAATTTATTTGATTTATTTGCCTACTTTCATCACATGCATAATTATTTATTTATGTTTTTAAACAAGAATACGTGTATTTATGCACACATTTATTTATTTATTTGTGTATTTATTTATTTGTTGTTTTTGCAGGTTTCGTCCTCCATAATTTGGTAAATAAACTTGATACTGATTGCGAAAAGTAGGAACGGCAATTTAGCACCACCTGGTGTAAGACAACAAACGCGACAGAACGAGCTCGGCACACATCCCAGCTGTAGCAAGAATTCAAAAAAGCAGCCTGGGTGTGTCTAGTTAACCACGCACACCTCGACAGACTTCTTACATGAGTGTGTTTGGTGAAGCGTTACATAAAGAGAGCAGACAGACAATGTTTTAGATATCATTTTCGTTTTACTCCGAGCCAAAACATAATTGTACTGCTATAACAGCTATCTTGTGGCTTAGTTCTGAGAATTATGTTTAGTTACACGCAATATGTTTCAGGCTGACTCCACCTGCTGGCTTGTAAGCATTTTGAGCACATTACACTGACTGAACGTCGTCAGCTGACTGCTGGTTTTACGTTAGTTGAACTGACACCGAGGAAAGTGGATCAGTGCGTCAACTCACGAATTTGTATTTAAATAGGCTCAGGTTGAAGGATTATATCGCTAGATATTTCTTTCTCCAAGCTTCAGCATCGGTCGTGTAAAGTTTTCTGGATTTCAGACAGCGCGTGGTAAGATTGTTACTGTTTTGTTTTTACCATCACGTGCTCTTGTCATGAAGTACTGTTCGACTGCTTTTTACATCGATTGAGTAATCTATAATGCTTTAACAGTAGTAAAATAACTAGTACCTGTTATTTTCGCGGAAACTACGGTGACCATGGACATGGTAAATATTTGCGAGGGGTGGGGCCAACTATGTGAACATGCTCAAGTAAGTTACTGTAGAGTACAATAGTTATACTTAGCTTGTATTCATAACTACATAACTTAATTGACTTCTAGTCTATATTTAAAGGTAAAGTTATAATAGAGGAATATGGGAGTAAGATAAGATCACGCTTTCCTAAAATGCCTTCCTGAAGCTGCCTACCTAAACATCATCACACACATTGAATGCAACTATGATGCCCAACACCGCTGTTGAAGTAGGCAGCTTACTAGATATTGACATTTATATTTTTCAGCTCAGTTACATTAACGTTTTCTATTCAATACATGTATAGTATTAAAAACCCATTTACTGTGCCAGATCGAGCCTATCAAAGAGAGAATAAATAAACCGCTAAAGCAACTTTATCTCTGTACAACAGTTATTTCAATATGGCGGATAGCATAACATTTTGGCCAATTCCAAGTACTAGGGTGGACCAGCAAGGAAGAGAAAGTATCATTTTTTTTTCCACTTTAAAAATAAAAGGTTGCTTAGCAGAGTACACAATGATGTAACAGTGTATGGTAGGCTTGCTTGAGTCATGCTGGCAGTGTTGAACTGATACAAGAATGGAGACATTCTTTTCCAGTCTGGCTTGAATTGCACAGCACCCTCCATGTTTTTGTAAACATTATAATCAGCCTACATACTATAGGGGTATATAGAAAGTACTCGCATGTGCTTGGTTTGAAAGTAAAAAGTGACATTAAACCTGGTTTTATATTGTTCATGGAGTTCTGTCACATGTCCTGGAAAATGTTGGTTCATTTAGTAACGGCCTATGGCTCAGTTTAGTTGCTCTCTGAAGTTAATTTGACAGTCACTCCTTTCTGAACTTGAAATGTAGAAACGCCTTTTCCCAGGATACTTTCATTAAATGACAATCAATGACAAATTTAGACGTTGAATAAGATTTTCCTTAGCAGATGTGAGTCACATGGTCATGTCGCCCTCACTGTGTGGTCCTGAGTGGCCTCCTTTACATCTGTTTGATAACAGGAAGTTATGATCCCGACGCACAAATAATGTCTTAACGCATGCAACAACAACAAAAAAAAAGTATAATTCAGATTTCAAAATCTCACTCCCTAACCTGATCATAGGAAAACGTAGTAGCTGAGGAAAAACTAGGTGTATTCACAGCACTCACTGTAAGGCCTTTCATGGGCTGTGCCTTCGGCTGTTTCCAGGAAGACTGTTTAAAGTGTGGTTCGTGCTTTTTTGCTGTGATCAGTACTGTGAGAGTGAAAATGGCATTAGACGCTTGGTACTCCCAGATCCAAAAAATCGTCAGTTTATATCTTTCATGCATGTCATTGTAAGGATTAAAATGGAAAGAAACCGTTCAAAACGCAGCATGAGTAGACGTGCAGTCATAGAGTGAATTTATGTCTACTTATCTGTTGTTTGCATCTGGACCTCTCAAACCCCTACACAGCCACATAATAGTTCTTGATGGGAAGAGGCAGGAAGGATATTGTAAGTTTAGTGCTCCTACTGAAATGTTGTCCACAATTATTAAGATCATTGCACATTTCCGTCTGAATTGTTTAAAAAAAAAAAGAAAAGAATCATGACCGTGCTGAATTTCTCACACTTTCTGTGCTATATGAATTATTTTATCTGCTTTTTATCCACTTCATTAACTAAATTATAGAACAATCATTTTAGAAAAAGTGAGAACCAGTAACACCACCAACAAATTTAATAATTAGGTTGAATTTTCAGGATAGAGAAGTTATTACAAAAACAATAATGCTACTGTTCATTTAATGCTACTGTTCATTGATATTACAAGAATAATCACACATGGCTTTTAGTCTATATAAGAACAATGTGTTTTTCATAAAGGTTCTGCAGTTGTTTTTATATTTCTTTAACATCAATGACATTTATAACATAACTATATAGTATTATAACCATTTACACACAATTGTTCAATCATTAATGAGTAATAATTGTGTGTAAATTATAATATTATTATGTAATTATTATAATTTTTCTCAATTTATCTTGTTACCTTTTTTCAGTTCTGATTTAATTCTTTTTAAATCATCAATTTAATGATTTAACTACATTTCTGATACTTTTACCTTTACTTTTTGAACGGTAAAATAACTCTTCTCGGCATTTATAACATAACTATATAGTATTATAACCATTTACACACAATTGTTCAATCATTAATGAGTAATAATTGTGTGTAGATTATAATATTATTATGTAATTATTATAATTTTTCTCAATTTATCTTGTTACCTTTTTTCAGTTGTTCTGATTTAATTCTTTTTAAATCATCAATTTAATGATTTAACTACATTTCTGATACTTTTACCTTTACTTTTTGAACGGTAAAATAACTCTTCTCGTGCATAATTTCATGCTCTAAAAGACAATTAAAATGAAAATAATTTTAATTAAATTACATACCATATCAAGTTACTTTTAAAACATTAATGGTTTTCTACATGGGTTTGACTTTCTTACATCTAAAAGTGAGAGACAACATCAGTAACTGCAGTCTAGAATGAATCATTAGTGAACTCTACTTTTGTTAGTATTGAAAAGTCCTGAGACGGTATTCATGTATCCGACAAACAGGAAGTTCATTCTTGCCTGTGAAATGTTTTTGGAGTTGAATGATGAATATGTTTTCCTGCTTAAAAATAATTATAATAATAAAAGGAAAGATCGTCTCAAGCTCAGTTATAGGCTGTGTTCAATAACTGACAGATCATGGGGTGAACGGATCAAAGTATAGAAGTCCCAAGGTTTAGCTTATGAGTAGGAATGCACCGAAAATGAAAATTCTTGGCCGAAGCCGAACAAAATTAAACACTGGGCCGAATACCGAACACGGTTTTTCAAGTTTTTTTCCCCCATGTATTTTGCCAATTTTTTTTCTCCATTGCAGAAATTAAAAAGCCAAAATGTGCTTTTTACTGTTTTATCTTGCTTTTCAAAGAAAAAAATCAATTACAAAACAACAAACAAAATATTTAACACTGAACATTTTTAACATTCTATCAGACACTATACCAACAAAGCACAATTTAACTTAAGATTAATAAGTTAGTAAAATAATATTTTTTGGCCATCAGACCCCCTTCTTGAATCAGGCATGTATTGTTTTTTTTTTCATTTTTTTACTGTACAATTAAAAGCAGCCTTGCTGAAAAGAGACTTCTTTTAAAACATTAGAAAATATTACAGATCCTAATTTAAACACTATGTGTGAATGTTATAATAAATGTATTAAAACAGAGCTGTTGTAATGATTATTATCATTATTGTTGTCTTACTATTTATTTTATTTTACAGAACAACAGCAAAATTACAATACTAAATTCTAGCAGACATTATACCAAAGCACAATAACTTAAAATTAATAAGTTAGTAAAAAAAAATATTTTGTGGCCATTTTTGAGACCCCCTTCTTGAATCAGGCATGCAAATAAATGCAGCCTTGCTGAGCAGAAGGGAATTATTTTAAAACATTAGAAAATATTACAGATCCCAATTTGAACACTATGTGTGACTGTTGTAATAAATGTATTAATAGAGCTGTTGTAATTATTATCATTATTATTGTCTTTTCAAATTTTATTTAACAGAACAACAGCAAAATTACAATACTAACATTTATGAATGTTGATAGTTCTTTAAATGAGTCTCATTATGAATACGTCGTAAAGTGAAGTGACATGTGGCCAAGTATGGTGACCCATACTTGGAATTAGTGCTCTGCATTTAACCCATCCAAAGTGCACACACACAGCAGTGAACACACACACCATGAACACACACCTGGAGCAGTGGGCAGCCATTTATGCTGCGGTGCCCGAGGAGCAGTTGGGGGTTCGGTGCCTTGCTCAAGGGCACCTCAGTCGTGGTATTGAAGGTGGAAGAGAGCTTACAACCCCTGCCGGTACGAGACTCGAACCCACAACCTTTGGGTTACAAGTCCGACTCTCTAACTATTAGGCCACGACTTCGCATTGTACGTATCGCATTGACACATGCCTTGTAAAAATTCATAAAAATGTGACCGAGCAACTGACGACTGTATCAGTGCAGATTTACCTCGCGCTTTGGAAAACATAACGTTCTGCAGTTTATTTACTAATTGTTTAAGGCCATTTCGCGATTTCAATCATCATGCAGTAACCAGCAACAATCACACCTTCCTCTTCTCATTGAAGACATGCGATGCAGTCCTAAACAGTCTCTCGCAGTTTTGCCAACTAATTTTCAGGGGAAGTTGCTAAAGGAAGGTCGATTTGTTGCTAAATGACGTTGTGATGTCATTGTGCGATGACGTCATTACGTAATCACGACGCAAAATTGTCACTACATCAAATCTCAGCAAAAATATATTTTGTTAATTTAGATTTGCTTGTAAAATAATATAAATGCATAATAAAATGTTAAAATATAAATAACTATTTATATACAACATTAAACACTTTTGAACGCTTTAATTTTTGAACGAAGTTTTTTTATTAGCTAGTAAACTAGTAAAACTACACATTCTGAACAATTATAGTTTTAAGCAGTGTATTAGTAGTCAGTATGCTACACTCTAAGACAATAAATCACAGGTTTTTACCTGCATTTTAAGTTACGCATTTTAATTATTTTGTGTTTTCGGGTTATAGGGTTACAACGGATAATGGATAATTGATAACGGATAATGTCCTGGAAAATTACTAGTACCTTTGCCATTTTTCTAGATATTTTTCTTACAGTGTACTAACTGATCAACAATCACATGTACAAGCTACTAACAAGGTGTATCATAAATGAACAATTATTACATTATTATTGTTATTATCAAATTGAACGACTGCAAATAGCAATAACTTAATTCATGTGATGTATGTACTTCTAGGCATCTTTGGTTTCCTCTTTTTGTGAAATTTAGATGGAAAATGTGTGCCTTTTTATTGTTTGAGTCACTTATCAAAAGTTGCTAAAAGTAGCCAAATAAAATTAAAAAAAAATAGCTAAATTTGTTGCTAGGTGCTTTTGGAAGAAAAAATTGCTAGGGTAGTCTGAAAAGTTGCTAAATTTAGCAACAAAATTGCTAAGTTGGCAACACTGGTCTCTCGTTGTCGGTGCTTGTGATGATTTTTGCGTCTTTCTCCAACAGTTTAAATG
Organism: Sinocyclocheilus grahami; assembly: GCF_001515645.1. Taxonomy (NCBI): domain Eukaryota; kingdom Metazoa; phylum Chordata; class Actinopteri; order Cypriniformes; family Cyprinidae; genus Sinocyclocheilus; species Sinocyclocheilus grahami. Next base: position 26,547 of record NW_015505242.1, read on the forward strand.
CTTCCACACTGCTGACGTGTGTGCTGCATAATAAAGTGTGCGCGCCTCTCACTCTGCGCTGGTTGCTATTTAATCGCGTTATATCATTGTTCAGTACAATTTATTTAGTCTTTTCGCTTATTCGGCCGAACACCGAAAGAGCTTTTTTTTTTGGGCTATTTTTGGCCAAATAATTTCGGTTGCCAAACATTCGGTGCAGCCCTACTTATGAGTTGTCTTGCATTGGATTTTAGGGTTATTTAAATATATTTTAGGGCTGGATGGGAGAATATTTAGAAATGGCAGATCAACCAAACAATTCTTCTTGGTAATCGGAGGTAGCACTTGACGTGACACATTTACGTGCTCCTAAAGAAAGAATACAAAATAACTACATTTCTCTTTTTTTGTTTTGGAGCAAGTCTGATTTTTTTCTTGGGTGTTTTCTGCACTTTAGTAACACAAACGGTCATTATGGTGTCTCATCTACCCAACAGGTGGTAAAGCAGCATGTCAAGGTCAGATTTCCCTCCGAGTTATGATGATTCCCGGCTGCTCTCTAACCCTCAGCCTGGAGGAGGTTACCCCGCTTCTGTCCCCCCATATGATTTCAACGCATACGCGGGACAGCCGCCTTACCCACAGCCCAATGATCCATACCGAGGACAGCCGCCTTACCCACAGCCCAATGATCCATACCGAGGACAGCCGCCTTACCCACAGCCCAATGATCCATACCGAGGACAGCCGCCTTACCCACAGCCCAATGATCCATACCGAGGACAGCCGCCTTACCCACAGCCCAATGATCCATACCGAGGACAGCCGCCTTACCCACAGCCCAATGATCCATACCGAGGACAGCCTGCGGGATACCCCCCGCCAAATATACCTGCCTTCCCCATCATTCCTCCTGGTGTAGGTAAGACTATTATTTCTAGTCTCTTGTAAACCTTCAGCTTTTTACTTTATTATCATAGTGTCATGGTCCTGAAACATTTAAGAACAATATTTAATGACCTGCCGATCAGGTTTAGGATCTGGTTCATTACTTAAACAATCCATTGTTCGGGAAATTAAATTTTAGCAGATCATATGCAAGCCATGGAATTGAATCTTAACTGAAGTCACCATTTTTCTTAATGTAATCCCTATAGCCTAGCTCTAACCAGATTAGTGTTGATAGGCCAGTGATGTAGGGATTCATTAGATGGCTCTCTGGAATACCTGATTCTGATTGGTCAGTCGCAGCATTCAAATTCTAACGACACTATATAATTTACTATTGTCCCTGGCAACTGAATACCTACGTATATATATCTGTGGTAATTTTGTGTCTCTTATCATTCCATGGTCTCTTTTTTGTAATGTAATAAAACCATTTAAATGTCCATTTATTTGTTTGTTTGTTTAAGTAGAGGGATAATGTACAGCCAGATGCCATTATCACAAATGTCCTTCAATGAGACCAGGGTTTATTTGGATTGTATATTAGACCGTAGTTGGGTATTTCTTCAACTATGGGCACTTTTGGAACTTTTAGAAAATAAGCTAAACAGTTTTCAAACTCTCACTTGTTTATTTAATTTGTTCACTAACACAGTGGACAAACATGCATCACATGAGAATTGTCATTTTTCTGAAATTAATGAATATTCCCACCACATCTCATCATTTATTGTGTTTAATAGTGACATTTTAAACATTTTGTGGAATAAAAAAAAAATTTGAATAAAAAAATTCTATGCCATATTTGCTAATTTCAAAGCTAGCAGTACACAATTAATATTTTATTTTTTCACACTTTTTGCATAATTTGACAAAATTGAAAATCACACACAATCAAAGCATATTCATTTTGCAAGTTCTCTTTTTTTTTTTCTTCACATATCACATATTTCTTCTCAGGCATGCTATTCAATGTCACTGTAAACAAATACACTAACCTGGAAAACGCTTTATTGGGTAAAAATTGTTTGGTGTGCTAGAAGTGACACCCAAATTTGGGACAGGACAGTTATCTTTTGGGGGGGAAAAAGATACAAATTTTCACACAGTAAAAATTATAATTACTTCACTCATTAGATTATCATGGTTTCAAACATGTAATACTCATATTTTTATTATGGTTTTTCATAGTTTAAGATCATTGCGATATAAAAGTGCCAGAAGTTAAAGAATCTCCCAGTTATATGATGGTTTATTTACACAGACTGATGTGAATGAGGTTGTAGGTGTAAAAGTAGTTTTCACAGAACACATGATTGTTACAGGTGACATTGAAGGATTTACCACAACAGGAGGATTCGACGATATTAGTGTCCGTCACACTTTTATACGGAAAGTAAGGAACCATTCTTCTGTACTCTGCATAATCTTACTTAAGTAAAAGAGTTTAATGGTAATGCTACTCAGTCGTTATTTCAGATTAATGGACTGTGTATGAATAATGAATACACATTTTTCTGAATGGATGAGTTTGGAAAACGGTTCTTTCTGTCTTGCAGGTTTATCTGATCCTCGCTTCTCAGCTTATCGTCACAGCTGCCATCGTGGCTATTTTCACATTTGTGTGAGTCTCTGTGAGGGGGGTGTGGTTACTTTCTGTGCTTTGTGTTCATACAAAATAAAGGATAAGTGTTATCTCTGCTTGTTCAGGTAGGCTTTGTCATTAAACTTTAATTCGTGTTTTTATTCACACAGGGAACCTGTAGGAACGTTTGTGAGGAAAAATCCAGCCATTTACTGGGTTTCATAGTAAGAATGAGACATTTATTCATTCACGATGCAGAATGCTTCACATTTACAACATTAAATACAAATGTAGTGAACAATGTGAATGACTGTTGAAGTAATTTTTTTTCAGTGCTGTCTATTTGGTCACACACATCGTATTGGTTTGCTGTCAGGGACCCAGGTGAGATGATTGGCCAATTTTCTAAATCAACCTAATAATAAAAGGATCAGGTGGTGATATTTTGTACTGCTCGTAGTTTAGTAATGTGACAGTAAGAATGTAGACACAAAAATCATACCAGACAATATATACAAAAAAAAAATCTAAAAATGAAAGCCCTCATAAAAAGAGCTACTATAAACATAAGTTGTAATGTGAACCAATTAATTTAGCCCTCTCCTTTGTCACACATTTTAGGAGGCGTTTCCCGTGGAACCTGATCCTGTTGTCTGTTTTTGTGAGTTGGAAGATTCTGAGTCATTCGGAAGGAATTATGAGGGATTGTGGCCAAACCTGTAATGGGCCATGTTGTTTTTGCATGTAATGTTGCAGATATTGTATCAAGGATGCTAAAGTCTTTGAATAAAGTTGACTACTTTTCTTTCTTGTTTTAGACGCTGGCCTTATCGTTCATGACTGGAAATATAGCAAGGTGAGACATGTCACACAACATGTACATCATGATCTCAATGATGAGATACAGTGGGTGGAGAAATGAGAAAAGAGCACGAGTCTCAGGACTGTTGACAGTGTTTTAATGGATGTCCTGTAAACCCCCTGTTTACCTTTTGACAATTCCTTTGTCCATTTAGTTTGCAGTGATAGTGGTTTTGTTCCCACCCCATTTAATTCTTCGTACTATAACAGATAAATGCTGTTTTGTGGATCCCATGGGGAAGTCGTGGCCTAATGGTTAGAGAGTCGGACTCGTAACCCAAAGGTTGCGGGTTCGAGTCTCGTACCGGCAGGGATTGTAGGTGGGGGGAGTGAATGTACAGCGCTCTCTCCCACCTTCAATACCACGACTGAGGTGCCCTTGAGCAAGGCACCCGAACCCCCAACTGCTCCAACAGCAAAAAAATGGCTGCAAAAAAATTAACTGTGTGTTTACTGCTGTGTGTGCGCACTTTGGATGGGATAAATGCAGAGCACTAATTCCGAGTATGGGTCACCATACTTGGCCACATGTCACTTTCACTTTCTATAACAGAAAGTTTTAGCTGTTTTCAACAGCTGTGAATAAACTACATTATAAAATATATTAAAGATATTATAGAAAACATTTATTTTAATTTGTAATACTATTTCACAGTATTGGTGTTTTCATTGTATTTTTGATCAAGTAAATGCATCCTTGGTGAGCATAGACTTCTTTAAAAAAAAAAAAAGACAAATCTTATAGACCCCATTCTTTTGAATAGTAGTTTATTTTGCTAATAATAATATAGAATTATGAATATTACAATGTAATTTGTTTGTTTGTAGCTATTACAGCACTAGGGCAGTTTTCCTGGCCCTGGCCATCACTGTTCTTGTATCTGTTGCGGTGACAGTGTTCTGCTTCCAGACTAAGGTGGGCTACACATATAAGATGTCCACCATCAGCATGACTTTATATCATTGTGTCAATGTGTGGGTTATCATGCTTTTCTGTTCTTTTATAGGTGGATTTCACTAAATGTTCAGGATTTTTCTGTGTCCTCGGAATCGTAGTGTTTGTGACTGGCATCATCACGGCTATCGTGCTGTCATTCAAATATGTAAGCTTGTGTTTGCATCTTGTATGTGCACAGCAATTGTCATTTGATCATTTAACTGACTTTTTCACTGTTTGTTTCAGATCCCATGGCTTCACATGCTCTATGCAGCAATAGGGGCCATTGCATTCACTCTGGTATGTCTATTCACTGCATCACATTGAATTCACCTTTTCTTGGAATACTTCTGCTCTGCATAGGAAAATTGCTTATTCGTTCAATCTTAAATTCACTTTGCGTTTGTGTGTTTTTAAATGATTAGTTTCTGGCCTATCATACCCAGCTGCTCATCGGAAACAGGAAGCTCTCCATCGGCCCGGAGGAGTATGTGTTTGCGGCCCTCTCCCTTTATGTTGACATTGTCCAGATCTTCATCTTCCTCTGTCCTCGGAATCGTAGTGTTTGTGACTGGCATCATCACGGCTATCGTGCTGTCATTCAAATATGTAAGCTTGTGTTTGCATCTTGTATGTGCACAGCAATTGTCATTTGATCATTTAACTGACTTTTTCACTGTTTGTTTCAGATCCCATGGCTTCACATGCTCTATGCAGCAATAGGGGCCATTGCATTCACTCTGGTATGTCTATTCACTGCATCACATTGAATTCACCTTTTCTTGGAATACTTCTGCTCTGCATAGGAAAATTGCTTATTCGTTCAATCCTAAATTCACTTTGCGTTTGTGTGTTTTTAAATGATTAGTTTCTGGCCTATCATACCCAGCTGCTCATCGGAAACAGAAAGCTCTCCATCGGCCCGGAGGAGTATGTGTTTGCGGCCCTCTCCCTTTATGTTGACATTGTCCAGATCTTCATCTTCCTTCTGCAAATTATCGGATTTGCAGAGAGATAGAAGCTTCAAGCTGGCTGATGGACCTTTTCTGTACCATCATAATGGCTTTAATGTTTATGCACTTCTCAGTCTAGTCCCAGCTAACATCTACTCAAATAATACGGAAATTGTAAAATATATCTAGCTTTATACTAATTGAACAACTGGTAAGGGATGAATATCATTTCCATGATTTACTAACCATATGCATGTATTCCGATAAAATATGAGTGATATTTTATAGCCAATACTGTGTTCTTGATTCCATGTCATAGAAATGGAAACTGTCTATTAGAAATTTCTACTGTATTGATTTAGATTTGCTGTATTATCTATAGATATTACATGTGTGTGGTTCATTTTGGTCGAGGGTTTAGCTTTTCTGCTGTGTACATACAATCTTAACTATTTCAGTTAATGAATAGAGTATTTATCGCAGACATCTTTATATACAATAGAAAAAATTATATCAGATGTTTCCCTTCAACTTTGGGGAAATAAATGTCTTTACTTAATAAATTTGATATTATGTGATGTACAATGGTGCCTTTCCTTTGTTTAGATACACCATGAATAAATAGTCATAAAAGGTGTCACCTACATATAAATGGATTATATAATTGAATTATATAAACAAAATGAACCTGTATTTTCTGTTAGTGTTCTCATGCCACACGTTGGACAACAATGTGGTTGAGGTTTGATATGTAATCGTTGTCATTGTGAGGATAATCATAATAAAAGGAACATGAGTATTATTTAGTTGATTTTAATAGATGATCGTGGTTGCTTATAATGTTCTGTATGCTTATGAACAAGCACGGTGACGACTGCATCAAAATATAGAAAACATTTCAAACAGGCAGCACTGAAATCCCTCAACTGAAGTCTTCATAAGATCAAAAGATCCACCATAATATATCAGTTCACTGTTTCCATGGCAATCCAACCATTAAGTGCACAATGAAGCTATTCTCTAGCACAAGAGAGTCATTTCACAAAGCAGAGCTTTCACTGCATCCTGGCGGCTGGTTTATATCTCTCTCTCTCGTAATCGCCCTCGTTGGCTTTCTTCATTCTCTGTCTGATTTTCAGCTGCTTCAGTCGGTTCTTGTCCACCTGTCTCTTTGCCAGAATAAAGCCAATGATTCCAGTAGGCAGGCCGAGCATCCTAGAAGAAAACATCTCCGTGTCAGTAGCCTGAAATACTTTTCACTACTGGTTTATTCTGACAGTACTTACCATGCATATCCAACTTTCATCAGTGGATTTTTGGCCTTTCTTTTGGGGATGTACTCAGGCCTGTTACCTTCCTCTTCCTCCTCCTCCTCCTCTTTCTTTTGTTGGTTGGTTTTGTTTTCAGGTTCAGCTGCTTTCTGTGTTTTCATAACTTTTGAAGACTCTGTCTTGGTGATGGTTTGTAAAGCGTAATGTCCGCAGTGTAGAGCTCTACTGTGCAAAACATTCTCCTGCAGTCTGAGATGGGCAACTCTCTGTTCAAAGGGAGATCTTATCCACAATGTCTTATTTGATAACTTATACAAACCTGAAAAAGGACGTTAAACAATCACATTCAGCCTACATTTATTTTCTATGCAGGTGCATCCTTACGTTACTGACCAACTACTAGATCACATATATAGTGTTTTGTGAAAATACCATTCGGTAACAAGATATCAAATTAAAAAAAGTTATGCAGTGCCATTAAGAAAGTATCCGTATTGCAGAGGAGTGTCAGATCTGATCAGGTGAGTAAAAATGTGTTCTAAAATAGTGGGTCATCCACTTCAAAAAGTATATGAATTATCATAAAAACTTTGTAAGGCTGCCCAATAATATTGTTTCTGAACCGAATCATGTGCTGTATAATGAAATAGTTCTTTCGCCATCTAATCGGTGGTTTAATGTTCCAAGATAGGTTTGTAGATAATGGGCCAGTGCATCATCTGCATCGCAGACTAGTACTTATTACTGTAGATATAGATATGGATAATAATTTTTACATTTGGCAGATGCTTTAATCCAAAACCATTCATGTTTTATTCTGGGGAATCAATTCCAGTTTCATCCCTAGATTACATCGTTACAGTTTAACAGCAGTAGTTGGCGATACGTGACTGTCTTCATAAAACAGTCACGGAACTTTATTCTGTCTAAAATGTAAGTTTCTCAATATTAACTTGTTTATTGAACTGGTGTTGTACACAAGCAATATTGGTCTAGGTATCAGCATGGCTGTGATTACATGTGGCCTCATGCCTACAGCTTAACAACACTTATGCTTATATTCGGAAAGACAACTTTCTTGCTCATATAATATCGCTTAATTATTTATCAGACTGATGAGATTTCCTGAAGTACTGGCATCTAATCTAACTCCTACATGCGAGGAGTCTGCACTACATGAGTAGTTCATCTTCCCAGAGTTCTCATTAGCCATATTTATCTTCAATGGTTGTTTGCATTCAATCAGTTGACAAGTACAGTATACTATTGCTGCATGAATTTCTTCTGTGCATGTCAAGCTTTTAAGGTGCACTCAAGGCAATGCAATGCAGCAGTAATTTAAAATGGTAACGGTGGTTTAAAAATCATATTTCATAAGTAAAAATGATGTACAGTCAATTTATTCAGATGTGTCATGATTTATTATTGAATTATATGTTAACATGTTTACCTACCTTGCAAAGTCGACCTCATCAGGTTCCGACAGGACGCGGCCATCTTTGTAGTGAGGAAGAGAACGCGTCACGCGCGTTCACGTGGTTTTGTGACGCACTCGTGTTTATTTAAAGGGGTCATATGATGCTGCTAAAGAGAACATTATTTTGTGTATTTGGTGTAATGAAATGTGTTTATGCGGTTTAAGATGAAAAAAAAACACGTTATTTTCCACATACTGTACATTATTGTTTCTCCTCTATGCGCCGCCTGTCGATTTTTACAAAGCTCATCGTTCTAAAAAAGCGAGGTGTGCTCTGATTGGCCAGCTATCCAGTGCATTATGATTGGCCGAATACCTCAAGCGTGAGACGGAAATGTTACGCCCCTCACCATACTGTGATGCCGTGCCTCGGAGCGACAAGACAAAAACATGAAAACCCATTATAAACGAGGCATTCCTTGCATCCAGTGGGGACATAATTATGTATTATAATGACTTATACTGTCTTTTTATGCGTTGCATTGCATCGTGCCGTGTAAACATAAAACCATGTCTGCATTTGTGATCGGAGAAATGACAAACAACAAGCGCTACTCTACACTGCCCAAAACTCGTGTTTGAATCATCAGTGGCAAATTATGTATATATAAAAAAGTACTTACAGGCTGTGAGTCAGAACAGCCGGCATTGTAGTCTACTCTACCAGAATCAGGAAACAGTCCTCCATAAAATGCTCTGCACACATCTGAATATTTGGGTTGAAGTGTTCTGGAATGGTGTTATAAATACAACTTAACCACTGATTTCTAGTCGTGTCCTCTTTTGAAAGGCCAAACAAAGTAGTTTCTTTTTCACAATGAAACACAGCGTCACACACGGTGGCCTTGAGTGAGCGGCGGCCGGCGGGCTTGCGACAACCACATGTGAGTCCACGGTGAAAGCCGATCCAGCGATCCACAGCGCAAAGTTGTAGTATTTCCTCAGCGACCAGCACGGATCAGCTCTAGGCATGACGAAGCGGATATCGTCCTCTTTTGGAAGACCAAACAAAGTAGTTTCGCTTTCGAAACACGGCGTCTTCACGACATGACGGCAGCAACAATACTACAGCGAGAATAAAAGTTACGCCTTCTTTCTTCGTGTGAACATTTGGGTGGCGTTATGCAAATCTTCCCACATCGTGACGTAGACATGTGGGGGCGTGTTTAATCGAGCCATTTTAGGTAGGCGTGGTTGACTCTTAACTTTTATAAAGAATATCTCTTTGGATTTGAGACTTTAGTCTTTGCAACTTTACAGATCTTTATGCACCAAGAGCTTGTAACACTTCAAAGAGAAAGGAAAATATCGTATCATATGACCCCTTTAACAAAAATACATTTGTTCAGAGACCTTTTTCACTCTTATGGGAAATTTTTCTCTTTGGCTTTACCAACTATCCTGACCAATAGGAACAGTACTTTTACTTGATTAATTTACTTGGAGACTGATTCAGATTTCACATTCATAAGTGTAAATTTACCAATAAGAAACCCAATTTTATGGTTTTGTTGACTGAAATATGAATATATATTGACCGTTTCAGAGACTCTTTGAATAAGAAAGCTGTAAGAACTTTAAAAGCTTGTGAACTTTATATTTATTTGATTTTTATATATGTATACGTGTACAGTATATTTACATTTAAATTTAGTCATTTAGCAGACGCTTTTATCCAAAGCGACTATATGTATATCTCTTTGTATCTTTGTTTTGAACTTTAATACTTACTTCCCCCTGGCGAATTTTTATTTGTTGTAATTTGTTTATTAATCTTTTTTTCTTCTTTTGTTTTAATTTCCCTTTTCTTCTTTTTGATGGTTTCATGTTATTGTTCTTTGAATAAAAAAAAAATCATAATTTGACATTTCTTAGTGAACATTTACATCAATCTTACAATCTTTTTTAATTTTACACAGGTTGCTTACCTATAATTAAATTAAAACCAAAAAAAACTAATAATTCAGTTGTTAGAATCGACTTGCACTTCTCGCAATTTGATAAGCTTTAGTTAATTTTAAGTTAATGTAAATATATATATTTTTAAAACAAACTTAAGCTTAGCCAAAATTAGACATTTTACATTTATATATTTATTAATATAAGCAAATGTCCCATTTAAAAATACAAGACATTTGAATGTGCAGTTTCTACTGACAACTGGCCAAGAATATTTGAAGTGATTTCCACACATGACTAGCATCTAATTTCTGTTTTAAACATAAACGAAAACTTGCTTTTCGGCAAATACATGTCATAAAATGTATTTCATAATGAACACAACTTCTTTTGACATTACACAAGGATAGCACTTTTAATAAAACATTATAAACTATATATGCAAAACATTACTAACATTCTAAAATGTTCTAAAACACATTTACAAAGAGCTTGTTTTTTCAAGGTCACAAATCCTCTTAAAAATTAAGATGTTTATAGCCATCCTTTCGAAGCAATGCAAAAATCGTTATGGGGAAAAAGCTAAAACCAGAGCAGAAGCAATTTACAAAAAGAGAAGAGACTGAAGAGGGACACCACCACTTCCTGATCACCATCTATCTAACAGTCTCTTATTTGGAGTTGATACAGCAGAGAATGTAAAGTTCAAAAAGTCTAGTCATCAAATGTGTAGTTGGGGTTGACCACCAGTGTAACATCTTCCTCCTGAGATTCTGTTCCTCTGGACTCAGCAGACCCTTTCAGCCCAGACTGTGTCAGCTCAATCAAAATATAATCCTGATGAAGATAAAAGTGAATAATTTTTTTATTTATATATATAAGACTTAATGTAGTCTCCAGACAACATTACACATAAAAGAGATTCAAATCACATGAAACTGTTTCCTTACACAGTGAACCAGTCTGTAGATAATTTTCTCTAACATTGTCTTCTTATTCATGAGTTCCATTTCTGAATCAATCTCGGATTCGATTTCCTTCAGGTACCAGTTCACTACTTCACTCTTCTTAAGTGCAGTCTCGTCCTCGGCTAGGAGAAATGGCGCAATACAAATTAGATTCCTGTGGGCTGTGTTTGTCTGACCATGTCATGTTGTTGTTATTATTGTTAAAAGTGCATAATAATTACTTGGACTTTATGCTAAGACTTGTACAGAGTGCTCACCTTCCTCAGCGTGACGCAGATGTAGCACTAACAGGTTAGAAATGCGTTTATACTCCGCAAATGACAGTCGCAGTGAAGGTTTAGTGCTTTCTTCGTTGACTCCGTGACCATTAATACCATTTGTGTGCTCATGACCATTCACTTCTCCATTAACATCTCCATTCACACCGTTCGGTGCATCATGCCCTAAAAAGAGCAAGAAAACAGAAGTATGTTTAGAACAGTGGTACTTTTTGACTCTAAGACCCTCTTATCTAGGCTTATATGTACCTCTGGTACTTCTGTTGTAATAAAAATGAACTCAAAAATATGATATTTTTTTGTTTTTGTAGTATTTTAAAGGGATAGTCCAGCCAAAAATGTAGTCTGTCATCATTTCCAAACCTGTTACAAACCTGTATGACTTACATTCTTCTGTCGAACGTAAAAGAAGACATTTTGAAGAATGTTGATAACAAAACCCTTTCGGTTCGCAACATTCTCAAAATATCTTTTGTGTTCCACAGAAGAATGTAAGTCATACAGGTTTGGATCAACATGAAGGTGAGTAAATGATGACAGACTTTTCAATTTTGTGTGCACTATACTTTTAAGTAAGAATAATATAAATGCATAATAATTACTTGGACTTTATGCTAAGACTTGTACAGAGTGCTCACCTTCCTCAGCGTGACGCAGATGTAGCACTAACAGGTTAGAAATGCGTTTATACTCCGCAAATGACAGTCGCAGTGAAGGTTTAGTGCTTTCTTCGTTGACTCCGTGACCATTAATACCATTTGTGTGCTCATGACCATTCACTTCTCCATTAACATCTCCATTCACACCGTTCGGTGCATCATGCCCTAAAAAGAGCAAGAAAACAGAAGTATGTTTAGAACAGTGGTACTTTTTGACTCTAAGACCCTCTTATCTAGGCTTATATGTACCTCTGGTACTTCTGTTGTGATAAAAATGAACTCAAAAATATGATATTTTTTTGTTTTTGTAGTATTTTAAAGGGATAGTCCAGCCAAAAAAGTAGTCTGTCATCATTTCCAAACCTGTTACAAACCTGTATGACTTACATTCTTCTGTCGAACGTAAAAGAAGATATTTTGAAGAATGTTGATAACAAAACACTTTCGGTTCGCAACATTCTCAAAATATCTTTTGTGTTCCACAGAAGAATGTAAGTCATACAGGTTTGGATCAACATGAAGGTGAGTAAATGATGACAGACTTTTCAATTTTGTGTGCACTATACTTTTAAGTAAGAATAATATAACTACATTTAAATAACCAGGGCCCCCTGGTTGATAACCATTGGTTTAGAAACATGTTGCGCTAGACTGATTTATCAAAATGACTTTAGTTAGAGGCAGAAACGAAGTACACAAATCAAGTACTTGAGTAAAAGTACAGATACGTATAATCAAATATTACTCCAGTAAAAGTAAAAGTACTCCTTTTTCAATTATACTTGAGTGAAAGTACAAAAGTACTCGATTTTTTTATGTACTTAAGTAAAAAAGTACTGATAGATTTATTTTGCAATTTTACTTAAATTTTATTTACTTAATACGTAATTTAGGCTACTTAATTTAATTTATATTAGCACATCTTTTTTATTATCCTACTGCTCAAAATACCTGGGATTTTCCCAAAATAACCACTATATGGAGTCAAGATATATTTTTGTTGATGATATGGACTACGTTGACGAGAGTGATGTAGTAATGTTCACTGTGAAGCTTACACTGCGAAGTACCTGAGAGAAAACAGATCTGACCATCTGATTTTCACCAGTAAGAAAAAAGTGTTTTAAAGCTGGTTGTTTAGCAGAACATCACAGTTATATATGACATGAGAATAAGGCTTGAAGTTAGGAAGAACATTTTAAGGAAAATATAATTATATTATATTAATTTTCTTCTCAAACCTTGTCTGTGGTGTAAAAACACCCCTGACCAAATGCCCCCAGAGGGCATCACTTCCCACTTTTTGATAATTACTGTAGTTACCATGTTCTGAACATCACATCCTTTATTTACCCCCAGATGTAATCTATCTAGGTTGTTGAATAAAAATATTTGGAGTGTCGGAGCACGTGATATATTATAAGGAGTAACGATATGTTTTATGAAATGTAGTGAAGTAAAATTTACTCAAAATAAAACTACTCCAGTAAAGTACAGATACTTGAAAATTTTAATTAAGTATAGTAACAAAATAAAACTACTCCGTTACTGTTCACCACTACTTTTAGCTTTTCACTTGCAAACTATTTCATTGAAAAAATAAATCATGGGGCAGTCGGTATGCGTATGTTTTTGTCTCTGTGTGCAAGTGTGTGTCTGTATAGTATGTGTGTGATTGTAGAGAGAAAGCGGAAGAACGAAAGTGTGCTTTCCATTGATAATTAAGAGATAATTTAGTTGGAAAAACATGGAAATTGCTTGTCATTTTTATCCTGTTGTTAGTCATACTTGTTTGCTTAGTGAGTGTCTTTCTGGGTTTTGGTTCATTTGCTGTTGTATGTTGCAAGAACCTTTGCAATAACTGAAATAATTTGGTGAATTGATATGGAGTGACATTTGACAGACCTGAACTACTAAATAGTTTCACATCTTAGAATGTTTACTAATACATTATTAATATTAATGGACAAGAGCTGACAGCGAAAACAGCTGTATTTTTATTAACTAACATCAACAAAAACTAATAAATTCTGTAACCAATAAATGTGTTAATATAGATATAGTATATAATAAATAGTTTATTTTAGTTAATTTATTTGAATTAAGCATTAACTAATGGGACCTTATTGTTACCAACATTTTTAACTAATATTGATATTTATTTTAGAGATTAGCTGACCAAAATCCTCTCAGGAAACAAAAACCATGCTCTCGTGTTTCTCTTTTTTTCATACACACCTCATCACAACAGTGCATCCTTGCCATGCTCTCAGAAAGACGAATCAAGCTTTCCAGCTGGCGGACTGTGATTCTCCAGGCTGATTTAGTGACTCCGGAGCCGTCCCGCTGTCTCAGACGCTTGTACTGCTCCACAATGAACTCCTCAGACTCCTTTGAGATCTGATACCACGCACACACAGATCGAGACACAGTTAAGAAATAGCTGACATTGTGACAATGAGATCAAATGCGTAGCATACAAAAACTAAACCAAATGAAAAAAGGATTCACACACAAAAACGTAGGCAGAAAAAGTGCCAAGTGCAAAACATTTTTGGTTCAAGCATACACCTGCTTGAAGTGTCTACAAAAGCTTTTGCCTGTATTTTTGTGTGCAGATCCTTTTTCCTTCTGGTTCTAATTATATCAGGGAAGAATGATGATAAATCTTCCTGTCACTCACCTTTGGTTTGAACTGGCGAGCAAACAGCAGGAATCTGCGAATCTCATCTAGACTGTAGACCCGATCGACAGAATTCTGAATTCTGGAGTGGAGATCCACTATACGTCTGGCTATGGCATAATCAGTGACCTGAAGGGAGAGACAGAGGGATTTACTAACAGTCTAACAACATCCTGCTGTATCCACAATCATCTTCATAGGCTGTTGCATTGTTGGCTCATACTTCATTGCAGTCGTCTACCAGGATGAAGAAGAGATCAAAACGTGACATGATGGGTGCTGTCAGGTTGATGTTCTGTTTGAGAGATTTGGAGCGGTCGTAACGCCCGCTCACTGGGTTTGCTGCAGCCAAGATGGATGTGCGAGCATTCAGAGTGGCCTACAATTTGACAAAATATAGTCTTTTATGGAACAATTATAAAATATGACAACCATTATGGTTAGGGGTATGCAATATACCGGTTGACACGATAAACCAGTAGAAATCTGGATTATCGTCTCTATTGCAGTTTATGTTAAGTTTACGCTATGCCTTCATCCGCTGGAACGCAACTCTTTAGTGAACGCTTGTACTACAGTTAGCGGAAGCTAGAGATTACGGTTTATAAAGTTTTAAAAAGTGAGTGACGTGTGGCCAAGTATGGTGACCCATACTAGGAATTAGTGCTCTGCATGTATCCCATCCTAAGTGCACACACACAGCAGTGAACACACACACACCATGAACACACACCCGGAGCAGTGGGCAGCCATTTATGCAGCACCCGGGGAGCAGTTGAGGGTTCGGTGCCTTGCTCAAAGGCACCTCAGTCGTGGTATTGAAGGTGGGAGAGAGTGCTGTACATTCACTCCCCCCACCTACAATCCCTGCCCCCTACAATCCCTGCCGGTACGAGACTCAACCCCACAACCTTTGGGTTACAAGTCCGACTCTCTAACCATTAGGCCACAACTTCTCCCCATGGCCGTGTGGAGTACATTTAATCAAAATCCACCATTCACTGCCATTATAAAGCTTGGAAGAGCCAGGACATTTTTTTATATAACTCCGATTGTATTCGTCTAAAAGAAGAAAGTCATATACACCTAGGACGGCTTGAGGGTGAATAAATCATTGCGTAATTTTCATTTTTGGGTGAACTATCCCTTTAAAGTGCCCCTATTATGGATTTTTGAAAACTACCTTTCATGCAGTGTGTAACACAGCTCTAAGTGAATGAAAACATCCTGAAAAGTTTTAAATCTGAAAGTGCAGTGTGTATAAAGTTATTGTCTCTTAAAAAAAAGAGTCGACTCTGAATCATTGAAACGAGTCGTGTTTCATGTTGACTTCACCATGAAACATTAGCATATTGCCCACCCACTTGTTGGTCTTTTTGCGTTGGCCTGAATGAAAATGCTAATTCATTCTTTGCCACGAGGTGCAGCTTTTGGAGCGTAAAATAGCGTTTTCCCCGGTAACGCTGTACACAAAGCAGCGCTTACAAAGGCTGCTTTATCAAGCATTATGACATAAAAATTAGACCAATCGGACCAATCACCGCAGATTAGCGTCACGCAAAGTATGGGTTTGGAAAAAAGAATCATTAAATGAATCGTTTGGGAGTTGTTGAGCAAATAAGGTAAAAATAAATGCATATTATAATACAATGAAAGTGTTTTTTGACCTTGCATGCATGTCAACCTGTTGTTGGGGACTCCCAAAACCAAAATATGAACCTTTCATTACCCATAATAAGGGCACTTTAATGTTCACAGCTGAAAATGTATGTGGATGTGTCTGTATATTAGATCCATCCCGAATAATTACCGTATCACATTTTTTAAATCCAAACTGCTAGTAGAAATATGTCACAAATGCACTGATGCCTGTTTAAGCGAATATGTGTCCTATAAATCTGCATTTTAATCTTTGACTCTTACCTTGACCCCTGCTTTGGTGATGGAGATGGTCTGTTGCTCCATAGCCTCATGGATAGCCACTTGGTCTCTCATTTCCATCTTATCAAACTCATCAATGCAGCAAACACCCTATGGACAACAATAGCAAATCAATAGGGATTCAGTGACAAAACATACTTGGATGCACAGGGGTTTTACACAAATAATTTGTGAAAATAACTCACATTGTCAGCCAACATGAGCGCTCCGGCTTCAATGACAAACTCATGTGATTCCTCATCTCTCACCACAGCAGCTGTGAGACCGGCCGCGCTGGAGGCTTTACCGCTGGTGTAGACCGCACGTGGACTGAACTCCTCAACATGCCTGAATGACAGCCAAACTGTGAGAACTAATACATCTTCTCATTTTTTAAACACAATTTGGAAGAAAACGTCACAACTATTTAAAATGTCAGTAAAATATTTAAATGTCAGTTATTCGCTCTATAATTAAAACTCTAAAAACACTGTCTGATATGTGTTTTATCCTACAGTTTTTAACCTGTTCAAGAAGAATCACATTAGTATAGTCCGGTAACAGTGCTCGTGCTTTAGAAGATGGATCCTGTAAGTCTTACTTAAGGAACTGGCTCTTGGCTGTGCTGGGGTCTCCCACGATGCAGACGTTGATGTCTCCTCTCAGAGATGTGCCCTCCATGGTGGTTTTGGGAACACCTCCAAACAACATGAGCAGAATCCCCCGCTTTACCTCATCATTACCTGAAAACAACAGACTTCATATCAGAAATAACAGAATTTACTGTATCACATGTCTAGTCAAGATAACTTAAAAATTAGTTTTGTATGATAATTTATATTAACAGGTTTTATTCTAAATCTATTTTATGACTAAATCCACACAACTACATTTGGTTACACGACAGATCAGGTAGAAATAGCTCTTTAAAGGGTTAAAAAAATTATCATTTACTTACTTAGCTTGTGTCATTCCAAACCCATTACATTTTTGTTCATCTTTACAAATGAAGATTTTTTATAAAAAAGTTCATAAAGAGAAATCCATACGAATCAAGCAATTTAATCCAAGTCTTATGAAGAGACACATATAAACATTAATCAATGCACATACATAGAGCACATCAAATATGGTAAACAGCAGCTAAAATGTGCTTGCTTGACGTGCCAGAACAGCTTGGTTCATATGGATTACTTTTACAATGTCTTTATGAATTTTTTAAAGCATCAAAGTTTTGGGAAATTGGGCTTCACATGGAGAAACAAACATTTCTCTAATTTCATTAAAAATATATCTTTATTTGTGTTTAGAGGAAAAATATAAATATTATGCGATTATAAAAATATGAGGTTGAGTAATTGATGACTGATTTTCATTTTAGGGTAAACTATCCCTTTAGGGTAACAACTGCAAATTTACACTTTTTACAATGTTTATTTATCTGCATTATATCTGCCAAATCACTCTCCTATTACTGCTTTCACCATTGGCTGCTGAAAAATTCCTACTGGTTGACAACTTATATGTGAATTCATTTTGATTAGGGATGCACAATATTAGATTTTACCGATATCCAATATGCTATTATGGCCGATAACCGATAACGATACATGTTTCCTTTTATTCTGAAACAACACCAAGTCTCTCCTGTGCACAAATTATAAGTAAATTATTTTTTATTTTGGTTAGCTTTGAGCAAAAACGTATTTGCTAGAACTAATCAATATTATTAAAGTTATTTTTTTAATGTGAGTACATTGAAAGCCTTGAAAATAACTATAATAAAATCAATCTCTGCAATTTGTTTGCTTTTGTGTGTTTTTTTTAAGACAGAAGCAGTTGAAACCTTAACATTTTATTTGTGATTTAACATTAATAGATGGTTTAAAGCTAAATAACTGTTACAATTCTAAAAATATTGTATTTAAGTTTTCATAATCCATTTGAAATAATATATCAAATATTAATGAATAAAGCTGTATATATTAAATTACTTAATTTACAAGTGTCATGTTTGTAGCTTTTATTAATGTAAGCGTTTGCTTCTGACCTTTAATTCAAAACAGACTTGTGATTTAGAAACACAAGTATCTTAATGTTATTTGTGTATTTTACGTTTCATTTTATTACAAGTAGGCCAACAGCGCCCCCTAATTCCATAAAAGGTCTTATTAGATGGGCATTAGGACCCAGGGGAGGCTTTAGCTGCTGCAGGCACTAGTCTACAGTATTTCCTCTATCACACACTGGACGTGTCATTCTGTACATACTTTCTCAAATTAAATGCAGCAATCCAAAACATTGAATGTAATCATGATTCAGGCAAAGGTTTGCTTCAAGAATGACCACACTGCTGTCATCTTAGCAATAGCACACCCTGAGCACATGTGAGCAATTCGTCTTATCGGCATCAATTTGTTCAAATCGACTGATGCCGATGTTTACATTTTGAGCCTTTATCGGCCGATACCGATAATGTTCCGATAATATCGTGCATCCCTAATTTTGATTGCATCAATTTGTGTTTGTGTCCAACTTAGAATAAGAAATATTGTTGTTTTTTAGTGACTAACCATGAATGGTAGGGAAGAGGCTGGTGCAGAGGTTGTGGTAGAGGTTTTTATCTTGACTCATCTCAAACACCTTCTCCCACTCCTGTACCGACATCTGTTTCTTGATACTTTCTGCCGTCTGCTCCTCATCCCGGATCTCCTTACCGCCAAACTACAAACAGAGACATCCCATTAAAATAATCTACTATATAACAGAAAATGAGATCTTCATGCCATAATGGTGGGCTTCACTCTTACTCTGGGATTGGTGGGGGCTACATGGCATGCCAAGAATGCAAGTTTGTAGGAAAGTTCTCTGACACCCAGAGCTTTAAGCCCACGAAGACCCTCATTCTCGTAACCTTGCACCCCAGCTGTACGAGAACTGGTCTCAGCACGCACACCTGAAACAAACATAATTGCATACTCAGACTTATTACCGCTGTATAAATATTAGTGATGACCGACTGGATGAGAGATGTGTACCTGGTGTGGACAGTTGGGATACATCTGGCACAACAATGAGGGAGCCAATGAAGTCACATTTGTCACCGGCCTGTGCCGACTCCACAGCCTCAGCCCGCAGAATCACCTCCATACTACGAGGAATGGAGCCCCGTGGCAGCTCAGCCTGTGTCTCCTGGATACGTACCTGAAATCAAGGCAAGTAAAACATCAAAACACACTTACAACACTTTAAAACACAGTACAGCAATCAACAATGGCACGGAGCTAGTATGATGAAATGTCAACCGCTCAGTCATCCTGACAGAATGCAACAGAATAGGAAAGAGTTATAAAAATGTAACATTCAAGCATGTGATAGGCCCTGTCCCAAATGGCACCCTAAACCCTCACAGTCTTCCTCTGAGTACGGACTTTCATGACGTAATGCCGCTGTGACTGTCGGGTAGAAATCTGCTGCGGAGCTCGCCCCGGTGCGGGCTCGGCAGAAGTGCACATTGAGGGCGCATAGCAGCCGCAAAGGGGGCACTCACGAGCACCCTTTTGAACGCTAAAATGATGAATGGGACATCCTACGGTGCCATTGTAAGACCGCAAGTGCACATGAAGTCTTCCATTTGGGACAGGGCCATATTGTTTCCTGGCTCTTCCTATATAGGGCTGTGCGATTAAAGCCAAAATCCAATTGCAGAGACTGTTATTTAATTAATTAAACATTTGTGCTCTGTTTCAAAGTGAAAATATTAATTATTTTTTACAGCGAAATATTACAATAGTAATATTTTTGTTCAATATATTATTTAATAATAAAAACAATTATTGTTATTTTAAAGCATATTTATAAGTAATCATAACATTTTTGGCCAGCCATAAAAACCAGCATGGCAAACCTTGAGTTTTTTCTTTAAATTGCATTTTAAATCAAAATTGCCATTTTTTTATTAGAAATATCACAAATAAATTTAAAAACAGAAATTGTTCAGCCCTATGCCACTAGAAACTGACATTTGAAACATCTGTTGAAACACCTTTTTATTTTCAATATTTACTGATTTAATTATTTTATTTAGTAAACTTTAGTTCTCCATTCACTTCAAATATGAATGGCCTTTTTTATTTTTTAAATTTAAATTTAAGGTTTATTTTTTTTAAATATTATTGCAAATTATCATGTAAAATATAGCTTTTTTTGACACTTCACTTGTGTGTTGCAGAAAATGTTTAGCAGAAAAATGGCAAATTTCTCATTTTTTCTCAAATATCCTTACCCATGTGACATCATCAACTACAAAACAGCCATTTTGAACTTTACCTATACATGCTTTGCACTGTAATTTCTCTATCATTTCACGACAGGAAAGGGGGTTTACCAAAGAACATACAAATCTACGGCTTCCTGTCATACCTTCTGGAAGTCGATGAATTTGGATTTGTTTGTGTCCAGGAGAAAGCGTCTACGGTTGTTGCACACAGGATTGCGGCAAATGCTCGGCTGAGTGTATTTAAACTGCTGATCCACATCCTTTATCACTCCCTGACAGTCCAAGCACAGGAAGGTCCCGCTCACCAGCTCCGGGTGAACCGGGTGAGTACGAACAACCTGGCCACTGATGCGCACGAGTGAGCCAGCCTTCGCCACGGTCAACTCACGGATCCTGCATGGAACCCAGAACAGGAGCACATTAGTTAGGGAGGCATTGGTTCAGAATTGACAGTATTTTAATTCGAAATGATTAATTAGTCATCACACTGTCTTATAATTCTCTTTACTTGTGTCTGGTCGGTAGATCCTGGAAGGCAACATAGAATTCCTTTGAGGTAGGAACTTCTCCATGATCCCGAGCAAAATTACGCAAAGCATGGCACAGGTAGGGGTAAAGTCTAATACAAAACAGAACAAAATTTTACTTTGTACATGCAGGTAAAAACTGTGTGTTATCAGTTTCATAAAGCAGTTAAAGCCTGTACCAAATGTTCATCAATTTGCAGTACATACTCATATTACACACGCTACTACACAATAACTGCACATCTGAGATTATGGGTTACATGATAATGTTTCAGGGTTTTAAGCGTTAATAATTACATTACTGAGAACTTACAATGAAACAGTAAGATGTAGTGTTGGGTCATTCTTGAACGATTCGTTCATTTTGAACAAATCTTTAATGTGACTCGGGAAGAACGAGTCATCTCGGGGAGTGATTCGTTCAGTTGCGCATGCGCAACATCCTATAGGTTCTGTACTGGAATTAGTCAAGTAGTTCACCTGTTTCGAGTCTTCGGGTTTTTCCGAGTCGTTCATTCATCATGTGACAGCCCCATAAGGTAAGTAGTAGACGTATTAGGGAAGTAACACGTAACATTTTAATTATATTTTGCTAAAATGAACGAAATGACTCGAAAAAAGATTCGTTCATTTTGCTGAACGAGACTCAAAGGTCCGAGTCCGTGAAATGATCCGAACTTCCCATCACTAGTAAGATGAACGCAGCAAGGTATATGGTGACTAAATTCAAAAGCGATTTTGATTTTTCTTTTGGATCCATTCACACCTGTAGAACTCTTCCTGGATGGCGGTTGCCAGTTCTTGATTAAAGCCCTCCAGGTCCGTAAAACTGACCACGAGTGTGTTCCTTTCCGGCCGGATCAACTCCTCTGCGTCCCGCAGGTACTTCACTTCTCCATCACTATTCTGAAACCTGCGGAGCGGTACACAAAACTATTACTATCAAATTATGATTACGACCAAAAATGAATACAAATCACACGCAAAATATAATTATTATACAAATAGCAAAGAAATGAATGTTCACGTGCAGAAGTGTAATGTTCAAGCAAACGTATTAATCTTATAATGCCGTATAAATATATTATGAAGTTTAACATGAAATCATGCGACTAATGTTAGTGTAAAAACGTGTAATGTTTTATAGGTATTATTGCTATTATTCAATATGGTTACCCATCGTGTACCGTTTCGTGATACTGAAGAACAATAAGGAACACCTCATTTACTCACTCTTCCAAAAAAGCCTGGAATAGTTTTTGGCATTTTTCCGCCAGTTCGTCCTTGATCATCTGCCCAGCAGTCGGATTTGCTCCATGTTCCATAAGATCCATTTTTGTAATAAGTTGTTATTACAAAGTTATAACAAATATGTAGTCTCCGTCCCGTCTAGCACAAAGAAGCAAGCGAGCCGCTTCAGAAGCTTTCGCGCGAAATGCTGTACCATGTGATTATTTCGCGCCACCAGGATCCAATCAGATTGTTGCTTTTAGGTGCTGCCGCTACAATTGGACAATTGTGGCCAATCATTTTCGAGCTTTCTGTTGGGGGCATGGCATCATGTTGAGGTTAGACAGTTTCAATAAAGATTGAAACTATAGAAAAATGTCAGCAATTGAAATAAAATAGGAAAAGTATTTGTTAATATGAAAATATGGGGGTTACTCAAAACTTAGCGTCTTAGAAGTTTGATTGATCGGGTAGACCCATATAGTGCATAAAGTATAAATAATAATCGTGCTGTTTTAACGTTAATTATATATTTTTAATCAAGTGGCTAAAACTTAAGTTGGCAAGTTGTTATGTGGCATTATGTATAAAAATATTTTTTTTCACGTGATACCTGTTACTGTTCTCTGCGCTGGTGAGGTTGAACCATATTATAGTTCTTTTTGTGATTATTGAATAGGGCATTATTTTACAATTTTATAGAAATTGCTATGTTGGATATATATATATATATATATATATATATATATATATGTTGTATATATATATATATATATATATATATATATATATATATATATATATATATATATATATATATATATATATATATTATGCTAGTATTGTTGCCTCGATGAAAATTTCAAAATGCAATAAATTGTCTTGCACAAAGTATCAATATAGGAAAACAAAAACTTGTAACAGATATTTAGCAGTTATTTGTGACATCGCTTGCCACCCGCCGTTACTTTGAATTGTTATCGCTGCAGGTCATGTGCCTCACTTAATGACTGACACAAATATTTATTCTATCTGTTGCTATCAACGTGATTCCTGGTTATTTTTCTTAGCACACTATGTATTGTCAGGATTTAATGAATTGCCTTCTGTCAGCAGTAGATGGCGCTATTTCTATATTATATGTAAACAGACAGCTTTTTAATCAAGCCAGCAGATGGCGCCATTCCTAGTTTTAAATCATGCATAAAAACTTTTTTTTTTATTTCTCTTTCAAAAACAAACATAGAGAGATACTTAACGTCAAACAGAACACAGACAAAAATTGGGGATACATAACAAATATACATCATGGAGGGTAAAACATTACATTTTACAAATAATATTTTTAATATGAGAGACGTTTTTATACATTTCTTGTTTCTAGTGATTGAAATCAATGAATCATAAAATATTTTAAAGGGGTCATATGATGCGATTTCAATTTTTTCTTTCTCTTTGGAGTGTTACAAGCCCTTGGTGCATAAAGAAGATCTGTAAAGTTGCAAAGACTAAAGTCTCAAATCCAAAGAGATATTCTTTATAAAAGTTAAGAGTCAGCCACGCCTACCTAAAACGGCTCGTTCTAACACGCCCCACATATCTACTTCACTATGTGGTAAGATTTGCATAACGCCACCCAAATGGTCAGGCAAAGAAAGAAGGCGTAACTTTTATTCTCGCTGTAGTATTGTTGCCGCCGCCATGTTGTGAATGCGCTGTGTGCTTCGTTGTGAAAGCGAAACTACTTTGTTTGGTCTTCCAAAAGAGGACGATATCTGCTTCGTCATGCCTAGAGCTGATCCGTGCTGGTTGCTGAGGAAATACTATAACTTTGCGCTGTGTAACTTTTTAACCGTGCATCGGCTTTCACCGTGGACGAAGCGGAGTCCAGCCCGGAGTCGTCACATGTGGTTGCTGCAAGCCCTCCGGATGCTCCTTCGTCGAATCCGCAGGCTGCGCCGTTCTCATGCCCGCCGCCTCTGCTCACTCTATGAGTTATTACACTTAATATCCATGATATTAATACCGCCAATAACACGATTTGGAATTCTGTCTGAATGTAGCCACATTGATTGTCTGGTGCTAGAGTGAACTGCCTTTTGCAACCAATTTTACTGAAGTGAGGATTACAAAAAAAGAAGAAAATTTGGTGCAAAAGGCAATTCACTCTAGTGTGTCACTCTAATTACAGCGCACTCTGACATATTTTCAAGTGAAACAGGATGTTCAATGAGAAAAAACAATGTTTGGGGTTCTGTGAAAAGTGGGTATTACAATACCAAAACATATCAACACCAAATGAAAGTTTGCTTAAACAATGTTTAAATAGCTAGTAATCTTGTAATTAATATTGTCCAAAAGTCAAGCGACATCTGCAAGAGAAGAAAGTCATTTTTTGACTTTTGATAGTATAAGTATGATAAAAGCACAACATTAAAACTGATTCGAGGCCTTCAGAAACACAGTCATTGTTAATATTTTCAATCATTCTGAAATTCTTTCTAGATTCATACATTTTTTTCGACAAACTAATAGATGTTATAGAATGGATGTTGCTGACAAGTTTCCGTCAGATGTGTGTGGCTGGAGGACTTTGTGGACAGATATACCTGATAGTTTGGTTGGGCCGAAAACCACACTTGCTGGTCTATTATAGTGAGTAAAAACACATTTTTGTGGTATGTATATGTGTCTGTGAGAGTTTTTAGTCTGTTGGGTGTGCCCTGAGTTGTGGTCTCGATAAGTAGGTGTCTTTTTGTTCTTGTGGTTTCCTTCATGGCGGTTGATTTCATCCTGTGGCGGCATTTTCAAATTTTGAAGTCACACTTTCATTGGTAGGAAGAATGAAGACATGCAGACGTCAATGCAACGCTTAACTATGTAAAAAAAAAAAAAAAAAAATCAATATTGTTATGTCTATTTTAATGGTTCAGTTCATACACTCTATCCACCTTTCTCTTTGTGTGTGGGTGCACAGGCCTATGTGTTTATGTACCTTCGATGTGTTTGAAACCCAAACTTGTTTTTTTTTGGCAATCTGTAAAATCACTTTGTTGTAGATGTTACTCAGTAAACATGATAAGCATACGTTAGGGCATTGGCTGAATCACCATATACATCTGAGCCAGGTATAGCGTTACGGCGAACGGCGTCTAGACGGTTTTGTCTGCAGGGCGTCTTCAGTACATCAGATGTTTCGTAACATTTGGCACAGCAGTACGAGGACTTTCTTGTATGCTTGCAGCTGCAGGGTGAGCATAATATATTGCATTAGTCAGGAGATTTATGTCTTTCACAATCCTGCACGCAACAGCATAACTGCCAGATCTTCCTGGAGTGAAAACAAGTATTTGTCAAGGTTTGTATGAAGTCAAACAAGATATGATAGATATCATTTTGAATGTCACAACACTAGAGAATATTGAGTTGTTTTTTGGTTGGTGGTGTAACCTTGATCATGTGTAGGGGCCCCCCTCCGTAAATGATGTTAGCTAGACAAAAGTAACTTGTTTTCTGAGAGCTGTGCTGACGTCACTCTAGTGTTCTTGTGACTGCATTTGTGAAAAAAGTGCATGTGTTTACCCATTGATTCAGCATTCAGTGAGTTTATTATGAATATCAACTATAATAATTGGTTTTCCTAAAATATTATACTTTTTTATTATTATTTTTTTTTTTACAATTAATAAATTGCTTTTGTACTATAAATATACATACAGGTGCATCTCAATAAATTAGAATGTCGTGGAAAAGTTCATTTATTTCAGTAATTCAACTCAAATTGTGAAACCTGTGTATTAAATAAATTCAAATTTATTTAATACACGAGTTTCACAATTTGAGTTGAATTACTGAAATAAATGAACTTTTCCACGACATTCTAATTTATTGAGATGCACCTGTACAGCTTGGTATGGTCTGCTAAAGAAAGCACCTTTCATGACCTGTACTTGTCTAAATGTCTCCATGTGGTGACATGTTGATTATTTCTTAAATCAAGCTGCAATGCAATAAGCTGCAAATGAAATAAACTGACAATGGATCATCATTTATTCAAGTCTGCATTAAATTGATCAAAAGTGTCAGTTAAGACTTTTTTATTGTAACAAAGGAGCCCCTACCAAGTATTGAGTACATGTACAGTAAATGAACATACTTTCCAGAAGGCCAACAATTCACTAAAAATGTTTTTTTTATTGGTCTTATTAAGTATTCTAATTTGTTGAGATAGTGAATTGGTGGGTTTTTATTAAATGTGAGCCAAAATCATCACAATTAAAAGAACCAAAGACTTAAACTATTTCAGTCTGTGTGCATTGAATTTATTTAATACACGAGTTTCACAATTTGAGTTGAATTACTGAAATAAATGAACTTTTCCACGACATTCTAACTTATTGAGATGCACCTGTACAGCTTGGTATGGTCTGCTAAAGAAAACACCTTTCATGACCTGTACATCTTGTCTAAATGTCTCCATGTGGTGACATGTTGATTATTTCTTAAATCAAGCTGCAATGCAATAAGCTGCAAATGAAATAAACTGACAATGGATCATCATTTATTCAAGTTTATTGCATTAAATTGATCAAAAGTGTCAGTTAAGACTTTTTTATTGTAACAAAAAAATATATATATATTTCAAATAGATGCTGTACATATATATATATATATATATATATATATATATATATGAATATGTTGTAGATGAACGCAATGGACTACATTTTTAATATATATATATAAATGTAGAGCTTTTGTGCAGTGTTCATTTTAAATATATTTTATAAAACAATAATGCAAAATACATTTTAATGGCTGGTAAGAAATATTCATGCCTTGTAAATTTTCTTCATTTACTTACCATTGGCAGACTTTGCATACATAAATAGCCTATATATAGACAGTAGACACGTAGCGCAGCTTTCAGATACCTCCACCAGAAGCAAGAGAGTGAAAGAGAGCAGAGTACAGATGTCAGAGGTCAAAGGTCAGCAAAAAAAAAGGTCACAGGAGCTCTGAGAGCTGTTTGAGGTCAAACAAAGTCAGTTGCCAAGTTAGTTTCCAAAGAGTGAAAATCCAGCGAGGATTTAATGGTGTTGGTTGCTAAAGCAAATCCACACATAATCCTGATTTTCAGGTGTGTTTTTGACAGGCTTCTATAATTACACAGGCTACAAATACCTGTAGGGACCTGCATGCTGAATACATATAGGCTATGCATTTGGGGTAGGCGTATTTGCACACAGTATTTGCACTTGTATATCCAGGAAAAAAGTGTATTAAAGCATGGGAATGAAATGGCATGACTGTCTGTGTCAGCACCTGGATGTCTTAGCATCCCCCCCCCCTTTTCTCTCCTACTGTTTTGTATTTTCCTTGTTGTTTGTTTTGGGTAGATTGGTGGGAATCTTTGGCTGAGCTGGTCTCTCATTAGCACATAGTGAGAAAACGAGTGCTTGGAGGAAGATCATTGTGTCTAACAGCAGGTGTGTTTGTGCTTTTCACCCAAGTCTGACAATTCATACACAGTCAGTGCAGGCAGGGAGCCCATTTATCCATCGATTTATGCTATTCTCTCTTTATCTTACAGATAGGGATAGATACACGCAAAGAAATGACCATGCTCATCATTTTCAGATTAAGGACTGTATTCTGATTAAGACTTTAATCAGGAAAATGCTTATAAGTTAATGAAATATATCTGTATATGCTACCATTTAAAAGTTTGGGGTCTGTTAAATTCTTTATTGTTTTTGAAAGAAGTATCTTATGCTCACCAAGGTTGTATTTATTTGATTAAAACATAAAATAACTGTTTTCTGTTTTAATATTTGAAAAATAATTTAAACTGCCACTACTCCAGTCTTCACATGATCCTTCAGAAATCATTCTAATATGCTGATTTGGTGCTCAAGAAACATTTGAATCGATACTGAAAACAGTTGTGCTGCTTAATATCTTGTATATTCTCTACATTATTTAGGACTCTTTAATGAATATAAACTTTAAAAGAACAGAATTTATTTGAAATGTAAGTATTTTGAAACATTACAAATTTAATTACCGCCCTTTTTGATAAATGTAATGCATCCTTGCTGAATGAAAGTATTCATTTCTTTATAAAACAGTAAAACAGTAGTCTACACACTAGCACATTCCAAATTCTAAATAATTTCAAGAAATAATCTTCCATTTGCTCCAAAAATGTGTTTCTTTGATATCTTGTCTTGCCCCTCTCATAGCACTCATAATTACTTTTGCTTGGATATACACAGATGGTAAATATTGGTAATAATACACTGTAATATTATCTTACAGTGTACATTATGAATATAATGTTTGCAAAATATAATATTTTGTTTAATACAGGCATATGCCATTTGTCTCATTCAGATTTTTAAAAACCAGAATATTACCTTAATCAGGTTATGTTTATATGACACATAATCAACCTCAACCAAATTCCAATAGTAATCTCAAATGCATATAATGCATTTACATTTGCACATTGTGTCATTTCTGTGCCACTACTGTCAACAATTGGAATTGTGACTTTTAATACCACAGTCTTCCATTGTTCAGGCAAACATAACTTCAAAATGGCTTTGGTTGAGCCAATGTTGCTGTATAAGGTTGGTCCGGATACTCAAACAAACAGATCAATGTTTTGGCAGCAGCAAAGAGCTACACCTTTTGGGAAATCAACTTATTAATGGCTTCCTTATAGTTGTAAATTATTTTGACATTAAAAAAAATTACACACCTTTCAATTAAAAAAATCCTGTAAACCCCTCACCCTCCCTTTCTCCCATGGACTGCACGGCAACCTCAGGTGTACCTTTAATGGTTTGTTTTTGCTGTCACGAGAGTCATTTTGTCAGAAATGTCTGTGTTGTACTTGGTGGTCTTTGTCAAGGTTGTAGTGCATGCTGTCGTTGGTTTCACGTGGACGTGAGAAAAAAGGTCCCGCCAATGAAGGACTTTTTTTCCCACCATTGTTACCCTAGACTCACAGGAAAGCCGGTCACTGTTAGGAAGCGCAAACTGTTGCTCACTTACCATTGAGCCTGACCATGAATCTGAATTATGATAACAGGCCCTAAATAACAGTGGATTAGTCATAAATAATAAAACACACCTGATACTACACCTGTCCACAAACACCAGCTTTTTACAGGCGCTCAGTTACTCT
This sequence comes from Sinocyclocheilus grahami, assembly GCF_001515645.1. Lineage (NCBI taxonomy): Eukaryota > Metazoa > Chordata > Actinopteri > Cypriniformes > Cyprinidae > Sinocyclocheilus > Sinocyclocheilus grahami. The sequence goes on from NW_015505242.1 coordinate 56,196, forward strand.
TCACACAGTCACACAGCAGTCTGTGTGGGCTAAACTAAGTCGGTTATTCACAAAATACATTCAATGGCAACATCTTTCAAGTTACATACATTTTTTTTCACTCAGTCACATCTACTGCCAACAATATGTACAGGCCAGTTTGCATGTTTACATAGTTTTTTTTTTTCAAAATGTCAAAACTTAACATAATTCAAAACTGAATAAGGGGCTGTTCTCACAGAATGCGCTTTTCCAATCCATTGGGCTATTTTTCCATTGTTTTTCTATGTAAACATGCGCTAGACGGACACGTTTGACCATTGTGCTCACGTCTCGCATCTTTTGCAGCATGTCACTCATTGCACGCTGTTCTAAAAACATGCATTCAAGTTAAAAATAAGTTCAACTTTTAAAAAAACGTGTCTCAAGGCCTTGTGTTTTTTCCCCATTCCAATGCCTACGTCTCGCGTTTTCAAAGCAAAAAACGCACTCTGTATGAATGGCCCCAAGACAGCAATTTGCTACATCAGATGTCGCTGAACATGCATTAGTCTTTCAATTCTAGTAGATAGATCATTCTTGTTTTATAAAAGAACATTGGGTGCCACCTGTTGGTAGTGTTTTTTTTAAGGTTTTTTTTAGGCTTTCATTGTTATGAGACAGTGTGTTTGTTAGGTTGCTAGTGCTATGGAAGAATGAGTTGTTTTGAGATTGTATTAAAGGGGTCATATAATGCTACATGCACTTTTACAAGTTGTTTGAACTGAAATGTGTGTTGGCAGTGTGTGTACACAACCACCGTCAAATTATAAAAATCCACGCAGTGGTTTTTTGTTAATCTACTAAAATCTTTACCCCTTTCTCAAATCGAGCCGATCTCAGATGCCTGTCTGTGTGACATCACACAGACAGGCCCCTCCCACGATAGTTTGATTGACAGTAATGTTTCAGCACAGACTGCACTGGTGTCTTACCTTAGACCCGCCCTGAGTGAGCTGTCATCAGTCCGCCATTGTTTCACCGCTGGAGCAGATGTAGACAAGAATGACTCTTAAGCGATTGAGGTGTTCTGTTGTTGAATGTAATGAACAGCAGTCGTCGTTTACTCCCGACATCTGAGCCGCTGAAGACGCAGTGGATTATGTTTGTTTTTGAAGGGAATGCGCGCCCGATCTACCTAAATGCATCTACGTTCGCGCGAATCATTCGTGATCCAGCTTCACCTACAGAAGAAGTGAGTGTAAGGTTTTTTTAACGAATCTTTGCAAATCACCTTTCCTAATAATGTGCTAATTAGCAAGTTTCACGATGAATGCAGCTAAAGTAAACAGTCTCTCTTAGAGCGGCTCGGAAGAGAGGGGCGGGGTCAGCAGAGCTCATTAACATTTAAAGGAAAATGCTACAAATCTGCATGCTCTGAAAAGAGCTGTTTTTGACAGGGTAAAAAATACGTTTTTTACACTACCATTGAGAAATTTTAACCAAGCTACGTTACAGACTTTTCATTAAGACCCTACAGAATCATATCAACTTGTGGAAAATGGGCATCATATGACCCCTTTAAGTATTTTGGTAGTTTTAGTGAATTTTGGATGTGAAATTTACTGCTGTGCCAAGCTGTAAGTTGGTAAGGAGAACTGTGTTTCAGCACAACTCCTCTGAAAGCCATTCAAAAGAAAAGCTCACATCTTCCACATCCTCAGAAACATCATAAACACTCACCTCTTTAGATGTGTTAAACCACACACACTTATAGATAGGCACACACACTAAACTCTCAGGTGTCTATCAGGATGTTGTTGGACTTTTGAGGACATCCTCCACACAGCTGAAATCGTGAGAAAATGAGCGAATGAATGAATGAATGGACCCTTTGGTTGATCAGTGGCCGAATCTTTGTAGAGAGAGACAGATGAAAGGATTTGACTTGGAAGGAAGCTATTATACGACATAATCATATTGTGACGGACCCATTGTTGTATTTTTAGCATCCTGCAAACATGTAGCCTGTGTGTGTGATATTGTGTGTTTGGGTTCCAAAGAAAAGCTGTATCGCACTGATGTATGAGCTTGGATGTGTGTTTGTTTGTTTGTGTATAATAAATCAAGGATTAATTTCACTTTATTTAATCAAAATTATGACAGTTATCACTCCCTCCCTCTAAAACCACCTGTCCTCAGACTTTATAGCTCAATTATTATGTTATTTAGTGTTATGTACAGTTCAAAGTTTAGGATTAGTAAGATTTCTTATCAAATAAATGAATACTTTTATTCACTGAGGATGCAATAAATTGATCAAAAGTTATGATGCTGTTCTTTTGAACTGTCTGTTCATCAAATAATCCTGAAAAAAAGCGGTTTCCACCAAATCATTAAGCAGCACAACGGTTTTCAATATTGATAATAAGAAATGTTTCCAAATCAGCATATTAGAATGATTTCTGAAGGATCATGTGACACTAAAGACCTGAAATAATGGCTGCTAAAATTCTGTTGTGCCATCACATGAATAAATGACATGTTAAAAATAAATTGCAATAGAAAACAGTTAATTAAAATTGTATTAATATTTTACAATATTACTGTATTTTTGATCAAATAAATGCAGCCCTGGTGAGCCCACATTAATTTTTTGAATGGCAAATCATATTAAACTGTAGATTTATATTATAATACAGTAATGTAAATTCTGATTTTTATATCAAGAAACATTACTGTCCCGATATTTTAAAACATACCTTAAATAAATTCAGTACTTCTGGTCAACACTTTGAGATTTATTACAACATTTTTAAAATGTCTTTATCCTGATGGTTTTTGCTGCATATTTCACCTGCTATGAGTACACACTGGCATTTAAAAGAAATAAATAAACATAAATAAATACATACATACATAAATTTAAGTAGTTGTTCTTATATATTTTCGGTTAACCATGTCAACCCGGGCACATAATCCAAAAAAAAAAAAAAATCTTTTGATTTTTTTTATTATTATTTTATGTGAGTCCTAGTAATTTCTTCCAAAACCATGAAACAAAATTGCTACTGCATTTAATTATGTTTGATGGGAAAATATTGTTATTTTGTCAACACCAACAGCTGTCAGCACCATAAGATTTTATGATAACCTGCATTCACAGTTTTATTCATGTTTGGAAGTGAACCCTAGATTTGTCAATATTTTTAATAAATAGCCAGGTAACACTTTATTTTAAGAACCAGTTCTCACTATTAACTATTGATATTAGCATGCATATTACTAGCATATTGTCTGTTTATTAGTATTTATAAAGCACATATTAATATCTTATTCTGCATGACCATATTTTAGATCCCTTAATCGTACCACACACCTAAACTTAACAACAACCTTAATAGCTATTAATAATAATATACTAATAAAATAATAATTTGTTCAGGGAAAACTAGTTAATAGTGAATATACTGTATGTTACCTACTCTGTGTTACCAGTAGCCATATTTGACATGACAGTAAACTTTATTTTCTATTTGAGTGTTGATATATTGCTCGATAGGAAGGAAAACATTTGTATTAGTAAATGTAAGAAGCAGCAGACAGAAAAACATAGCTGAATACCTCTGAACATGTTAAAATACACACAACACATCTTTTTGTTTGTTTTTGTCCCAGTACTCAAAAATCTGTGCATGATAAATGGTTTTGTTTTATTAAGTTTGTATGTTGGGTGCGTGTGCCAGGCGTCAATGTGAGCGTTTTAAGTGTCATCATATCTCAGTTTTTTTCAAGCATGAAGTGTCGGCAGACAAAAGAGATTAATTGCAAAACATTTGAGACTTGTTGACTTTATGACCCCTTACTTGTCTCCTCGGGTGAGAAAGGAAAAAAATGCATCAAAGAACAGCCACCTACATACACTTTTAACAAGGATTCCAGAAACAAAAGCAGTAAACAGTGTCCTGACAGGTCTGTCCCAGTCAATACAGGTTTGCTGGAATGCACTTAAGAATTTGACTGTTATGATGACTTATGTTGTGTGTGTATTTGCATCATCATAGCACAGACTTCTTTTCTTTGTCAATGGAGCTGAGAGAAGATGCAGTCAGACTGACGGACGACGACAGAAGGAAACGAGTCAGGGAACACATACCAGCACATAACAGATCTACAATCTCTTTGTAGAGTCGTGTTCCATAAAATATAAACAACTTTATCATCTGGTTCTCACACCGTCGGCATGATGTCTGCACTTGATTCATTGTGTGTAATTTATTGATCTTTTTATGACATGATACGCAAAATTAAAGGAACACTTTTTGAAAATAGGCAAATTTTCCAACTCCCCTAGAGTTAAACAGTTGAGTTTTACCGTTTTCGAATCCATTCAGCCGATCTCCGGGTCTGGCGGTAGCACTTTTAGCTGTAGCTTAGCATAGATCATTGAATCTGATTAGACCATTAGCATCTCGCTCAAAAACGCACAATGATATTACGCAGCGCCTGAAAACAGTCCCCAGCATGCTCCCTGTGCAAGCAGGTGGTCACGTTGGTTATGTTGGCGGAAGTTAGCCTATTTTCAGGCGCTGCGTAATAGCATTGCGCCTGCTGCCCCCATGGTACGGCAGCAAAGTTCCTTGATTATTACGCCGGAATGAGAGTATAGTTCCTAGCCATATCGACCTAGAAAATCACAACTTTTCATTTTCCGTCAGTCTTAGTACACGATGTAACTACAGAAGAGTCAAGTTTTAAATAGGAAAAATATATTTTTTCTTTGGCCAATTTTCTTTGGTCATTTTTGAGCGAGATGCTAACGGTCTAATCAGATTCAATGATCTATGCTAAGCTACAGCTAAAAGTGCTACCGCCAGACCCGGAGATCGGCTGAATGGATTCGAAAACGGTAAAACTCAGCTGTTTAACTCTAGGGGAGTTGGAAAATGAGCCTATTTTCAAAAATTGTGGAGTGTTCCTTTAAGTTGGATTACTTTACTTGAGTCATTGTATGTGATTTGTTTTGCATGAGATTTATATATATCATTAAATGTTGTACATTACTTATTGATCAATTATTGCATGATAGACCTGTGACATAATTTGAAACACTTCATTATGATAGCCAGATCAATGCTTTGAAGCATCTTGAGCTTAAAATCTGGAAATTCGAAAACCATATCTTTACCAACAACCATATCTCTACAGTTAGATCAGAAGTACAATGTGTGAATTACTTTTGCATACTTAATTGTGATTTGCACAGGGGTATGAACACAGCTCCATATGGTCGCAGCTATGCCAAACACCTCACCTTGATGGTTATTTTGGAGACAGTGTGGTCCTTTTATTTCCTATTTTTATTTAAACAACTACAACAATGTTATGAAAGCACAAAAAAGTACCACAATGAAGAGCTTAAGGGACAATTCCATGTGGTTGGGAGCAGGTGTGATTTTTTTTTCATAGCAACTGACACTTTGAAAGTATGAACACTCATGAATTCTGAACATTTACATCAGAACGGCTTTACAAATTAATTCTGCTCATGTTTCACGACTGAGAACCAGTGTGTGTTCAAACGAGTAATGGAATATATGAAGCTTTTTAGGATCGCTGGAGTTTATGGGAAGAGAATGTTTTTGAAGATTTCATATATTATCTTTAATATTTATTTGGATCCAATGCAAGTGTAAAACTGGACATGCCACTCCAATTTCTCTAGCTGTGGTGCTTGTTTTTGGTCCTGTAATCACAATGACTTGCTGATATCCCTTCCAGTAGAATGGGCCTTTGTTTGAGGGACACAAACCGAACCCTAAACACAGGAATCACAAAACAATAAGCATCCTCCAACTGTAACCTCCTCCTCCCTCCTTGTCGTGCCACCTTTCCATTTAGACAGCTGGGTTCGAGGGGCTGAGGAGGAGGAGGGGGAAGCCTCCATCTTTCAACCCTCCGTTTACTATGCCACTATCTTTCCTACTTCTCTTTCTTTGCGTAAGCCTTCTCTTCCTCGTGCAGCTCAGCCGAAATCGCCAAAAAACAAGGCGCAAAAACCTCTGAGTAAACTTCCAGGTTCTATTTCTCTGTTTCTCTTTTCTGAATAAGTGGGAAAACGGTTTTCATCTCAATGCTCAGATTTCTCTGAAGCTTTGCCCGCAAAACCATTGTGTTGACGAAAGGGGAAGTTGGGGGTTGGTCATATAAACATGATTATGCTTTTGACTCACACACGCTTCTCTGATGAAACTGGGCCGTTTAGGAGAAAGAGCTGCTGAGATTATTTATTCCTCACAGAAGAGGTGTCTTTCATTCCATTGACATGTGCGTGTGCTTTTAGCCTTTATCTTTGCCTCCAAGGGAAGGTCAAATTATAAGCATGAATTGGATTTGTGGGAGTTACAAGTTGATTGTGTCTGGGATTAATGCACCAATGGGGAGCACTTAAGCCACAAGGTTAATGACTATCATGTGAATGCTCACCAAGAGAAGCTTTTGCTTTGTCTGATTTCACTGATTTCAATTTCATACATTTTAAGTGTGCTTTGATGTCGGAACTTTAAAACATGTTTAGATATGGTCCAGTGAACTTTGAACCCTGTGATGAGCTAATATGTTTTCCATTGCACTTTATGGTTTGTCCTAATTATATTTCAATTTATTATTATTATTATAATTATGGTAAATGGTGTTATCAAAATGCAGTGTTATCAGTTTTCCTAAAAGAACACAAAACATTACAATGTTTTACACACCATTTCCATGTGGTTGGGAGCAGGTGTGATTTTTTTTTCATAGCAACTGACACTTTGAAAGTATGAACACTCATGAATTCTGAACATTTACATCAGAACGGCTTTACAAATTAATTCTGCTCATGTTTCACGACTGAGACCCTGTGATGAGCTAATATGTTTTCCATTGCACTTTATGGTTTGTCCTGGCTGATTCATGTTTCAAACATGCAAATAGACAAGTAGCTGTTTGAGCTGTTTGGTACTTTGGGAAATTTGGCACTGGTATGTCCCAGGGTTTTTTTTTCCCTTTTTTTTTTTTTTGTCCTGAAAACTCCCAGCCTTGAAAATCTTCTAACTTTTTTCCCATTTTCTTTTCCATTTTCTTTTTGCTAGTTTTTAAAAGCTTTTATGGATTTTATTGTTTTAACCTTTTCCCAGACCCGGACTTTCAATCTTCAAAAAAAGAAAAGAAAAAAAGAATACTTTCTATTGCAAAAATGATGATTAAAACTATAATGACATGAAGAATGAGTGATATGAGCATAAAACATTTCATTTCAATTTGTATTGTAATATTATATCTATATAAAATTATTATTTATCTTTTTTTTTTGTAATTATGAACGTCCCATATCTGGGCCGTTATTTCCCGCCTACAGCACAGTTTTGGCCCTAATAAATAGTTTTTCTAAAATTAGCATGTTCGTTTACTAAGGAGACAACAGTGTCAATGCATGCTTGAGATGAGATATGTGATGTGTGAAGAAAAATAATGGGAAACAAAAAGTATGAAAGTATTATATAATTGTATATATTTCTGAAACATAAAATGTTAGCTATGAAATGTACCTTAGCAAGAAAAATAGTCTGCTATTTTTATTCCAAAAATGTTAAAAATGTCATTTTCACCTCTGAATGTTGAACACAATGCAAAATTAACGGTGAAAAACTGAAGCGAATTTACATTACTTTCAGAGAAAAAAACCCCAGTTCCTCTGAAAAGTGTTAATAGACCAACTAAATAAAGTAGTGAGTGTGTGGAAGATTTTATATTAGGATCATTTTATTTTCTTAAAGTCCACAGGGCCAAGTGTCCTTGTTGAAGAAACACAGTGGAACAATATGTTCAGTTTGGGGGATTGTCAGTATTGTCATCGTATTGAATATGTTTCTGATTGCTTGGTCATGCCTGTCACACAACGCCTGCTGTGGCCCTAAATTATGTGAGATAAGCATGGGGTTAGCGTGTACACTTCTTTATAGCTGATGATCTCAAACTGTCAAGTCAGAGTTTTATTGCCATTTCTCTCTTACGTAGTAGGACTGACAATAAATTATCCTGACTTCACAGACCCAATGCATGTGAACACTCAATTCCATTATTTCTAATGAGGGAAGACATTTAATGTTGTGGGCAAACAGTTAGATGTGTGTAGGCCCAAATGAGGAGTGTGTGCATTGTGGGTATTCCCACAAGGGATGACTACAGTGTTAGAAGGACTGCAGGTGGAGAAAGAATGTAAGTGAGTCCACTTTTGTACCGACAGGTGCCCGAGCACCTGCCCGTCTGTCAGTACAGTGTGCGTGTGTGCACGTGTATGTCTATGCGTGTTCGTGTGTGCTAAGTGAATACCGACCCGCTCACTTTGATACAAGCTCTTCTTTCCACTAATCACTTGACAAAATCCTCTTCAGATCCTCTTTAGGAACATATCAGATTTCTGAGCGGAATGAAGGGTGAGAATTGAGATTGAAATGACTTCTGATGAATAAATTAGAGGCAGTAGTGTAAATAAACAGGATAAACGGAAGTCGCCATTATAGGTTCAGATTATCACATATAATTAAATAAGTCACAGGTCTTAAACTTGACCATTCATAAACACACATGCATATCCGTATATACCACATCTAATCCCATCATTCGTCTGCAGCCTTTAAAAAGGGCAGCTGCTCTCCTTCAAAACACACAACCCCCAAGATCATATTTCCAACCATAGCCCCGGGTGAGAGTCGAGGGACTCATGTTCGGTGAGGAATAAAGGTTTAGACAAAATAGTATTCGGTTCTGGCATAAATAAGATGCTTTCAAAGATCCAAGCCAACTTTCGGGTTTTTCATCTTTGACAAAAACACAAGTTAATCAAAGCTAATCAGCATTCCAGTGCCAAGAAACGGAAATTTGCTAACTGATCTCACGCCATCACAAATGAGGAGGGTGTGCCTGCTTTTTGGAAGATAACGCCGTTCCTCTCTATCTTTAACTGAAACAGTCAATATGTGGATGTTTTTCTGCTATGTTTTATAGTAGTCAATGCCAGCTATTCATGTTTTCTTCTTCTTCTTCTTATTATTATTATATGACCGACTCACCTCTGTAGTGCAAATGGAAAAATGATTCATCACCCAACAAACTGTTTCCTGGCAACCATATGTACATGTTACAACAGTTACAAAACCATCTCTGTCAGTACATTTGCTATAGGCTAATATACTGTAAATCAAACTGTGTACAGAACATGTACTGTATATGCTACACCTCAAAAACAACAAAAAAGTAGGAGTACTTCTAAGTATTGCCATTTATTAACTAATCATTTTTATTAACTTTTTATCATAGGTTATATTATATTATATTACACTATATTATATTATATATATTATTTTTGAATTATTTTCTATTTTTTAGGTACATATTTTTTCGTGTTTTTTGTAAGTTTTGTTAGATTTTATGTCTGTATAGTTTTTATTCGTTTTTATTTCAGTTTTAGTTTTAGTATATGAAGTTAAACCTAAAGCCTTGGCAGCTAGTTTTTTAATATTTAATTTGAATTTAATGTTTATTTTATTTTCAAGTTAGTTATGTTTAGTTAACTATAACAGCTCTGTTTATTTATAAAATGACCAATTTATTAAGTATTTCATTGTAATATCACGAAAATATTTGCAGGTTAAAGATGCATTTCTATTGACTCTGTCACATATCAGCTGTTATCCGAATAACCAGCTTAAATGTAGCATTGTTGTTCTAGAGTGAAAAATGTAAAAAGGGTTGTAGTCAGACCCCATAAGTATTTTCACAGCGGGAGCTGGTGTCCCTGTGGGTTTTCAGCAGGAAACTGCTTTCCAAATAGCCACTTCCCTTACAATAACACACACATTTATCCGTTTATCGCACAACAGGCTCTTGGGCGGTGAGATAGTGTTGCGATATGTGTATAGTGTTATGATTATGTATAGTATCATAGGTGTACATGATGACAGTTTGTGGGAATCAGTGTATTTTCCAAGTTATTTTGGAGCTCCAGTCCGTGATAATTGTTTGACATGTGTTAAACTGCTTACTGATACAGTAGCATTTGTTTGGTCCTTGTTCAAGCCCCCTGGAACTGTGATTCATTTGTAAATGATCTTGGTTTTACTGACCTCTGTGGCTCCAGTCCTTTTGGGTAAACATACTAAGGTTTTGGGGGTCACTGGGGTCGTAAAGTGTCTCTTTGCCCCACTAGGTTCCATCTAGCAGGAACTGTGAGTGGCCGCTAATGGTCCCAGACATGATCTCCTTCCTGCGTTATGGATGTCAATAGTTTTACCCTCTAACCCTCACTCTGCTTGTAAGTGGAAAAGCACATGCAGAGCTGTGAATCAAGGCCCACGGTGAGGTTTGTGGATGCTTTTACTCAGTTACAGGAATAGATTTGCCTTAAAATGAACATTCTGACAACATTTACTCAACCTCATGTTATTCCAAAACTGGGTGAGTTCTTTTCTTCTGCAGAACACAAAAGACAAAATTTTGAAGAAAATACTAGCTGCTGTTTTCCATGTTATTACAAGTGAATTAAACTGGAGAACTGAATCAGTCAGATTGGTGAACAAATCACTCTGAATGATTTCTATGAACAGATTCATTGTAAGAAAGAGACCGAAAAATGATTTGTTCACAAATTGGAGGAGAGCTGAATATCAGAGAATAACAAGTTCAAGTTTGGCTTGGTCCTCATGCAGTTATTGTAAGTATTAATAGTTCACCAAAAAATGAAATTTGTGTCCAACATGTTGTTCCAGTTTTTTTCTTTTGTAGAACACTTGAAGACATTTTGAAGAAAGTCTTTTCCTTGCTATTTCAATGGAAGAGAACTTGAGGTGTCAAGCTTAGCCAAAAACTATCCTAAAAATTATCCATATTACTCATGTATTGTTATTATTTTATGTTTTCTGAATCCACACAATAGCTTTGTATAAGAAACCAAAGTTGCTGCTCACTGAAAATATTCACTTGCCCTTCAGTGAGCTGTTAACTTGTTAACACTTTAGATTAGGGAACATGCAGAATAAGCCATTAATATGTGCTTTTTAAGTACTAATAAACAGCCAACATGCTAGTAATATGCATGCTAATAAGCAACTAGTTCATAGTGAATAGTGTTCCCTAATCTAAAGTGTTAACAGACATTTTTGACCATAATTTTCTGGTGAGCATTGGCTTTCATTGTGTGTACAAAATAGACTTTTTAGACATTTGTCTAAATGTCTTCTTTTACATTCCACAGAGTAAAGAAAGTCAAACTATGCCTTTAAAAGTTATTTCAGTTTTTGTATTTGCGCAGAAAAGAGTAGCCAGTGCAATTGTTCAGAATCTCTCATTTTGTCATCCAAGGAAATTCAAATCAAACCGGGTTGGAATTACATTAGGAAGAGTAAATTATGACGTAATTTCCATTTGTGAGTAAACTAATCTTTTTTTTTATTATTATTCAGTATTGGTCAAGATTTGTGATTTTATACACAGACAGATGACTAGATCTGTCTATATCTGTCAATCGCTATAGAGTGAGATATATTCAGATTGACAGGGTGGACAAGGGGGTTTAACAGAAAAATAAATGACCAGCTCTTTAGGAATGCTCACTGATTGCTCTCCTTTCTTACGGCCCCCGGGGGAACAGAGGCCTGATGGGGCACTTAACACTCTCAGACATGCAAATCTTTCACACTCTACATTAGAGCCCATTACTCTGACTCAACGGGCTGTCCGGTCACCAGTGTTGGTTTGTATTGTCCTTAAACATGGATTTCGCTTCTCAATGGGTCAGCTCTCACACATTTCCACCTCTTAGCACAGTGGCCTGGATAGCAGCTTTTGCAATGCAGGGGTCACAGGTTCTTGTTTCCTATAGCTCTACACTGCTGTGCACTGCTGTAATACTTTCTCCTTCTGTAAAGACCTCCCATGGTTTTATTGTGGTTCATCCTCACCCCATTTGAACTGAATGCTACTGTCATGGATCATGAGTAATAAATGCAGGTTGCATACGTAAACTCCATACAAAAGGATTTAGAAATGATCACTTTTTTCTACAAGAAAAATACCCACAAATGGGAAACTGACCTACCAAAAGCAGCATGAACTATCCAGTCACCAGCATCATAAGACCATGCCAACTAAGTTGAAAATCATTCAGTGATTCAACAGAACACGTGTTATATAAACAGTTCAGCCACAGTATAGTTACTCTATACTAAATAGTAACTCCATCCCCAACTTAATTTTATAATTTTCACAGTTTTTTTGCTGCTTAATGTCCTGCAAGAAAAATGTTATTTTCTGGATTTTTTTTTGATTCGGTCTCTCACAGTTGAGGTGTACCTACGATGAAAATTACAGATCTCTCCATTCTTTGTAAGTGGGAAAACTTGAAAAATCAGCAGTGTATCAAATACTTATTTGCCCCACTGTATATATATATATGTACCTTTGTACCCTTTTTACCCCTGAAGGGTGCTTATTAGTACTTTTTGAAAGTACTTTTTGTGACATATTTTGCAGCATATTTCTCAATGTGTATATATATATATATATATACACTAGCAGTCAAAAGTTTGGAACAATTAAGTTTTTGTTATGTTTTTGTCTCTTATGCTCACCAGTGCTGCATTTATTTGATCAGAAATACAGTAATATTGTGATACATTGTTACAATAAATAACAAATAACAAAAACTGAATTTTCAGCAATCATTGCTGTTTTCAACATTTTAATGTTAGGAGCACCAAATTGCACATTTTAATAATAATAGAGCATCAAATCAGCATATTAGATGACTGGAGAAATGGCTGCTGAAAATTCAGCTTTATATAAATATTCAGCCATTACAATATATATATATATATATAAATAGAATGCCCCATAACCACTTTTATGATGTAAAATGATTTCCATCAATGTGATAAACTACACCTGTGGTTGCAGAGAACTGACATACATCCACTAAAAATCACCCTCTCAGTTACAAAAATGAAGTTACTTCTGAGAAAAGCTCTAGCATAATTTGTTTGCAGTCTCTAAATGGGTTTATACAATGTTTTGTGGTATCATGTGGTCAAGTGTCCAAATACATTTTGAGTTATTTTATAGGATGTTGAGTGCTAAAGTGTTTCACAGAAACGGAATTTGTCTACTGAATTATGCTTTTCTAGCAAATGTGATTACAAGCACGATCTCCTTAACCTGAATAGTGGGTTTTTACCTAAACTTCCGTGTGACACCACACTGAACCAGTTTCATATGATTTTACACCATGCAAAATGAGGTTTTGTGACTCATAGAGGCTATGGTTACGACCGCCAATCATTGCTAGAGACATGGCAACATAGTTTTGTTATTGCACCACCTGATTAAACAAACTCTCTTTGAGGTAAAAGCATTTATGGGGGGCAAATAACAGAAAAGCCCTAAAGAAGATGATAGTGGAAAGAAATTAAATTTAGAAAGCTAAACAAAACAAGATGGCAATACAAGACTGCACTATTTGCATCTAAGAAAGTTAGTGTGTGTGTTTGTTCATGGTTGAATGGGTTCTGCAGCACGTTGGGGATCCCGCCAAGGAGTGCTTAGTCAGACCTGAGAGAGTTTACATCTCAGGGAATCCCCGTCCTGGATGCCTATGCCTCAGAGGGGGAGATTACAGACATTACTTTAAAGAAGTAGCAGGCTTACCACTACATGTCACATGTCTCTGTGCAGAGAACAAACAATACTGGGCATTGCAGGGAAACTCCATCATCATGCTTAATAAATAGTTACTTAAAAGACGTGGTCAAAACACACACACACACACAATACTGAGTACTCAAAAATTTATTGCAAAGACTTCAAATTGCCAAAGCAGCTTTTAAAAACTTGGAATGGACCCTCATTTGGTCCCTTTATCATGTAATAAATAAATGCAATGGTCTACATAAGTGCAGAAAGGAACCAGATAAAAAACAACAACAATCTATTTACATGATATGTACAGTAAACATCTTGTACACTATATCAACACATCTGTACACAATGCCTCTTTTCACTATGAAGAGAGATTTTACAGTAATACTGGAAGCAATGCAGTATGTGATGTCATACTGGCAGACTTATTTACATTCTAGCTACTTTTCAATCAGGCTCAGCCTGTTTGCTATGTTTTTCCTATATAAAACACATATAGCTGGTAATTTCATGTCATTAATATAATATCTGGAAGCATATTCACAGTCCAAGGTGCGCGCGCTTGTGTTAACTAGACTGAAAGCTAGAAGATTCGGATTCTGTGGATACAGATGACATTCCTCCCCTCTTCTTCGGCAGAATTTTCAGACTGGACCCCCGGCTGGGCGACAGAGCGCTGCGGGCGGACTTCTTGAACTTCACCCCCAGAAACGCGTATAGGATGGGGTTGAGGCAGCAGTGAAAGTACGCGAGAGCCTCCGTCACGAAGATCCACTTCTGCAGACCCTGCTCGAGGTCGCAGCTGTGAGGAATCACCTCCAGCATCATCAGCGTGTCCAGCAGGATCCCTCCGCAATACGGCAACCAGCAGACGAAAAAGCATACGATCAGAACCACGGTGGTCTTTAGCGCCTTGCGCTTCTGCGTGCCCTTGGAGCCGCGCGACAGCTTGGAGATGATGATGCAGTAGCAGATGAGAATCACGAGCCCGGGCAGCACGAAGCCCACCAGGATGTGCTGGAAGCGGAATGCGACCACCCAGGTGATGAAAGAATCCTGTGGGTAAATGCGCTCGCAGAAGGTGCGGATAGAGCTGGTCTCCGCTTTGGCGAACACCAGGTCGGGAACTGTGAGGAGCGCGGAGGGGAGCCACACGCCCACGTAAATGATGCGATTGGCTAGAAGTTTCCTCGGACCTTGGCTGTTCGTTGCGCGCACCACGGCGAGGTATCGGTCCAGGCTGATGAAGGCGAGGATGAGGACGCTGCTGTATAAATTCACCGTGTAAATCATATGCACGGCCACGCACATGAACCCTCCGAAGTACCAGTCTTTGGCCGCGTCCACGGCCCAGAACGGCAGGGTGAGCACAAACAGAAGGTCCGCCACTGAAAGGTGCAGACGGTACTTGTCCGTCATGGTTCTGGATTTCTTCTGGCAGCCCATTACCAGCACAACCAGTCCGTTCCCGATAAGACCCGAAACAAATATGATTCCGTACACGGTTGGAAGAAAGATCCTCTGGAAGTCGTGACTGACCTCCACGTCGCACGGAACCTCAAAGTTGGCTCCAATGTCCCCTGAGCCGAACTCAGAGCCGTTATCAGCTGATAAATCATCTTCAAAGACGATGTGCTGCAAAAAAGTGAACAGCAAAGTTATTTAAATGCAATCAAACTTCACTTAATAAGATACATTTTTTAAAATAAATAAATAACTGCTGTCTTACTTCGTAATATGCCATCTTTAAAACACTCCTCCAGTGCTCTCAGTCTCCAGTAAGCTTACAGTGACTTTCTAAAGTTCTGTGGAGCTCAGAGGATTTTAAATACCCCACTCGCGCGCGGAAGCTCCGCCCACTAACAGCGCGCTGCGATCGCAGGTTGCTGCATCTGGGTCTGGTACTTGTCCGTCATGGTTCTGGATTTCTTCTGGCAGCCCATTACCAGCACAACCAGTCCGTTCCCGATAAGACCCGAAACAAATATGATTCCGTACACGGTTGGAAGAAAGATCCTCTGGAAGTCGTGACTGACCTCCACGTCGCACGGAACCTCAAAGTTGGCTCCAATGTCCCCTGAGCCGAACTCAGAGCCGTTATCAGCTGATAAATCATCTTCAAAGACGATGTGCTGCAAAAAAGTGAACAGCAAAGTTATTTAAATGCAATCAAACTTCACTTAATAAGATACATTTTTTAAAATAAATAAATAACTGCTGTCTTACTTCGTAATATGCCATCTTTAAAACACTCCTCCGGTGCTCTCAGTCTCCAGTAAGCTTACAGTGACTTTCTAAAGTTCTGTGGAGCTCAGAGGATTTTAAATACCCCACTCGCGCGCGGAAGCTCCGCCCACTAACAGCGCGCGTGCAATAGTCTGCGATCGCAGGTTGCTGCATCTGGGTCTTCCGCAAAGACTCTTTTCCTGTTTTCGTGTTCAAAATTTGGTGTGTGTGTGTGTGTGTGATTGAAGAAAACACGTCCTGTGACGAAAATCAGCAAAAACAAAACAAAACAGTTTACTTTGCCTATCCCAACAAATACGTTCATTTCCATTCACAAACAGTGATAAACAAACTACTTTATGATCAGTTTTGGGGGTAACGCATTACAAGTAACGCGAGTTACGTAATCAGATTACTTTCCCCCCCAAGTAACTAGTAAAGTAATGCATTACTTTTTAATTTACAAGAAAATATCTGTCACTTTTTCAAAATAAGTAAGGCCAGTTACTTTGTTTTCTCGTGGATGGACTGACAGCTCTATATACTTTAGATATATATCCAACAACACAAATATCCTTTATGTATTTAATTCCATTTTATTAACCAGTATCTTTGCTGCTGACCTTCGATGATCAACCGTACTAATAAGCTAAAAATGACTTTAGATAAACATGACATTTTGTTTGTTTCTGAAGAGGGAAAAATGAGGCAGATGAGAAAAAGTAACAAAATGCACTACTTTCCATAAAAAGTAACTAAGTAACGTAATTTGTTACTTTGTTAGGAAGTAATGCAATATTGTAATGCATTACTTTTAAAAGTAACTTTCCCCAACACAGTTTAAGGTTGTACGTGACGTGTTTGCCTGTATATTTACATTAAATGTGTTTGGCAAGCATCAGGAATGACTGTCAGTTTAATTGTGATAGTGACATTAAATTCCCAACGAAGTGGCTCACTCACTACAACTCTCAAAACACGTTTAAATGTCATTCAGCCAGATCAGCCAGCCAGCCAGATTCAGATCAGAAGATTACACACACACACACACACACACACTTGTGAAAGTGTTGTCATACTTTGAGGTTGGTCTATGAAAAGTATACACAAACACTTTCCATGTGAACAATAACTGAACTTAAATTAAATCAGAAAATAAGGAGGGTTTTGAGCATAGTTACACACTGTGTGTTAATCCCTTGATTGCTCTGAGCTGTTTATGTTTTGCATACTTTGAATGGCTGTTTTATCACATTTAGAAGGTGCTAATGTGTGGATGATCAGATAAAATCACAGAGGCAGTCTGAGTGATCACAGATCGTACAGTTCTCCCTTTGTTCAAAACACCCAAACCCTATAGTAAAATGAACTTAACTCATTTAAATGCATATATGCCCCCTATGTTTATAGTGGGACAAGTGTAAAATGTGACACTTAAGATTTGTATTTAATATGTTCTGTGTAGTGAATATCTTTAGTCATTTAAAATGGCATTGTGTGAGAGGCTAAGACAATTGGCATCATAAACACAATGATAAATTAGCACAAAGAGTCCCCCTTTACCCCTAAGAAGAGAACACCCCATACTATTCTATAATATCTCAATCATTCAATACTGGGTTGTAACAGGCGCAGATACTGCTTAGTGAACAGAGATGTAGTGTGGTTGGGACACCTGGCTAAAATGAGAGGTCAGACCTATCGATGGTTGTTGAGAGCAAGGAATGGCAGTTCTCAGAGACAAAAACCCTTTGGCAATGTGTGTATGTGTGTGTGTGTGTGTGTGTGCTTTCCTATTGGAGAACATGTGTTTTCACCTGTCCCCAGCCAACAGAGATGGGTTCCAGCGAACTGCTTCTCAAACTGGGAGAGTTGTAAGGTGATCACATGTATGTGTGTGCCTTCAAAATCTGTTGCACTTAATTGTTTGTTTGTAAACAAATTTTATTGTCAAAATGTATTACATGTATATTATTTATATTTGATAAACAAATTAGTAAATATATACAGTTAAATTAATTGCTTACCAAGGCTGCATTTATCTGGTAAAAATACAGAAAAATAGAAAAAATTATTACATTTTAAAAAATACATTTTTATTTTAATATGTTTTTGAAATGTAAATTATTCTTGTGATGGCAAAGCTGAATTTTCATCATCCATTACTCCAGTCTTCAGTGTCACATGATCCTTCAGAAATCTTTCTAATATGATGATTTGCTGCTCCAAAACATTTCTTATAATGATCAATGGTAAAATTGTGCTGCTCATTTTATTGTGAATAGAAAGTTCAAAACACTTGCATTATTTGAAACAGAAATCTTTTGTAATGTAAATATCTTTACTGTCACTTTTAATCAATTGAATATTGAATATATATATATTAGGGCTGTCAATGTTAACACGTTAACGCATGTGATTAATTTTACAATCCTTAACGCGTTTCTCGACTGGATAACCAGTTTCGCTAGTAAAGTTTTGATGAATGAAGACTGCAATCAAGGTAAAGATGATTGCGGTGGCATACAGGAGTTGTACAGTAAGCACAAGTGAGTCCGTTATAATAATGCGTGTGAGTGCTCTTGATGCACTGATCGCACATTGTATTTATGCACAGGCACAGACATTTCCGTACATTCACGTTGTTTCCACACACATTCACAGTAATGCTTTGATTTGTAATGTTTATGTTGCGCTTGTGGCAAAAGAGAAGAACAATAGCGGGTCCCACTTTATATTAAGTGGCCTTAACTACTATGTACTTACATTTGAATTAATCATTTGATGCAATGCACTTATAGTGTAGATACATGTTTTACATTGTACTTATATATTTAAAAATACCTATA
This sequence comes from Sinocyclocheilus grahami, assembly GCF_001515645.1. Lineage (NCBI taxonomy): Eukaryota > Metazoa > Chordata > Actinopteri > Cypriniformes > Cyprinidae > Sinocyclocheilus > Sinocyclocheilus grahami. Next base: position 74,960 of record NW_015505242.1, read on the forward strand.
TGTAGTTACATCTGTTATTATTTCTGTAATTACATTTATAATGACCCATCCCTTACACCTTAACCCACCCACCCTTAAACCTACCCATACCAACAAACCTGTCCCTAACCTTACCCGTATCCCACCTCAATAGCAGCAAAAGTGTTTTGCAATACAATATGACCACAATAAGTACAATGTACTTATTTTTTTTATGTAAGTACATAGTAGTTAAGGCCACCTAATATAAAGTGTGACCTAATAGCATAATAAGTGTAGAGCTTATTATGCTAACCCTATATATTTAAACACATTTTGATATTAGATCACGCAATTACTACACTCTAAAAAATGCTGGGTTAAATATAACCCAGCGCTGGGTTAAAAAGGGACAAATCCAGCTAATGGGTTGTTTTGACCCAGCGGTTGGGTTGTTTTGACCCAGAGGTTGGTTTCAAAACAACCCAACCGCTGGGTCAAAACAACCTTTACTTTTCTTGTAAAAACATACTTCAATAATCTTTATTTACAACTTTGAAACATTTTTACAGTGTATTGATCACAATTTGACCATTGCTGTGGGGCATTTTCAGGGTGTGATAACTAAATGGCCATGGCCAATGGTCAAATTGTGATCAATACACTGTAAAAATGTTTCAAAGTTGTAAATAAAGATTATTGAAGTATGTTTTTACAAGAAAAGTATCTATGTAGTTTTAGTACATCAAGTTAAGCTAAATTAAAAAGAGAAATGTTGTATTACTTGCTAAAATAAAAGGTTTATATATATATATA